>NC_142187.1:27672129-27977314 GCF_026936395.1 Plectropomus leopardus | reverse complement strand
GCATTTTGTTTGTGATAAGACTGCACATTTTGTGTGCCACAAATTTGCAACCAAACTTTGAAAGAAAGAATATTTGTTGAGTGCATAAATAGTCTTGGATCTCTCACTAAAACCTGTGAAAAATGTGAGCAAAAACAAAAAGTGTTTTTGTTCAGTAAGGAAAGTTTGCTTTACCACAAAAACATACTGTGCCGAATACTACATGTCCTCACCTTACAACACGACCATATGCACAAACACAGCTGCTGCTAGGGAGGCAGCTGGCTCTAAAGTGCCTAAACTGGCAATCACACCAGAGGCAATCTGAATATTTTTGGATGATAATAGTCAGTTTTATCATGGGACCCTGGGCCACTCAGTGTAGTTTTGTGCAATTAAGCACATGGAAACAGACACACTTGCTGCCTCAGGCTTCTCTGCATCTGTTCTACAGCTGCTTCTGCAACTACTTTCTATTCACTATTAAATCAATTAATCCAGTTTTAACTATTGATTGATTTTTTGATAACTTTTTGATGACAAAATAATGATAATTGGAAATGATTTACCCCAAAGTTAACTCAACCAAAACTGTAAAATTGTTTGTTTATGCTGTATAGAAAATAAGACAATATAACTTTAAAGCTGGAGCACAAGGACAAAAATTTACTAAAACTAATTATCCATCGTTAATCGTTAATTTTCAGTAAATTACTATAATTTCAAGGCTTTCAGGAAACATTGGGAGGTGCGCACCCAAGCTAAAAATAATGAAAGCCTATACAGAGATAAACACAACTTATTTTTTATGTCAAAAACTAAAAATTACAAAGTGTAATGGAAAATGTTCATGATCCTAAGATGTGTGTGTCATGATCTGGTCAGAAACATTGATTTTTATGTTTCACAGGATAAAGTGAGGAGGGAACACATTTATGACTGTTGCATCGATGGTGCAAAAGTCAGGCTCTGTGATCAGTAATTTAGTGATGACTTTGACATGGATTTGGAGATTCTGTATATGACATTAAATATATTCTAAGCAGGACTTTTTGAAAAAACAATGTAGAGACTCATATATATATATCCTTCTCAGTCGTTACTTATGACCCACTAAAAGTGCTTGGGCCTGTATTTTTCCACAGAGACGTTTTTGGGTGGTAAATGGACTTACTTTTTATTAATTTTGTGCTAATTTTTTGGCAATTTCTGCTTTGGTTGCTCATTGACTTTTTCCTATATTTGATCAATCAAACGATGTGCTCAAGTTGTTAATTTGAGCAATGTGTATATAATCAACTGGCAACGCATTTTAATTAATCTCTCACCATCTTAGAGACACAGTAGCTTTATGTCATATAAGTCTGTGTTATTACAGCCCGTCCCTATTATTTCTTCTTGGAGTTTCGTGTGTCATTCTACGTTAGAGTTGACACAAATTTCAACCTGTGGTCTGGTTAAAAGCAGCAAATCTATGTCATTTACCTCTAAAAAGCTAAATCAACTGATTTTCAGGAGGCTGCTTTATTCTAAATACTTAAAATAAATCAATTTATTCAGCTATCAAGTTATTGTAGCTATGGATTTCCAGCATCTTGGATTGTTAGTTAACAGAAAACCCACCTATGTTCACATGTTTTTGTGGACAATATATACACATAATTACAGCTTCTAGAGAAGGGGCTACTGTAACTCATCTCTATTACTGCAGTGAAAACTCGGCTACAGAATTAATGACCTCCGCTACAGAATTAAAGAGTATCTCACTCACCAGAGGCAGACCTATCTCATTTCTTCAACTTTCCAGTGGAGTAAGATGAGGAGAGATGAAATGAAAATGTTAGATGAATAGATGGAAAACGAATACAGACGCTGCAAACTGCACCCTCTGTCTAGAAAAATTAACATTCCTGCTGAGCTCATCATTTACAATACTTTTTCACCATTCAGCAGACTGTCTGCACAGATGGGATGAGTGGGATGAGATGAGATGACAGCATGAAATCTCTGCAATTTATATTACATCCAATGACATGACTGTTTACATGGTTTTCTCCCCATACATGTGTCTGTGTTTCATGTACCGGTATTGCTGTAGGACTGGTGGGCAGTGTACTCCCGGCCAGCTCGGCCACCAGTGCGTTGGCAGGCTCCATCTCTGGTGGATGAGTGGCTCTCCAGTAAGACTCCAGATAATCAGCGACATGCTCACAGGCATCAGTTAGCTGGTTCTCATCTAAGATGACGTCAAACATTTCCTACAGAAAGATAAGAATAAGGGCAAGAATAAGAAAACAGCAACAGCAGGGAACAAAAAAAGGACTGCCCTGTGACTGAGACAACAGTTTTTTAGAATAATCATTATTAATGTGACAGAAGTGTGGGTGGACTTTAAAAATAACACTCTTCTGGTCAACAGACCTGAGATTAGGTCTTTGCAATGAGATTTAGAATAATAAGAAATGAGGTGATCTAAAAAACAACATGTTGATAGTGACATGACAATAATTCTGATATCTATATGGATAAAGTATAAATAAAAGCAGGGCCTTTGCCAGGATTTTAATGGTATAGAGGTTAGGTTAAAAAAAACAAAAGGTGACAAAAAAAATCTCTACATTTTTTTTATTTGTATTTTTTAAATGCTTTTTATTCTGTTCATGTCCCAGCAAGGACATCCACATGCTGTCAGTAATAATAATGGAAGTAGTCTAACTAGAAATCCTTTTTTATACAGTCAATGTCACTTCAACAGGTTATCTTACTCGGCATTTTTGCACAGTGCTGTCATAATTAGCATACAAATTTTTAAGTTGCAGCCAAAAACATGTTTTGTGAAGTCACGTTCAACCACCAAATTTTTAACAGTTTATTCTTGAGTGAAAGTGGACATTTGTGCCAAATTTGAGAAACTTATGTTCATGATAATGAGACAGGAGAGGTCACGGCGACCTTGACCTTTGAACTACGACCACAAAAATCTAATCAGTTCATTATTGAGTTCAAGAGGACATTTGTGACAAAGTTGAAGAAATTCCCTCAAGGCCCTCTTTAGTTCAAAAATGGACGGCTGTACTTTAGCATGGACAAACGGCCAACCTGAAAACATAACACCTCTTGCCACTGCTCTCACTGGCACTGAGGCATGAAAGTGCTAGATTCAGCCCGAAATATGTGTAAGTTCTTAAACTGTCGAATGAAATTCCCATCAAGCTGCTAAACCTCCAAAATTCCCTAAAAAACTGAGGACATGACCTCACTGCCATTCTCGGAAGCCCAGGCACTGCATAAAAGTTACCAAAATATTTGCAGTTTGCCCCAAACACAGTACTGTTTTCTTCCAATTTGTGGTCAGTTTTTTTTCCAGTGAAACAAATTCAGTTACAGAGACTAAGTGTACAAGTGTATAACTGTGCAACAACTAAAATATTACATTATTATACTATACAAATACAATAACATGGCATAACAATCCATCTTTTCATATTTATTCAAGATAAAATGTAGTTATTACAGAACAGCAACTACCACTGCAATTTCAGACAGTGGCCACTAGATGGCACGTACCGGCGGGCACTGGGCGAGCTTGTCTGCTGCCACCAGCTGAACGTTGAGATGCTTGGTCTGTGACTTCCCTCGAGTCTTGATCAGTCTTGTCAACACCTGCACAACAAAAGTGAAGAGAGAGAGGAGAAAAAGAAGCAGATTAAAATGAAAAAAGGTTACGGTGGCTGTTGGTATTTAACAGGATTATTTTTGTTTTGTATACACATGCAGTAAAGAAAATTGAGAAAACTGGGGAACAGTCTATCCAAAAGAGGGTGCTGTCCAAACTTACCTTTGGTGAGGAGATCTTGACATAGACAAGGATCGGCGCCAGGGAGGTCTTGGACACCTGGAGCGGGTGGTTGATAGTGTCCGCATCTAAAACCACCAGCTGCAGGCTGCGGGCGAGCTCGAAGATACGCTCCACCTCTCCCTGGATCTGGGCTGCAAAAGCAGAGAGGAAATCCATCAATTGTGCATATTTCACTGCCCTCTGAACATCTATCATGAGTTTACACTAGATTTTTTTGTAGATTATTGGAAAAGTTATTTTTGAATGATTTCATTGTGCATCACCAGAGCTGGTATAAAAAGATTTCTTTTTTTTTTTTACCTCTTTTTTATTTAATCAAGAGGCAGAAGTGAAGATTAATCTGATGTCTTTAATTTTAAAAGTTAGACCCACCAAACCAGCAGTAATGTCAGAAATAAACTACCAAGCTATGTTGAGATTAAAGTCTCAGTTGACAGAAAAAAATTTCGCCTCGAGGTCTCTTAAATGTCGTAGATGTTATGGAACTTTTGAACATATTGCACAATCTTCCTCAGCGGAGGACGCCAAAACGGACGAGGAAGATCACATGATAAATTCAAAGACTCTAGTCCAGCAAGTAAAAGGAGCTTGTGGAGCACTTGTTCTGTCCGCAAAGTTGTATGTGTATATGGTTTCTGACTATTAAAAAAAACCTTTATCTGCATCTCAGTTCAACACACACAAAAACATCAACAACATCAAATTATTATTTCTAATGTAGAAAACAAGAAAAGCAAAATGTACAGACTTGTCAGCAACTAACATGATCACTCACAAAACCCTCCAACACATAAAAAGAAGTGTAAATGTGACCTATGACGAAACACTGTCCACTTAATGGGATTATGCTAACACAATAAGTGATGTCTTTTTATTTCTCTGGGTGACTATAACATTAGCAGTATGTGTTAAACTCATGAGTAATTTAAAGATTGGCCACCAGGGGGACAGCAGGAGAGCAGGAGAGCAGGGCATGGGGGAAGAAGCCACTGTTTTTAGTCCTTTGGGAAGTTACAGTGCCATCAAATATTCGACCATAACATGGATTACATTTTACACAGCTGTTGACCCAATAAAACAAACAAACAGCTGAGGAAACACCTGCTTGTGCGGGCGCTTGTGTATATTTACACACTGAACAGAGCAGTGGCTGTTGGTGCTGATGAGGTAATGAGAGGAAGGTGAAGCATTCAAACAGACATGGACTGCCAGTGCATTCAGTCATACATACCGGCAGCATCTGGGATGAGAGAGCAATGAGGAAGACAAAGAGTAGAGAAAACCAAGTAAATCTTATCCCCCTTTTATTTGATGCCCATCCTTTCTTTTTGTAACCAAGGGGGATTATAACCATGCACGCTGTCCAGTAAATGTCAAGTTAACGTATTATCGTACAAGCTTAACCGACACAATTAAAAAAGACTCTGCTAATGTCTCAGATGTCAACCTGTTTTCCGTCTAATGTTAAAAGGAGATGTCAAACTATTCCCTTTATTACCTTCATTGTGGTGCATAGAGTGATCTCTAACTACTTTTCTGTTGACTAAAGCATCATTGATGCAGCACAAATACAAAAAAAGTTGTTTTCAATCAAATTCAGATGTAGATCGGGTAGTATCAGTTCCTATGTTTAATACTAATTAGAGTTCCAAGTGGCCAGTTAAAAGAAGTTATTTTATTAGTCAATTTAGTTTACTTTTTCTGTTACTGACACTATCTGAATTGTCCAGGTGAGGTAACCCCTAACCATTTTGCTCTCCAAACAGATAATGTACCACAACTACTGGCTTCAGGTTGGGTTGATAAAGCTGTGTACCTAAATTGGAGCGGGTGTTCGACCGGTCCATTAAGGCCTTTTTGCCAGGGTTGTTGAGGATGGACCGTTTAGCCAGAGAGATGTCCGCTGTGACCCGCGTAATAGTAATTCTGGAGAACAGCAAGGGAAAAAAGCATTGTTACACAGTTGTGATTTTCATTATATTTTATTGCCATATTAAAGGTGTAAACACTGAAGAATTAAATCAGAACTTACCTGCCTTCAAATCGATGTTTTAAAAAGTCAAATAGTGCTTTTTGCATCATATCTGTGACCTGGAATTACACAGGAAACATGGATTTTAAATGAAATTCAGCTCTATTTATGATCAACACAAAATACCAATATTTATTTGAAACAGCCTAGTAGATGACGTGTCCCAAGTTAACAGTATTGTAGGCCCCTCAAAAGTTACAAAGAGCTAAGTTTAACCCCTTGAAACCCGAGCAAATTGGCTTGATTACTTTCAAAGACATGGGAAGAGGGCAATGAGCAATTTAACAAGAAATTGCCCAAAAATTAGCAAGAAATTAAGTAAAACGTTACCAGACAATACCAGAAAATTGTTTTTAAAAAAAAAACATTAAAAAAAACTTATGGAAGTGCTAAAAAAATTAATATATACATCCTTTCTGGACATTTTTACACTGTTTTTGATGACATTTTATGATCCTCCCCAGCTAATTTTCAGATAATTTCCTTGTCACCTTATAGTAATTATTTTGCAGCTTGCCAGATTTTTCTTGCCAAGTTGCTCAATATGTTTTTCCTGTGTTTTTGAAAGAAATCAAAACAATTTTCTCTGGTTTCAGAGGTTGAAACGCTGATAAAAACAAAAAGGCATCTGTATGCAGCACAAGAAAACTAATGTCGATCCAGATGTCGAAGGGTTAAAGAGTGAGGTGGACTCACCTCTAAGCCCTTCAGTGATGGTCCCATCAGAACCACAGGACGCATTGTAGGCACTACATCATACATAGCCACCTGCTCCCCCTGCAGCCACAAAAAAGCACAAATTCAATCCAGCACAGTCCAAAACACAATGTTTTAAAATAACTTCCAGGCAGAAAACCCCCACGACACGCACATAAAATGAAACAGCCCTGAGGAAACGCTGCATCAACAGGTTTGTTTTTAAAAAGCCTGCCTAAAAAAAATCTAAATCAGTTCAAGTGTAAGCTATATTTAAAATATTTTCAGCACTCTAATTTGCTGTAATACAGTCCTTTCTGATCTAAAACCCACTGGCCTCCACTGTCAAAAACAGTCATTTTAGAGGACGGGAGGTCTTCTGCTGCTTCAGTCAGTAAGTGTGGAGGTAAAGCGGAGTAAGTATTCCACATATAACATGCACTTAGCCTACACTAATAATGATTTTTAATGCAGGCAAAAATACGTTTTGCTGCGGGCCCTGTCCACAGCAGGTCACTGTTTAGCTTCTGTGTCGGTATGGTTGGTTTATTAGAGACGATAGCAAAGAGCCACAGTACATAAAATAAGTACAGCAGGAACGTCACATTAGGGTATAAGATTTCTAAGATTTTTATGGTATCGTATCATGTATTGTTATTTCACAATATGACGGTATAGTATTAAACAATTATTACTTTTTTT
The DNA here is from genome assembly GCF_026936395.1 of Plectropomus leopardus. Taxonomy (NCBI): domain Eukaryota; kingdom Metazoa; phylum Chordata; class Actinopteri; order Perciformes; family Serranidae; genus Plectropomus; species Plectropomus leopardus. The sequence goes on along the minus strand of NC_142187.1, from coordinate 27,970,046 downwards.
CAGTTACATTAACACTTAAAAGAATGTAAGCAGAACGGGTTTGTTTTGTTTGAAAAAAGCTATATTACTACAACCGAAACCTTTTTTAAAAATACACATATGTGTAAAATGTCTCATTGCATGCATTTTTTCATTACCAGTATTATAATCATTCATTTTCACACCATGCTATACCTTGAAACCAGAATACCGCTAAAACCCGTCAGATAGGTCAAACACAGTGTTCTTTAAATGTCAAATAAACAGGTTTGCCGACTGCTCATAACTTAGCAATTTAAACTGATTGCCATAAGTGTTGGCGTGACGTTGTGGTGATTTAGTTTTTTGGAAATGCTGCTGATGCACGTTTCTTGTGGTGTAATCATAAATTGCTCTTTATTTATGATTTATGATTAGCAGAGTAACTATCACCACGTGGCTGAACGCCTCTGTGCACCAGACAAATTTCTATAACGGTTTACACTCCATGTCGATGAAAACATGGATGCTTCACACACATCTTTACCCCGGTAGAACAGAAGATCGACACAGTCACGACAGTTTTAAGATTACTGTCATCAACCAAATATCTCCCCATCTGTTTCTGACTTATGACGTTGAGTGATGGCCAGAAAAGTGTTTTTTTCAGATCATTATGATACCACAGTGAAGTTGACCTTTGACCTTCTGGATACAGAATGCCATCACTTTTTTATTATCCTATTAGACATTTATGTGAAATTCTGTCATAATTAGTGAATGAATTCCTGAGTTATGTCCAAAAACATGTTTTGTTGAGCAAAAGTGACCTTGAACTTTGACCTCTAAATTTTAATTAGTTTATTCTTCAGTCCAAAGTGAACGTTTGTCAGATTTGAGGAAACGGCCTGAAGGTGGTCTGTATGGAGTACACAAGAGTGGGACAGATGATAGGTCACAGTGACCTTTGACCACCAAAATCTAATCGGTTCATTTTTGGGTAGATTTGAAGAAATTCCCTCAAGGCTTTTCTGCGACATTGTGTTCACATGAGGAGGACAGATGGACAAAGTTCTTTAAAGCATTTTCCACAGACTGATGTGTAAAATACCTGTGTGTGTTGGTGAAGAGGACTGTCTACATGATGAGAAACCATGGCTTAAAATAGATGTCAAAAGAACAAACGTTGGGTCACTTACCGGTTTCTTTTTCACCTGCTGATTGGCTGTTCATGAAGAAGAAAAAGAGAGTTATGGTGTTAACTCATGAATCATCAATTGTGTTTTTCACACAATTCAGCACAGACACTGACCTTGTGATGGAGGAGTGTATTTCTTTGAGTTCATATCTTGAGCTACTTGAGCCGCTGCTTTGCTGAAATGAGAAAAAAGTCCTCAATTAGCTCAAATCTTTCCAAATAAAGACCGAGACAAACAGGTCCTTCTTCTCCAGAGTCCAAATCTCATTGTGCCAGTCTGGGTGAAAATAGAGCACTGTGTATCTATGCAATAACATAATGTGTGCCCACAGACTGAACAGTATATCTACTTATATAAGACACAGCTATATAAAGCTTAGAGGGTAAATCCCTTGAAGTGATTCAGCACACACAGTTTGCCACCGAAGCCAAATTCCTAAGATCCTCTAGATGAGTTTCTTTCAGTCTAACTGGGTCAAGTCAAAATCTTTCAGTCTGTAGTGGATCTTCCTGCCTGCCAGGCTGATTAGAGTAAAAACAACCTACTGACCGCCCAAAAGGGAAACGAATAGAAACCAATGGTTGTCTGAAAGCTATGGGAAATGTATTTTAAGAATAAATCTTCAAATGAAAGCATTGGAAACTCATCACCAGCTATTTAAGTATGTGAAATTTGTAGTAAATCACTGGTATGATCTTATTAAATCTTATTAAAATCTCTGTTAAGGATTTTCTATTGATTGTCCTTGACCTCTCTTTTAATGTTCAGCTTTCATGTTTTTTGCTTTCAAGACCCGATTACCAGCCGGGCTGCAGGACCACTGTGTGCCAGTTGGATGGAGGTAACTGCAGTGTTTTTGCACTGTGAAAAGGGAAAACCTAGATATTCACAACGTTTGTTATGAAATTGTTTCTTCATGCAAAATAAATTTGGGGTTTAAAATTCAATCAAACTTTTTTAGGGGTTTAGTAAACATGGGTCATTTTTTTAGGACAAGTTGTGTATAAAGAAAGTTTAGACAACAAAAGTCGGGCCTGTAGTGACGGAGCATATCTGTGTGCATTGTATGTTTTGGGTACTTTTGTTCATTAATGTGTGGAGTCTGGGAGAAAAGGGGCCCTCAGCTCATTTTTGTCTCAGTGCAGCCTTGTGGTTTGATCAGTCCAACCTTGCTTATATCTACAAAACAATTCCTGCTGTGAACCTTTACCACCTCTCTGTTCAAAATATAGTTTGACTAATCTGTGGATGTTTTCAAAGAGCATCAGCTGAATCCTTAAAACGGCACATAATCCATGTTTTTGTTTGTATGTGTGCTGGTCCAATAAAGATTATTATTGGGATTACAAGATAAATCAGCACACTGCAGCATGAGCTTGTGTGCTCGTTTGTGACCCTGTTGTATCGAAGCTGGTGGAAAAGAGAAACATGCAGTACACACTTGGCTAAGGCCTTGGCAGCTTTCCTCGCCTGGACTTCTCTTCTGATGAGAATGGTTTCCAGATTGACTGGACTGGGGATGAAGCCCACCACACCATCCTCCTTCACCGGCCGGCCGATCCACCACTCATTGTTAAACTTCTGCTCATCAGAAAGAGAAAAAAAACTGGTAAATTTAAGTTTTGATTCACTCACATTTATTTTTTACTCTCGCAATGTTTACAGATTCAGAACCGGATTATAATCCAAAAGCACAAAAAAATATTGTAATGAAGGATTTCTGCTCTAAATGCACCCATAAATAATTTAGCTGTTTAATTTTGTTTGATTGGAATATTTTATTGTATGTTTTTTTCTGTCTATTCGAAATGACAAAAAATCTTAATGCAGAAATTTTCTATGAGCTAAAATGACAATAAATGGTGTTAACAGACCTTTTCATCAAAAATGTGATTTTTAATTCATGAACAGTTAACTCCAAACTATTTTTTAAAGGATGTTTTTTGAAAAATATAAGATACAAATGACTTTTTGGCATGTTAACATAATATAACATCTCATGTTAACTTTAAAAACGGTTTAAACGCAGTTCACGTAGTTTAACAATAACACTTATAGACCAAAGTAAACCTTGTGCTTCCTCCTTGCTTCTCCATTGGCTATGCTTGTTAAAAATGGTCCGATAGTGATCCAGTCAAATGAATCTGTGCATTTAGGTGAAGTCACATGACAGTAATCATAGATCTAGACATCCTAGAGAGGTTATGTTGATTAGTCGGAGGATCTGAATGGGTTGATAACATTCAACAATTGCAATATCACATTTTATGTGATTGTTACCTCCCACCCGTATGTGAATCAGTGTGTGTGTGTGTGTGTGTGTGTGTGTGTGTGTGTGTGTGTCTAACCTCTTTGACATGGAGGAAGTCTCTGGCCTCAAAGGTGACGGCCTGGCCCGGTACGGGGACGTTGTCGTCGTCTGCTGGCGTGTAAGAGAAGTTGCAACGTACTGCGAATGCCACAGGTTTGTACTGGGGACACAGGACAGGTGTTTACTTCTTACCATTGTATGTCAGAGTCATCTTTAATCTCTACATTTCACCCACAGTAACATTTTCACACAAAATAATTCACATTCCACTGAATTTCAACAGATAACAGACATTATAATGGATCCACTCATTGAAAACAATTTTTCTCATGAGGCCATTTCCACACAGAAACATAATACTTTAAACACTGTAATCTGCCCAAATGCAAAAATACAATGCAGAATTTTCATTAAAAAAAAACATGTATGGAGGCAGTAATCTCTCTCAATCATGACCTATGTTTGGGACGTTTATGGGCATGTACACCCACAGCGCTCAGGTGAGGTCGATGCTTCATAAAAAGCATCAGGCATCCAAGAGACACAGCTCCAAAAAACGCAAACATAGCAAGGCAAAATGCCAAACGAGAGTGAATCTGGGGTTCACTTTTACTTTCACTTTTGCTGGTGAGCCTGTTCACTAACAGTAAGTGGCGATCCTGCAGCGTGCACCTTTAACGAGAACATAAATGGTTTGTGGCTTTGTGTAGAGTTTAAATGTGCATAAACCTTTATTCTTTTAAAACATAATGATACCAACATGATTACACACTGTGGATATAATTTTGGTTAACATGCCTGGGAGCATATGTGCCGGGATGCATGCTGTGTGTGCGTGTGTGTGTGTGTGTGCGTGTGCGTGTGTGTGTGTGTGTGCGTGTGCGTGTGCATGTGCGTGTGTGTGTGTGTGTGTGTGTGCGTGTGGCAGGTATTGTTTGTGGGTCCTCGATAATACATGTGCTTTCTTAAAATATTTGGCATCATGCTTTCACAGAGTTCCAAAACAGTTCTGCAAGTTACTATTAACAGCTTGTATATCGTAGCATTTGATTTTATTAAAGGGCGATTAATAAATAATGCAGAACTGTTTAAGGCTGTATCTGGAAAAGATAGCAAAAGGACTACAGATTTTTTTTTAAATAGCCTCCATGCTAACTCTGGCATTTTTATACTTTATGTATTTATTAATTTGAACAGTCCCTTTTTAAATAAACTTAACCTAAACGTAGGTACTGTAGATATACAGAACCCAGCTGGAATCATTTATTTAAAAAACCTGGATTTAAAAAACCTTTTTAACCCGAAAAATAAAAGAATTGTGCCCTTGCTTAATTACTCTTACATTTTACCTGAATGCATCACTTTAAAACCCTTTTCCATGAAACGTAAAGTGTGTTGTAGAAAATATTTTGATTACATGTCATGCAATAATATGCAACGCCCTACAACTTATTTTGGTGTTGTACCCTTATTGTTTTACTCTTATTGGTAAAAATGAGAACATTGAAATGCCTAATGGCTGTCCTTGCAGGTTCTGGGACCAAAGGTTTTTGACTCCAGTTATCTCAGGCCATTAAAAACGACAGTTTCATGTAAACACATTAACATATTAGGTGTCTGGCTGCTAATATGTAAAGAGCCAAAGATATAAAACCTTATTTGTCCCATTTTACTTGACGTCTCAAAAAAACTAACTTCACCCTACTTGGATATTTACGATTTATCCTGTTTGCCTGTTAAATAATATTTTGTTATCGCTGACATCCTTTAAACATGCTAAAAGTACAACTTGTTTTACATTACGCTCCATTTTCTTGAATTAATTTCATATAAATGTATTTTAATGATATAAATATATTCAATTCAATTTAACAATTGTTGCTTTTTAACATTTTCTATCAATAACCTGATTTACCTTTACAGTGTCATTACTGTTACATATTTTAGTTAGCTGCTTCAGTATTAGAGTCCTGGTTCAGTGCATGCTGGCTTGCAGTCAGACTGTCGCTGCTTACTGGTTAACTTGAATTCAACACAGCCATCAGTATGTTTTTAGTGACACCTGTTCTTTTCCCGCTATGACAAATCAAAACGTCTGCTGTGAAACAGACCTGCTGCATCGGCCTCTCCGCTGCACATTTGCTACTGTTCTCGTCCTTCTGATTGAATGCCTGTTGGTGCTGTAATCCTATCAGAGTAAATGTCAGTGGCACACGGATCAAGCTGCTAATTACTCCACTTTGGGAAGATGAGGCTGTGGGAGAGGTTGCGGGGTCAGCAGGGGACAGGACGAGTGTGTTTGCCGCCTTAATTACGGAGCACCAGTGGGAGCACATTAAATCTGCGGGGGAGGATTTAATTCAATATTCAGTGGGACGTGTATCAGCAGGCGCTGCTTAAAAGGCAAACAGAGGGGAGGAGTTTGATATCAGCTGTAGTAATTTTATATAGTGACAAACTGTAATGCTCATTGTTATTATGACCACAAAAAATGTAGATAACCAACCATCTGTAAGTGTGGAAGCCACAATAGACAGTGAAGCTACTGCAGGAGGTTGCAATAGTTGAATCTGACTCAGTTTCAGATTGCTTTATAATTGGCAGAAATGGGACTTTTTTTCCCCCAAAATTCACTCCACCGGTATTTTCTCTGATAAAGTATGTGTGTTATATTGCATATGACAAAACATATTACATATCCTGGCTTAGAGAGCAACGTATTTCAACATAAAAACACAAAAAATATACAGATTATGCCCTGTAACTTTCTGAAATCGGCAATTTGAACATTCACAGTCCCTTCAAGCAACGATAAGCCAGTTGTGCAGGTGAGAAAGGAGCCAGAAGGCCCTTTAAGGCCAGTGAAACACCATAACTGTCTTCCAGGAGAGACCGTCTGAAAATGTGCTCCGCTTTCCCCATATCTAAATGATATTACGTTTTCTGTATACTGTGTTGCACTTTTTGTTCCTTTATGCTGCACATGCACAATCAAATTTGCAAATGTATTTGTTTCATGTGCAGCGTTTCTTTGATTCCTAAATATTGCCCATGTGTTGTTGAAGTGGTGAAGATCTTTATCTTCATCACTAACACATCATTACTCAACTAAAAAACATAGAAATCTGCATGCCAATTGTGGATGGATGCACTTGGTGTCTATATATATACACACATATATACATGAACATTTTTTTTCATTTTCATAACTTGGCCTGTTGAATTGTTTCGTTATAATCTGTTTTCTTTCTTTCTGTGTAAATGAACTGAATCAGCAATAATCAGTACCCCTCATTATTATCAGCCTCCAGAAACGGAGCACAGAAAGGGACGGCGAGGATGAAGACTGCAGTGACTCATTTTAATAGCTAAATATTGCTCCACTAATCCGACGTCCTGATGTCTGTGTTTCCTGTCTGTGATGTAATCATGTCCTTGAGAGCGGCCGCTCTGAAAAATGAGTCTGTAAGGGCCGCGGTGGGTCTGGTTGTGATGTTACCATGATGCAACAGTGAGAAAGTACCTTGGCCTTCTCCAGCTGCACCTGGGCGTTTCTTTCCTCGACGACGTCCGAGTCCTGACGCTCTCCCTGCGGAGGAGAAATAGAGAGCGAGTGATGACTATGAGTTCATCAATTAATCAATTATTCGCACTGATTTGATTTTTCAGTATTGCACTGTATTATAGACTTTCTGACACTGTGGACATTTTACTTTTGATTTTCAAAGAGCAAGAGACAGAAAGATAGATTATACAAACACATGCAAAAGAAATGCTTTGAAATCAAATACGTATAAATCACATCAGTCTCATACAGATAAATGGTGTCATGTTTGATTGATTCACGTTGGGATTAGGAACACTTGTTAATGTATTGATGATGTATTTATTGGGCCTCATTGGGATTAAAAATCCTTTTCCGGTGTCCTGACCAAGAGAGGCAGTGAGAACACAGAGATACAGACTAATAATATAAAACTAATGACACATAATACGTCACAAAGTCAGATATAAACTGGAATAAAATAACTAGCAACAATAATGTTTGCGTCTTCAAGACAGCCTACATACTATTGAAAATATTAATAAATTCCAGACTAATCTTTTTTAGTCCATAAAAACACTGAAATAACACAGAAAAGTAAACGTTTTAGGAAGTTATTTTAAAAATAATTGGAATTATTTCAAATAAGTCACTGTCACTTTTTCATTTTTTATATATTTTTAAAAATATTTTATGATTTCATATTCAGTTTTAGGACATTCTTATTATTATTGTTATTTTGCTGGGGTTTTTTTTTTAGTATGGCTGCCCATAATTTCATAGCGGATCAAGCTTCTGCAGACACTGGTGTTCTCGCTCTAAAACAGCCTTTATAAGTATTTTGTATTCAGTCTCATTATCTTCAGTTCTATACAGATGAGGCCTCTATATCTTAAAAATGTATTTATGCATGTATGGCAGATTCTGTTTTGGACTGATTCCACTTTGGATTTGTGAAGACCTCTAGCTCTCATGCAAATTATACTGTAGGATTCAAACACTGATTGAGTGCTTTACCGCTAAGCTATTGACCTCATAACATCTCCGAGACGTGCTTCTCATTTACTGTTCCTTCCCCGAGAACTCTCCTGCCTTTAATTGTCAGGAAGTGTTGCAGCAGATCCCTCTAGGGACGCTCAGGTTTATGTGCCATGTGTCCCTGCGATTAGATTGTCCCCTCAAAGACATGGTAATTAATGCCCTCTGTGTCATAGCCAGGAGGTGGCACAGCCCTCTGCGTCAGTCTGGCACTCAAGATACACTCTTGCATCCTAAAGTCACAAATCAGCTCCCTGGTTGTCGTCAGTCTGCTCAGTCTGATGCATTTTAACAACACCGTGATCCCGAGTCCTCTGTGATTTCCTCAAGTCAATAACGGAGGTATTTTGTGTATATTCAAGACATGGAAGTTTGATAAAGGCAAAAATATTTTACACAATATGTCATTTATTTACTCTTAAAAATGTTATGTTCACACTTTTACATGTACCCTGCTTTTTTTTTTTTTTTTAGATGTTTTTAATGCCACTTGGAATGAAATTTAAGACCACTTTTACAACAACCAAAATTGACATCAATTTCTTAGGGACAATTTAGCCCAAATTTTTATTGTAACATAAAATGTGACTTAAATTAAATTAAATTAAATGTGTTACCAATTATTTTAAAATTTTACAATGCATCTGGAAAAAAATCATGTAATAAATTTAAGACTTTTTAAAGATTTATTTAAGACATTTTAATGCCAATTCAGGCCTTATTTTTAGATTAATTAATTATAAACCCTTTAAGACTTTAAAGATCTGCGGGAATGCTGCAGAGTACAACAGATAATGTTAGTGATAGTGATAATGTTGGTGCAGCTGAGTCTTTTCAACTCTGTCTCCTAAAACTTATGTTCATGTAAAATTATTATACATTAGGAAATACATTTTGTAATGTAAAAATGAATTGTTTTCATTTATGTTGTGTAACTTTTACAACTTGCAACATTTTTTTCAAGTAACAGCTGGTTAGTGACTGTCTTGGGATCACAGTGAGGTTTGCATGGCTTGGTACCATCGTAACTCTACAGAGACCTATTAAAGCCTGCGTACAGATGGTATCTAGCAATCACTGCTGTAGCTGGATATGCATCGAAGTCCTCTGTTCAGAGAAACTGTTTTTGGAGAAAGTAGTTCCAGCAGTAAACTACCTCTAAAACCATAAAATTTTGTCCTTATATTTGGGTTTGTGTACAGATTAAACAAATGAGCGAAAACATGTTCACTGTTGAGGTCTAAAGGAACACGGACAACATTTAAATATCATGATATTTTCTGTCTAAATGCCTCAATATCAGTTTGGGATGTAACAATTAATTGATCAGTGGTCAACTAATAGTGCCCACTAATTTGCTAATCAGTAAAGTGATTTAATATTTTTATCAAGAAAGAGAATCAAAATTATTTTCATCATTTTCTGACATTTTATATTGAGAAAATAACTGATGGATACACTGACAATGAACACAATAGCTGCTGCCTTTATGTCAATATTGCGACGATATTGTCGATATTAAGACTGAGTGGATAGAGGCAAATAATAGACAAGCTAGAACAGAAAATGACATCACTTTACTGTGGTGCAGCCTTTAAAATGAGGAAAAGACAACACCAACAAGACATTAAAATCTATATATAATTCATATATTAATATTTAAAATCTAAGATGATATTTAGTCTCATATCAAAATACTGATGCAATATTGAGATATATTCCAGTTTTATATCTGACCTTGTCAAAAGATAACAGCTCTTAACACACAGCCGTAAGAGTGTCGTTGATTTTCTCATCCAACTCTTGGAAAAAAAGTGAAAGCAGTTGTCCACCATATTGTTTCTGGACGAGACGAAAAGCTGAAACAAACTCGCACGACAACCACCAGCAGGAGCGTTTATTGGTCTTGTGAGTCATACTGCATTATCATAGTCGTAGGTCTTTTTGTCTTGAGCAAAAGTAAAAGCAACAGTCCTTTTTATCTGTTTTTTTCTGTTCATACAGCACCAATTTTAAAAGTATTTGCCTCTCTCTACTGCATACTTTTGAGAAAAGACCATCTTTAAGTGTTTAGTAGCCTAAGCCTAACAACAGGTGGAACCGAGGGCATGAACCATGCGACCTTCTCCCAATAACTTCTGTGTCATTATGATTTTTATGCTTCCTAAACTGAAACAAAAGTTGCCAGCAAATGCCATTCAAGCAGTGATTAGGTTTACTCCACAACAAGCAAATTATTGAAATATTAAGGTTTTTTCTAGCAAAGAGAGTTTCACTTTTTATGTTCATTAAAGAGAGTCACAAGAATACCCGGTGTGATTATGAAAGTCAGTCCAGACTGAGTTCACTGTGCAAACCTCGGGCTCAACCAGCAGAGAACAACTTCCCTCTGGCTCTCCTTTACCCGTCACCCGCTCCTACCCTCTGCGTTATTCCAAACGAGTGCACACTGTGCTGCCTGACACTGGTGACTTTGACGATGACAGATTATGCAGCATGTCATTTCTATAGGCCAATAGTTATGATGGACCTATTTTCAAGTCCAAAAGACTCTGCTTTAATAGCTCCTATTATGAAATTACTGTAAGTGGGAAGACAGAGGGAGAGCTGGAGGAGGGGAGGAAGTTTTTTAGAGAGGGAGGTGAGAGAGAAAAGAAGAAGAGTGGAGTGAGGATACATGTTGAAGTAGATGGGCACATGGAGAGCGCAGACCTCCTACAAGGCCAATCATCCAGTCTTCTACAGTAAATAAATCTGTGCAACCACTGAATATATTTCCAAAAATATCAGAGTTATGTCAGAATATGGTTGTGCCTCATCATCTCAGCTGTGCATTTATTATGAACTTTTAAATTGGAAATATTTCGCATACATATGTGATAACCAGAAAACACTTAATTATTATGTAAATATATACAAAAATCAAATGCCTCAAATGAAGTAGTAATGATATGTTTGTATTTATGTTTCCATAGACACACCTTAGTTTGATAAAAAAGCATTGTTACAGTTGTAGCACTTCTACATGAAGCTCAACTACATGAGAATTATGCCATCCTTCTCTGATTTGCTTTGCTTTCGATACAATTTTAAAGTCTGAATGGGCTGACAGCGGCATTTACATAATATAGTAAACAAGCTAACGGCACTCATGACAGATAATAAATGTGCAATTACATGTTTAACCGACACTAGATATCAAACAAAAGCCAGCGACTGTATATTAAGCTGCTGTGAGCTGTAAATTCACCACCTCTAAGCAGATCTCTCCTCCTCTGTGCCAATGCTTGTACATCCGCTCCTCCATGTATCAAAGAGCAGCGTGAAAGTAAAGAACCCTCACTCCGCAGCAAAATCTGGGGACCAAAACTTCCCCATTAATACACCACACAGAAAAAAAACTGCTCGACTTGAAGCATTCTCAGTCGACTGAGAGGTCTTTGACTGATGATTCAAATCTCCGACTTTCAGGGGGCAGCCCTAATAACTAGTTCCGATGAATGTGGATTGTGATATGCAGTCATCTTGTGTCTAACAGGCGGCTTGTCAGTGCAGATAAAGCAAACTCGGTGACTTCTCCCTAAACACATCACGAATATTAGAAAATACTTGTAAAAAACATGTGAAAAGACTGGGAAATGTGTTGTACCGCATTGTGCAGTTAACTGTTTATCACCTTTCCTGTGTCTTGGATTCAGTGGCCTCTTTCTTGGCCCATGCTACACCCTTCCACCAAGTAGGTGACGTAATGTAAAATGTAATCTTGCTGAAAAACATAACCTCTTTGGTGGATGAAATGAAGACTGGAGAAAATGTAGTCACTGGAAATTCATCTGGGGAACATGAATGTCTGCACAAATTTAAATGGCAAACAATCACATAAATGGACAAACACTGCCATCCCTTAAGCCATGCAGCTAGTGGCAAAAGATTTAACTGCCAGCACTTTGTGTCTTCAAGCCACCAATTTCATGGACTTGAGCAAAGAGAAGGAAATCCATCCAGTATCAAAATACATCTAATTTGCTTTGATAAAGAAGAGTTCAGAATTGTCCAAAACAGGTATCAATATCAAGCATAACACAAGCAAAGAAAACAGAAGTGAGAGAGAACAGCCGGAAAAAAAAAATCAGAAACGCAGTGTACTGGCTACTAATATATTCAAAAAGCACTAGAGACACATTGGGTGAAAAATTTAAAAATTCTTGTGGCTCAATTACAAATCGCATTACAAAAGTGCCACTATAAATGTATTGAAATATGACAAGAAAAAAGGCCTCAAATAATACGACACAAGAAGGATGAGGACATGATGTAAGGTGGGACGGTGTTGGTAATTAACAGAGAGAATTAGCTGCACAGACGCAGGAGGATGCAGTATATAAGTCAGAGACAGAGAATTAAACATGGCGAGGAGGGAATAAGAGAGGAGGAGGAAGGAAATCTCCCCAGGGCAGAATTATGCCCAGGCATGGCTTTTTGTTTACCCATGGCTGGTGTAGACATCTGTTCGCACAGCACCCGCCTCTCCTGCAAGCCAATGTCACCCAGCCAACAGTACAAAACACCCCCGCTGAATTATTAAACAATGTTGAGCTCTACTGCAGGTGGCTAAGAAATGTCTACTGAAGAGCTGCAAAAAAAATTAGGGTATTTAATAAATTATAGGCCTTTTTTGTTCTGCATTAGTGTGAATCTAAAAAATATTAAACAAGGAAAATGTCGCAGATTGTGGTGCATCCACATCTTAAAAAAGATTATCCCTTAAATGTCTTTTAAAGGTGCAACTGATTTATTATATATAAAAATATGACTGTAGATAATATTTTAAAATGGGACAAAAAAATAGATGTAGTTTTATTTCTTTTAAATATAATTTTGTTTTTTTTTTATTTTACTCTCTTATTTTACCTAAACATTGTACATGTACTGCTTTAATGGAGCTGAATCAATTCATTGATTGATTCAATCAATCAACCCAAAATATTTAGTAGGGTTGCACTGATTGTGAAATTCAGAGCCAAGACAGATATCAACATTTGTTTTTTATGGTGTTAATTCATTTTTTGTTAACTATGGTGTTGTTCATGTTATTCCCTTCTGTGCCTCGGAAAGATGTAAAAAATGTAAAAATGCCAAACATGCAAAAAAGCAAAACATTATCAGATTCTAGCTTTCAAATGTGAGAATTTCATGCTTTTTTGTGATATATTTCAATTAAATGCAACTTTTAGACTGATAGTTGGAGAAGAAAAACAAGCACATGGAATACATTAGCAGTTAGCATGGGACTTTTTCATCATCTTATGTTTTATAGACATAATATATCATGAAGACTGCATAATATTTGACACTAAAATAATCATTAGTTGCAGCCTCACTTAAATTTTACAGAGCTCTTTTTGTGATATTAAAAACAAGGGCTTTGATATAAATCACAGAACAGCTAATTGAGTTATCATAGTATTAAACTGTGCAGTATTTCCTGTTTCTTATATATTTCTTATTTACTATTTCTTGCCCAATCTTTAAAAAATATCCAATATGGTTCCACTAATTTTCTAATTCAGCCTTTCATTCAAACTCTCTACCCACCTCTTCATTCATCCCTCCATCTTTTCCTCTCCCTCTCTCTCCCCCGTCCCTCCCAGTTGGAGAGCCATCCCAGCCCATTAACGTGATTACGTGGCTTCGAGGGTGGGCAAAAGAAGGTGGAGGACAAGGATGATGGGAGGGTGGGTGAACAAGTAAAGCCACGTTCTCTCGCCTGCTACCTGAAGGTGACTCCCTTCCCGCTCAAAAGCGTTTACACAGCTCTTTCTGCACCCGCCAGGGGAGTACATTAGGAAAGGAGCGTCTGATTGGGGAGATGGACTCCATCCCTAAAGTGAAATAATCAGAGCCATCGAGTCACCAGGAGCCAGCTGGCTGGCCCGGAGCACTGCGATTCCCCAGAGGACAAACTGAACTCCGGACCGGGTCTTAAAGAAATGCTGAGATGCAGCTTGTGTTTACAGTAGAGACATGTCAAGCACTTCATCCTCATACATCATATTTACCTTTTTATTGTTTGATTAGTTTGAGCAACTGAGAAAATGTATCTTTTCATGCTTAAGTAAACTCACACACAACAATCTTAGGGTATTCACTTTGTCCCCAAATTCTCTACCTTGGCATGATGACAGGTTATTTATTAAGGTCTAATGAAATAAGCTACACACAGCAATTGTTTCAAAGCTCTGCGTCACTTGTCTCGTGCAAAATGGGCCTTAAGAAAGAGAACATTGCTGAGTGCAAAAATACGACAAAGTTAGCCCTGAGTTGGCCCTGACGGTCAAGACAAAATGAAATTTCACAAAACACAGCCAAAGTTTCAGAAAATACAACATTTCACAAAACATGATTACATTGTAGTGTTTTGTGAAATGTCATTAGCCAGTATTAGTGCCCATGGCATCTGTCATTACATCTGTGAAGGCACCATCAATTCTGGAAGGTACATACAGGTTTTGGAGCAACATATGCTGCCACCCAGATCATGTATTTTACAGGGATGTCCCTGCTCATTCCAGCAAGACAATGAGGCACGTTGTGCACGTTTTACAACAGCGTGACTTAGTGGTAAAAGAGTACAGGTACTAGACTGCCCAGCCTCAAGTCCAGACCTGTTCCTTTGAAAGTAAATGTTGCCTTATGAAGCGCAAAATACAACAACAGAGGCTCCAGACTGTTGAGCATTAGGTCAAATATCAAGCAAGAATGGGAAAAAAATCAACTTCCAAAACTTTAACAGTAAGCATCCTCAGTTCCCAAACGCTTACTGAGTGTTGTTAAGAGAGTGAAGGGTGATGTAACACAGTGCTAAACACGCTCTTGTCCCAAATTGTTGGTAATGTGTTCCAGGCATTAAATATCAAATTAAGAACGAGCGTATTGCTTATTTAAAAAACAAAAAATTAAGCAAGAATATTAAATATCTTGTCTTTGGACTGTCTTCAATTAGATACAGATCGAAAACAATCAGCAAATCATTGCATTCTGTTTTTATTGACGTTTTACGCAGCGTCCCAACTTTTTTGGAATTGGGATGGTTTATTACATTTCTGCCAATGTATCCATTTAAGCCTGCACACTGGACATTTAATGTGGCCCTTGTATCCCATCAGTTGGAGCTTTTAAGGTCATTTAATATCAACTGGAAAGCTGTGGAAAATCTCTTACAAGGGTAGAAAGAAGAAATATCTTTGATGGAAAACCAACCAAGTAACTGACCCTGGACTGACATCAGATTTTTGTTTATTTATATATATATATATATATATATATATATATATATATATATATATATATATATATATATACTGTATTTGAAATGGTCTATCAATTTGCTCATCGCATTCTTCCTGTTTTTCAAAGCGTTCCAGAGTCCATCTTCTGTCTTCTCCACTTGATAATATCCATGAGTAGTAATCATCCACTGCAGCAGATAGTATACCCCAATATCACTGAAAATACTATTCCTACTGCTCTTCCCCTCAACAAATGGGGAAAGGTTTCCATGGCAACCATTAAGAGAAATATGCCACCTAAGCATAAATGACTCCCACTGATGAAAGCACTTAACCCCTTTGTAACTTGTAATGTGTCCATACATCCACGACATCCTCGCAGACTGATTAAAGGTGCTAACAGTAATTGAACAGCACATTAAAATCAATGGAAAATCCACAAAGGAGCTATTGAAGTGACAGTTAGACCTCCCATTGACAATTTCAGTATAACTAAGTCAACTTGGCAGCATTCATCACTGCACTTCACTGCTACTGTACTTCGCACAGTCAAAGACATCAAACATCTAACGGTGAGGCGTCATTCAGGCTGGCTACATGCCAGAACATAATGTGAGCATCAAGAGTCCACACAGAAGCAGCTCTAGTGAAACATGTGAGCCTGCCTGCTTTTGCAGGCTCTGTTATTCTGATTGTGTGTGTGTGTGTATGTGTGTGTGTCAATCTGCCACATCCCTGCAGCTTCCTGCTCCTTACTGGCAGCTCCCCAGGTGCTGTCGTTATCTGTGTCTAATTTGTCGCTACACAAAGACAACTAGGGTTAAGAGTTTCCACACCTCGACACAGCAGCTCCAGTCTGAGCAGATCTGAGATGCTTTCAGCCCTGTGGCAGCTGTGTATCTCAGGACCTAAAATGAAGTGATTACTTGGTAAAAAAGAACAAGTTCGGGGCGGCCTTTAGCTCACCTGATAGAGTGTGCGGCCCATATGCTGAGGCCTTTGCAGCAGCCCGGGTTTGATTGCGGCCTGTGGCCCTTTGCTGCGTGTCATTCACCCTCTCTCTCCCACATTTCCTGTCATTCTACAGCTGTCCTATCAATAAAGGGAAAAATTCCCAAAAAATAATCTTAAAAAACAATGAGTTTGGTAGTAGGGGTCAACAAATAATCTGCCTGGCTGATTATCGTGGATGATATTTGGCATTTTGCAGATTATCTGTAACAGGATTTTATTTTAATGATCACCGATAAAATTAATGAAATAAAAAGTGCAAAGTAAGTGTCAGCATGGGAGGAACTTTTACTTTGTAAAACCTCAGGGAACTTATTTTATTTATTCATTTTTATTTAAATTTATTAAATTTATTTAAAATGCTGCCTTGCCGTTCTTAAAAGGTGCAATCGTGGAAAGGGGGACAGAGTTTTCTTGCTTTTAAACTGGCAACAGAACTAGTAACAGTGCCGAATTGAGATTTATGTGTAGCAATCAAATCAAACGTATTTTAAACCAACAAGAAGTTCAGCTGCTAAATTGGTTAAAACTATATATCAGTCAGTCATTCAATCAAAATCAAACCACAAATCTGGTAAAAAAATGACTGAGTGCTACTTCAGTTATTCAACATATTACTTCTGATATACTGTGTTTCAAACACTGTGACATGTCAACTCTGTGTATCTCATCTGTCTATGCAGAGTTTGCACCAGTTGTTGTGGGTTAGTTGCTGCTTACAAGTGTAAATTTTGCATAAATGCACCCAAAGACCATCAACTCCAACTGCTAATCTCTTTCATTTCTAAAACTGTGGATGCAAAAATAACTTCTCCCATTCACAAATGAATTGGAGAGTAACCTGTGGTTTGATAGTGTGAACATGGAAACCATTTTTCATGAAAAAACATCAAAACTGTAATATGTTCACTCATATCTCAGGATATTCTAGTTGATCTGCTGAGAAAAAAACCTACATTAAATTAATGAGCTTCATTAAAACTTTGCTGGTGAGCACGAGCGAAAAGAGTTGTGCATCAAAAACAGAGCAAAACACTGCCTGCACCCCAAAACACCATTTACTACAGTTCATTGTAAAACTGTGGCGCAGGTCGCTAATCTAATTGTGACTAATTTCCTGTCGTCCCTTCAATGAGCTGCTGGCTCTGAGCCCAGGTGTTCACAAATTCCTAATTTTTGCCCATAAATATTTTCTTGTATTGGCTCTTTCTGCTACCGAAGGACAGTGA
Source organism: Plectropomus leopardus (assembly GCF_026936395.1). NCBI lineage: Eukaryota > Metazoa > Chordata > Actinopteri > Perciformes > Serranidae > Plectropomus > Plectropomus leopardus. The sequence continues at coordinate 27,952,467 of NC_142187.1, read as the reverse complement.
AATTGCATCTGATAACCCAAATCTTGGTGCAATTTAGCTGCTGCTCATTTACTCTGATATGTTATTCCGTACACTGGGATGATTTCTCTGCGACTTCATTTCTTCTTCATTAGCATGCAGTGTGTGTTCAGTTTTCTCCGAGCCCCGTCTAATCAGCTGCTCTGCATCATCTGTCTGAAGGAGACTGGCTCCATGCCCTCCGCCTGATGCTACCATAGAGCAGATATGGCCTGCTCCGCTGGCACCGCCACCTTTACTTTGGCATGAATCTCCGTCTGTGGAGTTAAAGGCTGCATCACAGCCCTTTAGATCCCCAATTATAGATCAAGAGTGGCAGCAGATCTGTGCTGCACTAAAAGTAATTTATGTCTATACAGTTTGTTAATATGGGTTTGATCATTATTACTGATGTCGCCAGTATGAAGAGTTTAAAATTGGGAACTCCTTCAATTCAATTCACTACTTCCACAGTTTGCTGTCCCAGTTACACTGATACACCTGTCAAGCTTTCCATTTCCCTATACATGCACATATGCAGTTTTCCATAACTGTTGCAAAGTTACCACTCTTAATTATTAGCAAATGTTTAAAAAAATTACCATGTTAAAAACATACAGTAATTAGCCAGTAAATAAAACACCTTATCCTGGGCAGAGACACAAACTACAGTTGAATCATTATCAAATACCAACTAGTTAGAGCATAAGCACCATAAGCTATTGCCTAGTTATCGGTATAATTCTGAGCCAGCACATCTGGAATATATGTGTAATGTCAAGATATGTACATGTATTACCTTCTTTTAAGCATTATGGAAAAACTTGGATATCAACAGGTTTTTGAATATGTTCAGATATTTCAGCAGCAACCTTTTCAAGAAGGTGGTTAGAGTGATAAAAGAGGGAGGCTGTAGGGTGTCCAACACATTCATGCTCAGTGGCGGGCTGTCGCACTTAAAACATCTTCCACCACAAATAGATTTTCTAGCTTTGGAGCTGAATCAATACACTGCACACAGCTCTACAATGAAATTTAAACTGTAAGTTGTAAGCGTGTGCAGAAGACTCTGGGACTGGCTGAATTTGTGTTACTTGTTGCAGCTGCACATCATGAAATCCTTGTGAGACTAATTAGCTACTTAGCTGGGCATACTATCATTTGACGCTTACATTGTTGTACTTTGTTTAGTTCTCTAATTTTTGGCAGAAAGAAAGAAAAAACCTCTCTACAGTCTTTCACATACAGGTTGTTGCTTTTGACTACTGCCCCATGCATACCACTTCATGTGTAGAAATGGCACATAAATTTAGACACTAATAGTCGATTTCGTTTTAATCAATTTCTGAATTTAAAAGTTATGATAGTTGATCCATTTTTTGACATAATATATGATTTTTATGTCATTTTGCTAATGACTATACACATATTGCTACAGAGAAAATCTGCACACTTGAAGGAACATCAAGATTTGCCTCGAAGAAAATCACAGCATCGAAGACTAAATTGGAAAAAATCATTACAGCATTACAGGGGGGGGCAATGTGTATTTGGGCTCCTCTCCCCCCCTCCCTCTCTCTCTCTCCCTCTCTTTTTCTCTCTGGGTCATGATTGTCTCTGAGTAAAGAGATTAAGATAGCATGCGTCAATCCAGGATTTAGAGCGAGAGAGAGACAAATGCAACCTCCTCACAGACAGCCAACACTGCTGCTCGGGCTGCGTGTGCTAAGGCTCCCTGACAGTCATCAGATAGAGATACAATAGCTGCATTAATATTATCTATACAACCTAATTCCTGGCTGGCTCAGCTCCTGTAACAGATACATTTCATCTATAGTTCATAGATGGCACATCTCTCTGCTCGTCTGCATTGCACAGCAGTGTGATGCAACATGATTACTGTTGGTATAAGAAGGGGTGTGCGTGTGAGGGGATTATAAAAAAAAATACGATTTTTGCCAGCCGTTCCTGTTATGATCACTCCTCACTTCTTGCACTGAGGCAAATATTGGACCACCACTGTCATCTCTGTCACTCTTCTGCAACTGAAAATTTTGTCAGTTTCAACACAAAAACAATAGATAAATAAAATGAAATAACACTATCCTACAGTTGGAAACAATCCTAATCCCAAAGAAACAGGTCTGCCCAGTATTATTCGCCTCATTGCTCCACTTCCTGGCTGGAAGGAAAGCAGGTATCTGGAGGTAATGCCCCAGTCACACCTACTAAGAGGCTTTTCCTATTCTAGGTAACAAGTAGTCGGCCATCACTAACCAGCACACTGTGATGCAAGACAGTAGGCCATCCAGAAATTTATGAAGCTGCCTCAAGCTCCACTTTAACACCAAATTAGTTCTGATTTTTGAACCAGTTCATTTCAGGACTCTTGGGACCTTGGTACCATCTAGCAAACCAGCCCATGTTTCCACCAGTTTCAATCAGAAACATTGTAATCAAGGATGCATCGTCAACGGAGGTCGTTGCACAAGGCACAAAGTAAACAGTGCAAAATGGTGGATCACATTGATTGCCTGCAAACGTTTGTTTTGTTATTAGTTATTTGTTTTTATCCAAAAACAAGCATGGGTTCTCATTTAACATCTCTATTGATGCCTTCTCCATCCTCTCTGTCCAACCTGTAAAATATGACAGACTCACTGATGTCGTCATGGTTCGTAGCTCTGCTTCCGAAAAGCTGTTATTTTTTGGTTCCAGCTGGGAGCCAACTTAAATATTCTGAACCATTTAGTTTGGGTTGAAATGGCCAGAATGGTTAAAATTAGGCGCCTAAAGAGGAAGTGAACCCGCTCTGTGTTGGTGGAAAAGGGTTACGAGTGTCTCTCGTGTGTTCTCATTACATTTGAGTCACAGAGCTCAGCATCTGTTTTAATTAATACCCACAGATCTTTGAAAAAGCCAGAATGTTGTATAACGTTTATCGTTATTCTGAAAGTATTTCAAGAATCAGACAGACTATTTATTTAACTAGCACAGGGACTCTGTTCTGTTAATTCAGGTTGTGCACACTGTGCATTTTAAACAGTAATATATTTATTATCACTAATATATTCTTTTCACAAAAACCACATGGTTTTTACTCTGCACTTTAATACCCGTTCAATGGCTCCTTTATTCTTGAGCTGTTGGAAACCTGAATTTCCCTTTGGGAGTTACAAATTACTATCTACCTATCTATCTAGAATTGTTAAAGAGTTTCTTTGTGAAATCCATAAGTTGTTGGGATACGGTTCTCAATGCAAATTCGCAAATCCTAGGACTCTTCCTATGATTGGCTTGTATTTTGTTGCCTTCATTGGTTAAATTGGTTAGGTTTAGGCAAAAGATGTGGGATTGGTTAGAGTAAGAGTGTCAGGGTGAGTCAATCAGAGGCAGAGTAAGGCGGGCCATTTGTTCACTATCCATTAGAAAGGCAAATTTACAATATGAAGACTTCATTAACAATGCTAAACAATGGTAAAAACGTTGACGGAGTTAAGGGTGCTAAACAGGCAAGAACCGGAGGCTGGGCACTCCTTTTCTGCATCGCCACTGTCCCAATATCAGCTGCAACCATCGAATGAGTGCAGTGTAACGCCATGGCGATGAGCTAGCCATTGGAAAATACACATGCACAACATGAACACTTGGCTGGAACAGCTTACCACAACAAACCCAGATAACAACACACACACAGGGAGCATGACCTCATTCTCTGCTCAGGAGACCATTACTTCATGATATTGCATTGAAAAGCCTGGAATAAAAAGTTAAGTTTTTTTGCACTATATTATTTCTAAGTAATTTGAGTCCCTGTGCTTGGATTTGTCTCTAAATACAGTGACCATTTTTGCTGCTAAAGCACCAATTCACACTGTACGTACAACATGCCATATTTTTCCCCAAGAAAGGGAAATCGGGGGTCCCAAAACAAAAAGACAGAAATGAAAAGGGAAAGAAAGCAAGACAAGGTTACTTTGTGAAAAAAAAAATCCAAAAGGTGCGTGAGAGAGACATGCATCAAGAAAGAAGGACAGGGGGCCCACAGACTCCTTAGGGCCCAGAATTTAGTACTAAACCTCACTAAATGCATGTTAAATAACCCAAGCTAAAGAGCAAAAAGCATCAGTACACTCAGGTCTGTGTAAAAACCTTTCTAATAAACATGTTTCGGTCAGAAACCTTCTCTAAGGCGTGAACAAGTATAAGTGAAGTATCACTAAAAGAAATTAGTTAGTAATTAACTAGTCTCTGCATGTGGCTGAAATATTGACATTTGAACTGTAGGTAATTATAATTATGAATAAAATGATGAGAATGATGTAAAAAGCTATGAGAAAATGACTTAAATATTGCACCAAGGTAAAAAATATATATCTCAAAACATAAGACAGTGTGTACACTGATAGCTTGAGGAGAAGGAGGACCTCGACTACACCTACTGTTGCTTTACAATATAAAACTGATAACAGAAATATTTGCACAATTCCACTTCCACTGAGTTTACAGCAAATGAAACACGGGGGCAAGAAGACATTTAATCCATCTGATCTTCGCAGGCCATTGGTTATGCAACTCTCCCTGAAGCCCGCACTTCAAACTAGACACATGACATGATACATGCATGTGGATCTGCATCTCTCCCTGCCCCTGCACATTGTGGCTTGTTTTAGTGAGTGCAATGATGTAGAAAGGCCTCACACAAGGATTAACGCCCAGTGCAACAGATGGTGCATTCTCCTACCCTTCCTGTTCAGCGCGCGCGCAAATGCACACGCAAACACAAACACGAAAAACACAAGAAAACTGCATATTTTACCTTTTTCTTGGGTGGCATGCTGGTTAAAGTGCTCCACTAGCGTTATCCAGCAGTTTCAGTGTCCTGATCTGATTACCGTTCAAATGGCTCCAGTGAATGAGGCATGGACAAGCATGCCATGAGACTACCTCTGACACAGGTGGACGAATCCGCTGTCAAATGCAGCAAAAACGCAGTTCTTTAAACGCCGCTTTGTGCGTAAAGGTGAAATATTTCCCAAGAAGAAACCGCGACGCCGCCGAAGAAGAGTTGCGTGAGGGGTTTCACTTAAGTCTGTATTGTGAGTTGAGTGTAGTTACCCTCTCCTGAGTCCTCGGGGTATTAAAGGCTTATTTCTCGGAGCGGCATCTGTTGCGCCGCACATCGCTCCCTCTGACCTCCAGCACCGAGCGAACCAAGAAGGCGTCCGACCCGTCCGCGCTGTCCACGCGCGTTAAATAAACCAAAGTGAGGAGTGTCTCATTTATGTCGTTGACCACAGTTGGCTCCCTCCGCCGTGTGATGCCTGATTAGTGTGTGTCTGTGTGTGTCTGTGTGTGTGTGTCCAAACAACTTCCTGCGGTTTGGCTGCACAAATGGGAGTATTATAATGGCCTGCCTCCAAAATAGAAAGATGAAATTAAAAAGCTCGCACGACATAATTCCTTTGTGCTCTCGATTTACAGACTACAGACAGACCATCCCGAGAGCACAACAGTGATACTCTTTCACCACACTTGTTTCAATGTCATTATGTCACTACTTTAAAACTCACTTGCCAAGTGTTCAGCCACACACACACACACACAAGCTCTGCACATTACTGATTTGCTTCTTGTGTCCTCAAGTTACACTCAGATTGTGAGGAACCGTCTTCAGTGGAGCATCCTACACATGTAGCCACGTGTAAATACAGTAGCCTACTGTATGTGTTATAAAAAAGGCATTGCTTTCCAACCTGTGGGCTGGGACATCCCCAAGAGATATATGTCTATGTATTTCTCTCTTAGATATACTTTCACCTCTCTGAGTCGACACAAATCCTTCATATAAAACAATCTGAAAAAAAATAGTCAAAATCTCCAGACAGATCATATAGTCCAGTGATGCTCAACTTAAAGTCTGCAGGTAAAATCTGGACCCTTTTAGGGTGCCAAGCGGCCCCCATACTGTTTTCTAACTCACAATAAAAAATAAAGTGATTGACATTGGGAATTGCTTTTGTACTGTAAGTATATGTACCGCACTAGGGCTGTCTAAAATCACACACTGAAGCAGCATTATGCTGCCGTTGTTTGTTTCTGTGTAAAAATGCAGAGGCAGCATAAAGACTGAGCTTTGTAGTTGCTCTATAGCACAATCTCTGTGTAAAAAGGGGGAAATTAAGCCATTCAGAAAACTTTCAGGGGTGTAGGACACCATTGGCATCACTTATGGGTCCTGACTGTATAATGGAGGTGAATCAACATTTTGTTTTGTTGAACATTCAGCAGGAATGTCTCTTTTTAGAGACTTATTCACTCTTGATAATCCACAAACGAGACTGATAGGGAGTATTTCTTCAGTTGAAGGTCATTCCAGTTAAAAATTATCATCTTGTATCTCAAAAATTGGAAAAAAAATACTTCAAATCCATAATCCTGGATCCTAAAATCCATTCTTTTTTTTAATTTAAGTGAATCATGAATGAGGGACTTTTACTTGTGTATTTCGACTCTGTGGTACTGCTCAGAGAATATTTCCTCCACCACTCTTTAGCTCAAAGGTAAGTAAAGCTGTGTGGTCTATTTGTCACCGCGGCTTGTAACCCAAACAGCCAGGCAGGGGACATCAGCAGATGGACGATACGGTGATGTACCAAAATCTCCAGGGAGGGCTTTGGGAGGCGAGGGACACAGATGAAAGTGTTACATAACTGAGAATGGAAAGGAAACATGCAGAGCTGGCGTCAGCTGGGCCAGGCTGTGACAGTGTGGAGCAAGAAGCTGTGACACTGACCTCTGGGTCGCACACACATCTGGATCCACCATACACACAGCTGTACACACACACTCACACACACACATGTCCTCATCAATATCTCTGCTGCTATCAGCGGTCGGACCACTGTGATCACGGCAGCTGTGACAGGGAGAGACTTTAAACGGAAGGTCCCAACATTTAGCCCATGACCTGGAATTGAACCAGACTTGGGGCTTTACTAAATCTGCTCCATGACACCTCAAATCTCCTCCAGCGAGAGCCAACACTCCTCCAGTGCCAACAAAACACTCAAACAGAGTCCCTGCTTACTTTGACTCCCTCTAAGCACAGCTTGCTGTGAAGTTACATAAGGCGGTCAGATCATTATTGTGCTGCTGAAACGAGCCACCCATGGAGTACATGAAGAAGCTCAAATATTCTCCGCGGCACATCCGCTGAAACATTTATACACTCTGTAAATTATGCTGCGTTCACATGGAATCCGGCAAACCGGATGCCATTTTAGTGAATGGGAGCAGGATGGTAAAATTAGGCTTGGCCGGCAGAGAATACCGGAAATACTAACTGCAGACAGCACAGCCATCCAAAGTTTAAAATTTTTAACTTTTTGTTGTCCTCAGCAACTGAATTTTCACCCAGAGAAAGAGAAAACATGGCAGATCTGGACAACAAAAAGCTAATAAATTTGATGCAACAGCACCGGGTCTTGTGTATAACTGATACTAATTCACGATCCATGTTGGAAATCAATGAAGAAATTACTTTTTTGAGGAAATTTAACTTTCTTTATGTTTTGGAGGGAATTTAACAATCATTTTAAGTCTAAATAACTGATACAAATAATTTTGTAAATGTGTATCACATATATATATATATATATATATATATATATATATATATATTCTTGGTTTTTGTTCATTGTTTTTCATTTTTATGCTCATTTTCAGGTAATTTTCTTGTAACTTTTTTACAACTTTCATCCTAATTTTTGGGACCATGCCTTGGTAATAACTGTAAATAAATGTTATAACTTGAAAAAGTGACACTTAAATTTTTACGTTGACTGAATTTGAGAAGACAAGTTGAATCATTACAAATTTACCTCAACTTGTCTTCTAGAAATCATTCAACCTAAAATTTTAAGATAGCTCTGACACCAGCTTTTTTAAGTTCAGGCAATTAGTTTCTTTTTACAGTGAATCAAGCTGCTCTACTCAATACCACTGCATGCTCAACTGAGATTTCACCTTGCTCCTATTCCAAATCGCTCACCACTCAGTCAGTGTCCTTTTGAAAGTACTTTGTAAACTACACTGTCCTGCTTGCAGAAGTCAAATTTTGACAGAAAATAGTGTGTGCTGATACACAGATGAAAATTGGAACAGGATGGAGCTGGAGATAAGGCAATGCTCCAACTTTAAAAAAAAAAAAACAACAACAACAACAAAAAAAACCTGCTCTCCGCTCCATCCAAAATCCTTCCGCTCAACTCTGGGCACAGGCAGCGGAAATGATTTATTTTTACTGGCATAATGTGAATATGGCCTCAGAATGAACATGGTAATGCACCAACCCAATCACCAGGACCAATGTTGACAGTGAACTTCTGCAAACCAATGTTTTGTGGGGGCACAACTGTGGCAGGAAAAGCATCTATGTCTCGGAAAAGAAAATGACCGCTTTTTGCGCCACAATCCTGGATGAAAAAAGTACATGTCTAAGTAAATCACATTTTGTGCCTAAAAAGCTTCTGGGAAAAACAGCAATGAGTAGCAACAGACACCCGTGTTCTTTGCCTAAAAGGTCAGTCCTTCCAAGATTTTGTGATGATTATGAATTATGATGAATTAATGCAAATTCAGCCAGTCCCTCTGAATTCTGTGCAACCTCATGATTTTTTCAGATCACCTCAACTTAACTGCGAATTTATTCAAAACAGGCAACATTTCATCTTATTGTATGGCTGTGCACAGCGTATTGATTCCCTCAGCCTCTCTGTTTATCATAACATTACTGCTGCGGGCCCAGAACTCTGTGACCGGAGTCACACACAAACAGTGACAGGGCTAACTGTTAGCATCACACTGCTAACATCACCCAGCGGTTATTTAGTTGAGTCGTTTCGGGGTCGGTGTGAGATTGACGGCTTGGTGTCAGATGTTAACTGCTGCAGCAGGGCTTTTGCCCAAGTGACAAACTATGACGAGTGGGCATGAGATCACATTGCGTTGTGTTAGCTTGTGCTATCCGGGCAGAGAGAGCAGGAGGAGAGCCCATCACGGGACGATTCCTCAGTGTGAAGTCGAGCAGCATTAACAGCTGATCGCCACAAAACAGTCATTACTACAACCCAACCACCAAAATAGATTCTAATCCTGTGGAAAATACGGAATGCTCCTAATAATACACTCCAAATCAGAGATGGCATCACAACTATTTTTACAATTTTCACTTGCTCCTGTAATTTCAGTATAAAAATAAGCCTATAAACACTGATTCATGCATCACAGTTTTTTTGGAAAAGCTGCCATGAAATCATTTGTAGCATTTTAGGCCACAACAATCACAAAAACCATCCAGGACATCTTTGAAGGATTGAAAAGCTGTGGTGTAGTTTCTATTTCTTTTTTTGGTCTACAGTTTTGCAAGTGTCTCGACAAAAGGAGACATGTCTCCTCTTCCTCCACCTCTAAAATCAGCTTATACATTACATCACTTTAAAAATGTCAGCATGATGTGTAAAAAAAATGTTAAACTACGGAAAAGTTTGTGGTATGCAGAGTATAGGGTGCCAAATGTAATTATTATGTAAAAAAAAAAAAAAAAAATCATTAAATCTAAATGTTATTCGTCTAAATGTTAAATGTGAAATCAATATTTTAAATCTAAATGTTAAATCTATATCTAACAATGAAATGTTCGCCTGGCCCATATTCGCTGACCCAGCATTTAAAATGTATATTTAACATTAACATTTAGTTTACCATTTACATCTACAATTAGATACTGAACATCTACATTCAACATTTCATATTAAGATTTAATATTCAGGGGTGTCCGGTGCCTCAGTGGCTAGAGCAGGTGCCCCATGTACAGAGGCTTTGTCCTTACTGCAGTGGCCGTGGGTTTGATTCCAGTCTTGGCCCTTTGCTGCATGTCATCCCATCTCTCTCTCTTCCTCCTTTCACGCTTGAGCTGTCCTGTCTATTAAAGACTAAAAGCTAAAAAAAAAAGTAATGTTTTACTTTAAAATTTTTTCATAAATTTTCCATGATATGAACATATTGTTAACACTTGCATATAATGTTTTTTAATGTGATTTTCTGCCTCAAAGGTTAGGAAAATTGGCTGAATGTAAGGAAAGTGTTCCAAATATTAAAAATCAGTCACCGAATGTTTTCATTCGGCACCCCATTGCAGAAACGTACCAGCCGACATTTTCTTCTGGCAATTGGGCTGAATGTACAGTGTTACATTGTGATCGTACACCTGATCGTGCATCGTTCACAGCGCCACTATCATACGACAGCGTAAAGAATCCATCAGTCATCTAATTCTCGTACACAGCACACGCGTTTATGTCCACATGTGCTCTCACACATACATAAACAAACATCTGTCCCTAAGCTTCTTACAACCAAAATGTGCGTGTGCGTGTGTGTGCGTGTGTGTGTTGTCAATCTGCAGACAGTAGTGGAGGGCAGAGATTGATGGCACGCACAATTTCAGGCAAAGCTCCAGACCTCGGCCCTCCACTCTGCCCTCCACTGTGTCCACAGAGCTAGAAACCACACATCTGCCCTCAAGTTAAAAAAAAAAACCAAAAAAACCCCCTGAATTCATTATTGCGTGCTACTGGACGCAACCAAAACGTATTTCCATTAAACTGTGGTCATGCAATGTCAGCACATGTTAGCCCCTCCCATTTCACACTCATTGATTTGAGTCCAATCAGCACCTTTTCTTTTTTCTGTAAATGCTCATTTATTTCTCAGCTGGCTGGGCAGGATGGTGTAAAGCAGGCTCCAGGAGAGCACAGACGGCTTTAGGATAGTTTTGACCGCACAGCTGTTGAACACATCAAGCCAGCTGTGCAAAAGAGCCATCAAAGACAATGGTTTTATCTGCTCCGAGTCCTAAATTAAGCCTATAAAACATGCCTTATCTTTGGTTCAAATCTGTGCTTTGCATAAGCACGATGCCAAACTGCTGTATGTCGAAAAGCCTAAAAATATATATGTAGCGGTCGTGATGAGAAATTACAGCCAACGATAACAAATTCCAAAGCAGATGAGGCTGACAGAAATGAAAAAGCACTCAAACTGAACTTCTATAATCCACCAACAGCACTCCCACCCCCCACCTCCCTACCAACCAACCAGAGGCAGTACTCACCCAGGAGACATTTTTGTTCTTGGGCACTTTTGACATGGCTTGCAGACGGACAGGCCAAGGGCCCGAGTCCTGAAGTACTCCTCACACACACAAAGATCCCAGTCCACCTTCAGCAGCAGCAGCCCGCTCGGACACGGAGACGGGCTTTTCATTTGCCGTCCTCCACTGTTTCCCCCTCCTGTGCCAACAACCCTCACCAGATTTACATCTGCCTGGAGCGTCGCCCTCCAATCACACCCGGCTAAACATGATCCAAAACTGACTCAAGAAGGAGGAGGAGGAGGAGTGGGAGTGAGAGGAAGAAACAAAGCTAGGATAACTCCAAACGGCCCGTCAGAGGCAGAAATAGAACCGGCAGAAAAGTTCCTTCACCTGAATCCTCCTCTTCCTTCTCCTTTTTCAGTGGCTGTCTGCTCTCTTCAGATTCATAAACCCTGTATGAATATGCAACCAAACATCTGGCTGATGCCCCTCCTCCGTGATGCTGGAGGCTGGGGCCAGCAAACGGCCAATCCTGCCCTCCTAACATCTGGGAGAGGAGAGATTGAGAAGAGTCAAATGGAGGGAAAGAAAAGAAAGGGAGGAATATGTTGATAGATATGAGAGAGGTAGGAGAGCAGAGCCGGAGTGAGTGAGTGTATATAGAGGGAGTGAGGATGGAGGAGGTGGAGGAGGTGGAGGAGGGGGGACAGACGGCTGGAGAGGGCCAGTCGGCGGAGGGCACAGCGGGCCGAGGCAGATTGGAGAGCAGGTTACTGATCCCTAACATGAGATTATAGAAGAAAAAACATGCTACATTCAATTGGTTGTTGTGAAATACAGAATATTTCACCATAATTTCTTCATTGTAATGTAAAAAAGCACACTTGTAATTTTGCACACTGTATGATTGTGTCAATGATCATGTCATCTCACATGTTTTATTTTGACAGTGCAGTGATTGGTCTTGAGAGAGAAAGAGATGAAGGACAGAATAGGAGAATGATGAATGTCTCTCTCTGCCTACTCCAAATGCAGACTCAGTTTTATTAAAAGATTCTTTTCTTGATTTTTTTGGCTTCATTGTATAGTACAAGGTGAAGTGTGACAACAAAGTGGGGGGGGGGGGCGATATGCAGCAAAGAGCCCCCCGTTGGAACCGAACTGGGCGGCTGCAGTCAGGACTCAGAACATGGGGCGCCTGCTCTCCAAACTCAGCCTTAACATCCCCCCTCCTGGAGTCACCACGTCCTGAATATACTGTACTCTAAGCAGCTGCAGAGGGACCATTAGGCATGTTTTTAAAGTCTTTGTTAAACATTTTAGGAAATGTGCTTATTATCTCCCTTTTACAGGAGTGACATCAGAATCAGAAATTCGTTAATGATCCCCAGGGGGAAACTGTGGTTCGTTACAGTCGCTCTGATGCCAGAAAAAGCCGAAAAAGCCATTTTGGAAAGAAAATTTCCCACTATGTTTAATTGTTAAGTGTAAAATGTATTATGATTAACAAATTGCACTTTGATTACCCGTTTCTACTAAATTATGACAGAAAATATATCACAACCTGAATGCTTCTTCCACACAGACGCGGCACGGCTAATTGCAACAGCTTCATTTTTTCTTTAACTTATAAGCAATTAATGTAAGCCCCCTTTACTCCTCGAAACTGCATTTCTAAGAATATGAAAATAAATAAATAAACCGCTGAGGCTGAGCAGCCCTGAAGAGCTTTTTTGGTCCTACACAGAAACTCGTCTGTGATCTACAATTCTATCGCCTGCGGTGAAGTAGGAAATAGCAGTGTGAATGCTGAGTGTGGAAACAAGTCAATACGAACACAGCTTGCAGCGTGTTTACCAAATCCACGGGATTTTGATTCAGCGTTATAATCAATGTCCACCTTAGCGCTGTATGGATCTGTGGTCCCTATGGATTCACCTCGACAGAAAAGGGCCATGCAGGAGGAAAAAAAAACACAACTACCTCTGCAGTATAAAAAATTCAAGAGGTGCTGCACATGAAATGAAACTGGAGGCAGAAATGTGGAACCAAAAAAGTCCAAAAAACACTGGAGGTGAGCTCACAGTGGAGTGTATTTCCTGTACCTTAATCAAAACTCAGCAGGATATTCTGGTCATGCCTTGAGAATATTCCAGTGCTGTAGTGTCTCCACATAAATCTCCTTCAGATTTAAGACTATGCATCTGCGAGCGGCTGAATGAATTTCAGTAATCACATTTTAAAAGCCTGTCTCAGTGACCGTGTAGGAATCCAGGTAACAAGAGAAACTCACTGCCACCACTCGAAAATTAGACAAGTATGATAGCCCCCATCTGTGACGTTATCTGTTCACTTGAATCTTTAAGCCTCTCCCAACAGTCACACAAACTTGTGCGCGATTATCAACATCCGTGACAATCCTGCTCAAACTGATGATCAGGTACACAGCAGGTAAATCCAGGTTCTGTCTGTTCCATGCACAGTAAAATAATGATTTTATAACAATGACTTCTTTCAAATTCTTTCTTAATTCTTCCTATTGTGAGGATGACTGTTTACACATGACTCATTAGCTGAAATCCCCACCAAAATAAAGCGATATTCGGTACTGACATACTGAAATACGAACACATGAGGCATGCTAAGGGAGAATTCACTTAAGTTAAGAGTTATGAGATTTATTTTTGTGGAGCTATATCTTATTTGGTAGACAAACTATATTCTCTGATTTATTCAGACAAATAAGTTAAAATTAAGAAGTACATAATGTGGTGCACCTGCCCATTAACCCTTTGAAACCTGAGTAAATTAGTTTGATTTCGTTCAAAAACTTGAAAAAAAGGCAATGAGCAACTTCCCAAGAAATTGCTCAAAAAATTGCAAGAAATTAGTACAAAGTCACAAGAAAAATACCAGGAAAAATAGCAAAAATAGGAAGAAAACAGAAAAAATTAAAACGAGAAAAGATTTTCCACTAGTTCTTTGACAATTTTCTAATATTTTTTTCTCTTTTAACAAATTTCTTGCATTTTGCTCAACATTTCTTGCTAAATTGAGCAAACGTCTGAATGTTGCACAAATAAATCGATAGTAAGTCTAGTAAGTCTAGGTTTAAGGGTTAAGGTCAAGGATGGTTTCGATTGCGGAGTGATATGAGAGGAGTTAAGTGATGAATCATCTTGCTGTGTATTGAGTTGAGTGATCGTTGTCCTACTGATGAAGTGGACATTAAAGTGACGGAGAAACTGAGAAGACGTTGTTCCCGTTCTTTCCTTACCTACAGCCCTTGAGTAAGTCAACTTATAAAGTTAACACAGGAAGAACGCAGCCTTACACTAACTATAAAAACATGAAAGGAAATTTTGAATCTTCCCATAAAATGATCTTTTGGTTCCTAACAAGCCTCTAAAGTACAGCATGCTTTAAACACTGACATACTTTATGAAAGGTGGGCAAATGGTTAATGGACCCGTACTTGTATTGTGCTTTTCCAGTCTTCTGACCTCTCAAAGTGCTTTAATACTACATGTCACAGTCACACACCTCACAAAGTACACACAATGTGCCTCTTACTACTTGATAAAGATATGTGAGCTGGAAGAGCCAGGGACTGAACCGCCAATCTTCTGGTTACTGGATGATCAACTCGACGCCTTGAGCCACAGCAGAAGCCCGAACAGAGGCATTAACTCTCAAACTGTGCAAATGGAAATTGCCAATATGAAATTGAACTGATGAAAACATGTCAATTAAAAAAAAAAAAACATTTCTATGCACAAATGAGGTGGCATTTCAGACAATTAAAAAATGCCAAATTTAGCAAAACTGCAATGGTAACACTTTTTTTCACTTTTATAGGTCACATGATGCTATGGCTATGCCCTTGTCGATAAGGAAATGGCTCCCTAACTCTTTAAAAGTTGAGCGGATCATTCAGAAGTTTTGAATCCACAATTCCTCTGTGAAATCGTGGACTATCACTCCCCAGAAATCCCTCATACGTAGCCATGTATGAGGGGCTTGCCTTTTCATTATAGCTCACATAACACGCCTATGTCACCTTCAATTGGAAATAATGATGGCTAATGCAGTGGCTGCAATAGAAGTAAACCTTTTGGACATCCATCGGCATGCTTCTTGGAATTCTGTCACGAGAGGAGAAGTCGCAGAACATCATTCAATGGAAACGCAACTGTGTTTTATCGACATTTTGAAAATATTGTTCAAGTTTTGAGAAATAATTCTCAATAATTAATCGGTTATAGGTCAAGGTCCAGATAGGATGGCACTTGAAGAGGGATGGCAGGTTAACAAATGGGAACTCACTTTGCTAACAAGGGGGAATGTGTCTCCTCTCATCCACACTCAGACCTCCTCTTGACTGTATATAGCCTGACAAATCGCCAGACCAAAGAACAAATGCAAGTTAGTCTGGAAGCTCTCTGTTCATTCAGTTTCCAAGAAGGCTCATCAACTTCCCTAATTTTGGAAAGCTCTCGATGCAACTAAAAAGATGTACAACCAATCAGAGCAAAAAAAAACAACATGTGACATAACAATGAATGTATTTCTCAATAGCCCTCTTCTGGGGCCCCAAGTGTCTTCACCTACAACCTGTCAATTTAATACAAACCAACCACAGACTTTAAATGACCACAAAGAGACATAGATGTATGGAACTGCAAAGAGATACAAAATCACTGCAACAATGGGCAAAAAAAACACAAAGAGACAGAAAATGAACAAAAGACAGAATTACCTTAAAGAGGAAGTAAACAACTACAAAAAGATACAAATCACCAAAAAAAAAAAAAAAAAAAGATGCTGAAACATCACAGAGTCTGTTTGTCTTGTTTCATGTGCGGAAAAGGTGGTGAGGCCTTTTGCAAATCTGTGCCAAGAAGCCAACTGTCTAGTAATTCGCACATGGACATCACGCTAAGTCACAGAAAAATGTATACAGACTATAGCATACAGAGATGAACTGTGATGGTGCAGCATAAATATGTCTGTGAATGAGTGTTTCTGTTCCTGTTGCCTTCAGAATTTGAAAACAATACCTACACACAAGTTACACATGCAAACATATCGGTTGTTTTTCGATAATGCTTGAATAACGCTCCGCTTCACTAAGCAGGGTTCCCCACACATTCAACTGTGGCGGTCTGCCACAATTAAAACATCTGCTGCCACAAATAGATTTTCTATTTTTGGAGCTGGACCGTTGATTAGGAGCGCTGTTGAAGTATCATTTGGTTATGCATTTCACCGCACTCTCAGAGCACAGAGCGTACTGTGGGCACAGATGGTGCAGCTGTGCATCAGGCGCATTGAAAGTGAAACTTAACCATTCATTCTGCTGGGTCTGAAAGTTTGCTGCGGCTTCTCCTCTTATCCACTGTCCTGATCAGCTCTGACTGGATCGAAAGATCAATCGCCTACCCCACAAGTTACAAACTGCAACTGAGGAAAAAAAGAACTCATGAAAAGCTTCACATGAACGGTGCTCACAAAGCTGCAAAAACTAAAACTCAGAGAGGGGACACAGAATGATATAAAGGGACACACACATTTAAAAGACAGAAAAACCAAAAACAAAAAGTTTGCTGTCATCCCCCAGTTGTCAGCTACCACCACACACACACACACACTCTGGGAAAACACTGCTAAGCTAGGTTTATGCTCGCCTTCGTGTCCCCATCATGAGGTTGTGTGAACAGAACATGATGTCGTCGTGTATTTTGCATAAAACACAAAGGCTCCACAAGCTGTCAGTCATCATAACAAGCCCGACACATATTATGTAAATGTTTGTGATCGGCCCGACCCGGGCCAGGTCGGCTGAAAATCTGTCTGAACAGGAGGTGAACCAGACGCATCTGCCAGAACAAATAAAACATGAGGCTGCAGATTTGACTGGTTCCCAG
Organism: Plectropomus leopardus; assembly: GCF_026936395.1. Lineage (NCBI taxonomy): Eukaryota > Metazoa > Chordata > Actinopteri > Perciformes > Serranidae > Plectropomus > Plectropomus leopardus. The sequence continues at coordinate 27,935,385 of NC_142187.1, read as the reverse complement.
GGCCAGGTTAGACTATATACACTATAAATTGAAGCCAAAACACCCCAAAAATAAAAGATGACATTCCCTCCTTGCTACAACACACAGTGCAACATTTGTTTATGCCTTTTGGCAAAAGGTCTTGCAAGTTAAACTGTCTCACCTGACTTCATACAGTGTTCAGAGAAGAAATGACAACTATCTTAACAACCAAATGTTATGTTTTACCCTTTGAAACCTGGGCAAATTGACTTGATTTTTTTTCCCAAAAAACATTGGAAAACGCAATGAACAATTTAAGAATAAATGACACAGAAACTAGCAAGAAATTTGTAATAAAAAAAAAAGTACAAGAAACCTACCTGAGAATTAGCACACTAAAAATAAACCAATAAAAGGAAGTGATCTAAAAAGGCTGCTTGAAATTGATGATAATTCTTTAAAATTAATTGAAAAAAATATAGAAAAAATGTAATCATGATTATTTAAATTGAGTTCTCTGGATTTTTTTCCCTAGCTAAAAAAATTCTAAATGTGTTAATTTCTTGCAATCTGAAAGAGATTTCTTGCCAAGGTGTTCACTGCCTTTCCCCCCATGTTTTTGAAAGAAAACAAACCAATTTTTTCTCAGGGTTCAAGGATTTCAATACTTCTTGAAAGGCATCTGAAAGTAGTGCAAGAAAAGTGATGTGAATTCAGGTTTCATAGGGTTTAATTGTAAAGATGTTAAAAATGCACACGAATAAGGAGGAAGTGTTTCCCTCCAACAATTTTAAAACAAGTTGACACAAATGTTAAGAAGAAAAAGTATAATTTATTTTCCTCCCTGACATATCTTTGTTTTTCTTCCTGAGGTTTCAGCGGATTTATATAATGGGAGTGACTGAGCCCTGCCCTTCACCTGTTGGCCGAGCTTTTCGGACACTGACGTTAGAAGAACAACTAAAGCAGAGAACAGCAAGATGTCTCAAGATCCTTCTTTGAGCCAGGACAGCACTTAAGGTAATCCAGCTCTGTTCTCTGCCAGCAAAGGCCACACCTGGAGGGGCGTTTCTTTAAAGAAGTTATTTTAATAAAAATTTTATATATTTATATATATATATATGAATTTGAAATGGTTCGTGGTTTGTGCTGGAAAGTGTAGACAGTGTGTTATTTTTACTTTGAGCAAAACTAACATTTCCCAATATATAAGAGTCAGAATGTGATAAATCAGAAATGTTTCCTAAACCAGTGGATTCCAACCTTTTTGGAGTGACGTTCCCAACTCAGTTGAATTTAAAGCATTTCTTAGAAGCACTATGAAAGAAAAGCAAATATATCAAAATAAAGAAGGAAAGAGTGAAGAAAAATCTATTTTCTCGGGGGGGTTCTTTTATCATCGCTGACTGCGTAGGTCAGCAAATGGAGTGAAAATAACGGCTGACTAATGTACTTGCACAACATTAGGCAGAAGCACATTTCACCATTTCTCAAAAATCTTTTCAAGCTTGAGCGCATCTAAACAACACATTTTGCTGATATATTTAACTTCCTTACATTTACATGCTCAGTTTCTACTTGTGCTAAATCCGTCACGACCACACAAAAGCAAATGACACCACACTGCCTGCTGTCCCTTACATCCCACTTCTCGATGTGTCACTGCTTTTGCGCGGCCTTAAGTTTCTCTCCTGGCTTGTTGCTGAGGTGGGCACACATTGCATGCAGCAGAACGGCATGTGGTAATCTGCGAGGCTTTGCGCTGACAGCCTATTGAGTACTGAGGGCTGACAGTAAGCCTATTTCATGTAGGAATGTGGCTGCGATAGGGGTCCTCCGCAGTCAGCGCCATCACACAATGCACAGAGACTCTGTGGCATCAGCTGCAACAGGACTTAACGGAGGTTGTGTGAAGAGAAAAGCAACAATAGCGATGAAGCGGCAGACGCACTGGCAGAGAGGAGAGGAAAAGAGTGGAGAGATAAGAAGAAAAAGAGAAACAGGTGGAGGAGAAACGGTCCTCCCTGCTCCTCTCTGTCATTGAGAGGACAGTAAAACCTGGCCTGTAATGAGATAACTGCACCTGTCTGTCCTCCCCCGCTCCTCTGCTCCTTCAGACAGCTCAGCCAGGACACATGATATGAGGAGGACAGCTCTTTGAAGCATTTAAAATCACCCAAACTGTTGCCTCTCAATGGCAAACCAAATGTGAAAGCATCCCATTCATATTATTGGCTTTTAGGTAATGTTTTCATGTAGTCCTGGACTGGGATCAATACAACAATGCTGTTTGTCCCGATAACTGCAGCCCGGCTAAAAAGTCACATAGACTAAGAAGTGAACACCTTAGCAGCGAATAACAGGTTGCAGGAGTCTCACACCTGCAAGTAGATTATTGTGCCTCCAGACTGCAGATGCAAAGGGCTGTAAATGTGACTGAATCATGCAAAAGTATACAGTGAATGCACACATATCACAGCATCATAACGTGGCTCTGATGTATCACTCCCCTCCTCGCTGCTGCTGTTGCTATGGGATCAAAACATGCAAGTGATGCTGCGATGGTCACTTACATAGGTGGACTGCACTCTCCGCCAGTGTCCCAGCCCACAGCAATACATCAAGACATCCAATTGCAGGGGGGGAAGAGGAGGGGACAGGCCGATGGAAGCCTCCGGGGCGGGTCGTCTCAGGCCAGGCTCGCACACAGGATCCTCATGGCACAGGTGATCCACCTGATCGCCACCTCTTCGGGGAGTTTCGGCTAAAAAGACTCTCTTTGTGTCCACAGGTTCTCTGATCACCTGGGCGTTCTCATAAGTTACAGATGAGTCCAGACGTCTCACAGCATCTTCAAAGTCCTGCGCTCTGTCCCGTGGATGTGCGGAGAAGTGCGTATGTTTTCGTGTGCTCACCTCATCTCAGAAGGACAGGTGGTTCCTCTGCCATCCTGTGTTTATTTACCCTCCCACCACCACCACACCTCGCACCTCTCTCTGTCCCGAATCGCCCTGTTGAAAACCCTCCAGGCTTAAGCCCCCCGAATAGTCTTTCTCCAAAAATTAAATGTCATTTTCTTCTGTGTGTGTCTCTCAGTGCTGGACAGATTTATCCAATCAGAGCTCTCGCATCACTCCACATCCGTCTGTGCCCGTATAACCGTCTATCTCTTCCTTGTAAGCCCACCCTGGGAGTCTAGATTTTCAGTTTCTCTGCGATTTTCTTCCTCCTCCTCCTCAAAAAAATCTCAGCTCTATAGCTCCTCCTCCAGTCTCCCTCCAACACGCTGCTTCCCTCTCTCAGGAGTCCTCTCTCATCAGGAGCGTCCCTGCTTACCTGAGTCACTCTTTGCACTCCTGTTGTGACTGTGTCTGCACGTGTGTGTGTGTGTGTGTGTGTGAGTGTGTGTGTCTGTCTCTGTGTGTGGAGGCTGCAGCCGAAAGCTCACCGCTCTCCCTCTCTCTCTGTTGCCATGCTAGAGCAGGTAACATTCGGCTAGCGCAGGAGACACACAGCCTGAATTCAAATGCGCCTCCAGCCTCTCAGATTTACAAAGCCTCCACCCCTCCTTAACAGCAACCCCCCCCCATACCATCTCCCCTCCTCCTCCATCATCTCTCTATCTGTCCCCTCTTTTTTCCTCCCCCTCTCTATCTTATTCTCCTCATCTCTGTCCACAATGTCTGCACCGTCTGCCTCCACTGTTGCTTCATTTTGTGTCATTTCTCGCCTCTGCTGCCGCGCTCTCGCTTGTTTTTCATGTTACCTTGAGAGTGGGATGAGGAGGCACCGGGGATAATTCTGCCTCTGCTCAACGCTGCAAACATTTCCCCCCTTTTTTCAAGCCATTTCTGCCCATAATTGAAGTGAAGAAAATCTACTGCTATCAACCTGTTTCCAAAGAAAATCAACTTGTTTGTTAAGTACAGATACAATTTTTTAGACTGTAAATGTAATCTTTCAAGGCAACGCTTTCAGCCTCGTATAGACTGTGAGAGTTTAGCAATCTTACTAGTTTAGTGCAGGCTACACTGTGCAACATGGATCTAATAAACTTGGGGTACGACATCAGGTTTGATGTATGCAGACCGTACAATGACACTGAATCGCAGACTACAATGTACATACATCGACATCAGTACGCAAGAACAAAACGTTGCCGGCGTGCGACATCCACCTAAGCTGCTGTATTGTTAAGAAAAAAATGTGAAAAAACAAACTGAGCCTTCACTATAGTTGCATTTATGTGTGTCAAAAAAGCCTGAAGAAGAGGAGGAGAATGTGGATGCCGTCATGGCTGGGAAAAGAGGCCAACTTGGCGTGTCAATTTAGAGTTCAAATTATTTATTAGCATGTACTAGCATTTAGCATTCACTTGTCACGCTGATCAGTGAGTCATTTCATGCTGCATTTCTATTGGTTGGTTAGTAGACGTAGGTGGTAACAGCAGTCAGAATTGGTCACTGCAGATTTCTGACACTCTCAGAATTTTATTCCAGGCTGTCTTTGATTGCACAACCATGAAAACAGCCATCCTTGAACTTCTCTCACTGTGCGACACATAATAGGACCACCATGTTAGAGCCATGACCAAAGTGTCTTTCTCACGGATCATCTCTCCTCTGGGACAGCCCAGAATCGCACAAAGTATACCGGGCCTTCAATAGCCACTCTAGAGGCTGTAGATGTTCAAGGTGACGCATTGACCAAAGTGCCAATAACAGTGTGCTTTCATACTTACAATGAGAACATCAACATGTTCATGTCTAGTAAGTAATGCTTACACTATCTTAGATAATTAACCAAATAAACAAAGATATTTGGTCATGAGATGCAACTGCTCCAGGATTTGCCATTAAATCTAGCAAAATCCGAGTAAAAGACTGCTAATGCTGTTGGAGTCTTTCCCCAAAAATGTTTGCAAAAACATGCACATTTAGACAAAAAAAAATAGGTGCTGGACAACAGATAATACAAGAGCAGAGATAACAGAGTATGCACAGTAGACCATGCTCCCATGAATATTTAATGAAATTACCACTGATGTGACGTTTTGAACTACATGCTCATTGCTCAAGAGTCTCAGAGGGAATGCAGTTCAAATAAGGCATGCAAAAGCTTTGCAAAAGCACGGACATGCAGACGACAAAAAACTAGGTGCCGGACAAGAGAAGAAGAGCATGCAGCTGGAGAAATTACCTCGGAGCTAATTTACAAATATACAAAGATATATTTCAGAGCATGAGGGAAAACTTGACTTGACTTGTTCGTGGGGCTAGATTAAAAGTCAGAGGATCCCCAAAGTAATTTTGATTTGTCCTCCAGGCAACAAGGATATCCGTACAAAGCAAATGGCAAATTCAAAGGCTGACAAATGAAGCCAACATGGAAGTGCCAAAAACTGCAGTTCTTTGAATGCCCACTAGAGGCTGGCTCCAGATGCCATGCAATCCCTGTAGAGTGGTGAAGTAATGAGTCCTAAAATGCAGAAGTCTGTTAGCTTTTAGCATTTCCAGTTCCCTCGTCTTAAAGTCATGACATTCAGGCTATGGTTCTGGCATGTGTATGTTTCAAAATGAAGGAACATGCACTTGATTCAAGTTTAGAAAGCACTTCAAATGATTTGATATATTGGAAATGTGTTGAATTAATGCAACTGCAGCGGCATAATTTTTTGTCCCGATTTAATAAAATTAGACACCAAGTACTCAATTTCAGACTTTTGCATGCTGAATATGAAGTTATAAGTGGATGAATTAATGCAAATCATCTCTAAGCATGCATGAAAAGTTCATTTTATGACAAAAAAAGAAGGAAATGAAAGCTTCTGCCTCAGAGAACTCTTAGGAGTTGAATGTGGCTCTTACAGACTCAGATAAAGAGGAATAGATGCAGGCTGTTGCTTTTTCCTTTGATCATTCGGAGCATTCATTCTGTGTCACGGGAATAAAAAAAAAAAAGTGCTCTCCAGACTGCCAACATGACTGTAAAATGGCCACAATAACTCAAGCTGCACTAATGCTTTCTTGCAGATTACAGTATGAATCATTAAGGAGGAGGCTGATCATGGCTGTGGGGAAATTAAGGGAAGTTAATTTTAGTTTTCATACCAGTAAATGAAAGCAGGCCAGCTCTGCTCCGTCCCTGCGAATTACAGCTGTGTCCCGTCACTGGCTGTGTATATCATTACACTATATTCCCGCCCAGTGTGACAACAGCGATTCACCCAATTTATCACCACGTATGCAGACGGATATTTGCTGCCATTTTTCATATTCCTTCATGTTTTCCCTTTTTTGAGGGGAAAAACAGGAGCCACGATTTGGCAATTCCCTTAAACAGTTTATCCCGCGGCCCTGGCTCATCCATCAGACAGACAAAGACCAAGTGCTCCATGGGGTGTAATTCTGTCAGACGTGTCCTGGTGGAGGACTGCCGATTATACACTAGTGTCTCTCTATGGCGTTCTGTATTGATACAGCCACACACATAGCCCAAGGTTACAATTCAGTGAGTTATATAGCCATGAAAACACATAAACCACCATGGTGCCTGCACCACAGGCAAAAGACGAGGGTGAGATGCTAATTTGCAACAGCCAAGGACAAAGCGAGAGAGTTAGATGAAGCAGGACACAAAGAAAATATATCCATCTGCTGGTTCTGCGATAGAGGCGAGCATTAGAGAGAAAAACAGATACAGAGTCTTCAGTAAAGCATACACAGCGGGTGGTTGCAGAGAGGAGTAACCCTTTGTGTTGCAGAACACAAACCGGTTGACAAATTAAGAGAAATAAACCTAAATAAATGAGCCACAACAACTGCAGATGCTTTTTTTTAGAGGAGGTACCGTCATGGCTTGGTTTAGGGACGGTTTACTGAAAGCAATAGAAATAAATTAATTCATTCATTAGCTCTTATTTCTACAGAAGAGTATTGAGTACCCCAGTAATGAGTCCTTAAACCTTGGAAACGACTTAGCATTTTAGCGCCTCCAGTTCCTTCTTCTCAAAGTCACTGGGTTTTTTAATGGGTTTTTGGCTAGAAGCATGAGGTCTGTGGTTAACACAAGCTTAAAAGACTTTCACATTTTGTTATATGACATGAAATACATAAGTAAATACCAAACTTGCAAAACTTTGAAGCTTTAATGTGTCTTAAAAAAATATATCTAGCAAGTGGCTAAATGAGACAACAGAACATCATAAAACCGAACTGCACTGACCACAGCTTTACAGCCTCGCAGTGGTGGTGACACAATTGCAGTGTAGTTCATTAGCTTAACTTTTGCTTTTAACTTGTGGTGATTACATTCAGGCTGCAAAAATCCTAAAACTTGCCTTTATTATTATCTTGCTGAACAAAATGTGTAAGTATCGTAAATGTTTGTCTACCACAGAGCTTATTCTCTGCAATTATCCAAAATCCAATGGAAAAATCGCATAGGCTTTTCGGTGAGGAAACCCTGATACGGTCATCCCTGGGGCACTCTATTAGAGCCAAACGTAAGGTGGTAAAAATGAGAGGAGCTTAAACACACATAACTGGAGACTTCACTTTGACTTGTGTGCCACGAATTCATAATTCATTTTCCTTCTATCCTGAATCAACTAATGTTGAAGCTACTTCCTCTTTGGACATTTAAGGTTGCGCAAACAACAATAAGCTGAGGCTAATATTAACACTGTCAGCAAGCTAATGCTTAGCTAGTGTTAGCTTACCTGCTGAGTAATAAATACAAATTTTAAAAAGCACAGGGGTTTTGTAAAGTTAATTGGACCAACTTGGACAGAAATGTTCTGCATATTACAAGAATTTTGAAGATTACTAATTTCTTGCTATTTTGGGGTTATTTCGAAGTTTTGAGAGAAATAAAGCCACTTTGCTCACGTTTGAAAGGGTTAAACAAAAGTTGTTTTTTTTTGTTTTATCAGTCTTTGTATTATATTAACAAGTGCAGTACATATTCTTTTTAAAAGTAGCACGTAAACATAAAATTAAACATCAATAAATAAATTTGGATTCCAATATGTCACATAAAAATAAGAAAATTTGGCTCACGGTACAGAATCATTTCTACACTTTGATTTGGATGAATGGCCAGATAACACATTTGCAGCCATTACAATTCAAAGGATGTTGTTCCTGATCATCAGTACCAGCTCCATGTTTCTCTGCTGCTCCCGACACATAAATACACCAACTGTTGGGCCATCCACAATCAAAGCCGATCTCTCATTAACAACAGAACGCGCCACTCCTCCTCAAAACATGCTCTGCCTTCTGAAAAGCCTCAGCTTACTCAGGAATGTAAAGTAGATAAAAGTCAGGCTCACCAGCACATTTTTCAGTGGGTACAACACTGGAGTTACAAAATCAAACACGACAATGAGAGCGACTCGAATTATTAAGAAAGGAAAGTCCTGCAGAGCGACTCCAGCAAAACACAATAAAGGGTTGTGAGGCGTGATGACCATGCGGAGAGTGGACATGAAGGCGAGGATGTAGACGGGGAACACCCAGGCCGAGTAGAAGACTGACTGGTCTCCTGCCACTCTCACCATCTCTACAGTGTCAAACCAGAACAGGAAGCTCTCCACAAACACCTCCGACCTCCTGTCCTTCCTCCACAGGAAGCCCAGAGGACCCGAGTGGGATCGCGGGCGTGAGGATGAGGAGTACAGGTAGGCGGTGCTGGGAGCTCGTGAGCTGGGTGTTGAGTGGCTGGGTGAGCCAGCAAGGTCCTGCCATCTGCCAGAGGTGCTGCCATTTCTGGCCTCTGGGTGGCCTTGGGTCAATCCGTTCTGGCTTTCATCAGCGTGCAGCTGGCCGGTTACGGTGGTCACCTGGTCCAGGTGAGTGAGCACAGGGCCATGTATGTCAAAGTCAGAATCCAGGCTGTCTGCTGCAAATCACAGGAGCACACACATCAGCTACACTGTATATAATACTGTTGAGGTTATTCTAAAGATCAGCATGTTAAAATCACTGCTATACATGACACAAAGAGGTGTTTCAGTTATTTTGTCCACCCTCATTAAGATAAATGAGGAAATTACAAAATAATAACTACTGTCAGTATAGCACAATATAATTTAACAGCATCACAAACTGCAGTTGCCAAAATGACCATAAGTTGAATATACACCTCTCTGAAATGGTTTCAGTAAATAATGAATATGAAATTTCAAATATAAGCCTAGTCCCAATTAAACGCCCAGTCCCTTTTACCAGCCGGGTGTGGCGACACATTTTGACAAATAAAGGCCTGTCTCAATTAAAAGCCCGGTCTGGTTGCCATGCAGTTCATTTTTATAGAAGTTCTTTAGATGTTTGAAACTAGCTGATAGATCACACGTACAAATATGTATGCCGCAACGCAGAATCCAGCTCCGAATGACGTCACCAGCTCAAGTTGGAAATGGCCATATCCGGGATATTTTAGCTACACTTAAGTATCGTGGGGGTAAGTGGGGGCGCATGTGTTTTTATACACACTGTGTTCTCAACCAGAGGTCTGGGGAGCCTCAGGAGTACTTGAGAGAGTTCCATGGGGGTCCCCAAAAAAGAAAAATAGTTTATTTTCACTATTTAATTTTAAAAAGAAGTAAGCCTAACGTGAGTAATAGGTTTCATTTCCTTTATGTTTATCTCTTCAACTGTAGCTGGCAACAGAAGAATTCTAGTCTTAATCGTATCTGACAACCAAAATCTTTTCAAATGGAGGTCCCTAAAGCAAAAACGTAAAAATGATCAAATAAAGACCCACGACCTAATGTGAATCAATCAAGGATCTTTGACATGAAAAAGGTTAAGCACCTCTGATCTACAATACAGTATGACACCTGTAATGAGTCACACCTTTTTCACAAAGTAGGAAAATTACAAGTGTTACCAATAACACGAACAGCTCCTAATCACATAAATGGCTCAGTGCTGTTCAGTAAGCTATGAAAATGTGACACTGAGCCAGCGAGCACAGCACCAGGACCCTGAAACTGCAGCAGCTAAATACAACTCAACCATGATTAATTTAATTATTCACACTTGTGCTTTTCCTGCTGTGACATGTCAAAATATCTACAGGGGTAAAAAAAAAAAGAGCTTTTGGTCCATTTGATCTCACACAACATAAACAAAAACATGTTTTTACTCACATTCACCAATGAGCTTGCAGGGGCGAATCCTCTCTATGATATCCACACAGATGAGAGAGAAAAGCACCAAGGAAACGGGCAACTCAGCGAAATGGTCGCGCGTTTGCCCTCTGTCCACCTGCACCTACAGTACAACCGATAACAGCAGAAATAAATGTGAATTCAATATCAGAAAGAATTCATCTGCCACTTAGAAATCATGAAGGATGAAGCAGGAAGAAGCTGAATCGAAACTCTTCATTACAGCTTTTGGCTGGACGCAGAGAGAGGAGCCAAGTTTTATGAAGCCATCTGATTTTATCACCTCATCATTACGGACATTAAAGCGCTGCTGAATGCCCTTAAAACAAGATTAAGAAGTATTAGATGTATGAATATGTCTGACACGTCTTTGTGTGGCCAGATGCTCTTATTTATGTCCTTGCTCGAATAAAATTCACAGTCGGCCTCGTGCAATAAATGATGTACAAAAAACATTTCTGCTTATTTGTTTGTAGCCACTCTTTGTTCTTTTTACGTTAGTACCCAGTGATTCTGAGATTCACCTTTCCCATTTTAAATTTTTAAAAAGGAACAACAAAAACAAACATAATGTCAAATTTATATTATTATGTTTTAGAGTTATTGTAATGATAAGATTATTACATTTGTGGGCTAAAGAAATATTACTTATTTGGTCCATAAGTACTGTAATCACTGACCTGTGGTTGAATGTAACAAAGTACATGTACTCAAATACTGTACTGACGCACAACTCTGAGGAATTTTTACTTTATGTAAGTATTTCTGTGCCACTTTCTACTTCTACTCCACTACACTACAGAGTGAAATACTGTACTTTTGACACCTCTAATTATTTCAACATTAGTTACTCGTTGCCATAAATAAGACTTTTGCACACAAACTGTGCAGCTAAAAAGATTAGTCAGTCGATTAGAAAATTAACTTGCAACTACTTGATTATTAAATTACTTTTAATGCAAAAACACTTCATGGTTCCAGATTGACAATTGTGAGGAACTGAACACTTTTCATTTAAATAATTATGATTGATTAAACTGATTTCAGTGTTTCTGCATGGGTACTTTTACTTTACCTCCTTTAATACATTTTACTGATTTACTTACACTACATTTTCAGTGCAGGATTTTTACTTCTAACAGATGTTTACTCTATTGTATTAGTACTTTTATGAAAGTATAGGATCTGAATACTTCTTACACCACTGCTGCTGACACGTCATTTACAGTATTACAAATGTTTTGTCATTGCTGGGTTTTTGTTTTTCTTATAACACCAGCACTGACACTCTGAAAATCACTTGTTTACTTTGTATTTAACAGTAAGTCATTTCACTATGGCTGAAGTTCCCTTTTCCCCTTACAGACATTTTATTGGTGTAATCTCTTTAATTTTAAGGCATGTGCCCGAGCCTTTGCACATGACACAACACCTGCCTTTCTACAGTGTTTAGGAGGCGTTACTTATGCCAATAGGTGGTCAGTGGGACTCATCATTGAGCACACACGAGTGAGAGCAAATGTGGAGGTTAAAGAAAGTTTGGTGCATCTTCACAGAAAACTGAGCAAAAAATATAAGAGAAATTACAGAGAATGTTGATGCATGAGACCCATTGTCACGTGTGTAAAAATTCCTGTCCTCTCTAGAGTGGTGGATGGTATTAAAGTTTGGGTTAATGGCCAACTTGTTATGTTCACTGTGGGTTACTGAATACCTCCAACAGAGAGTTCAGTCATGTGACAGTGTTTTCTTCTAACTGCGACGGTGCTTAAGTCCCTCTCAGTGCACACATAGAAAATATTTTGATGCAGCTTCAAGGAGCAAAATCCCAGGAGACTAAGGGGAATTGGTGACAAGCAATCTTCGTCTCTCTCTGTGGTGCAATGCGCCGTGTCAACCATCACTCAGCGAATAATAATAGTGCCCTAAATACATTCTCTCACACAAGGGGGACATAAAACGAGCTAGTGCCACAAATGAACTGTTTACAACAAATATGCCTGTTCAAGGACCCCATCAGAGCATGACAGAACAAAACACCAACAGGTGCATGTTAGTGACAAGAACGATCAGTCTTGACGACGTTACCTTGGAGCTGGCTATTAAAATAGCAAAGCACGGTAACGTGCACAGGATGAGATACGCCAGAGCCGTTGGTCTCCTGAAAAAAAGAAATTTTGAGTTCACATTTGAATAACATTTCAGTGTAATGAATAATTGTTCCTTTTTTTCCTTTAAAGAAGTGCTGATCCTATTCTCAATACTGCATCCATTGTGATTGTGATTGTCAGGCTTACATTGTTGTACACTCAGAGTTGTCAGCTCCAAAGCAATACCTAGCTAAAATGGGCTAACATTAGCCATCATAAGGTACTAGTCACATCAGACCAAGTTTAACTGTAACATTAAAACCTATGAGTTTATTACACTGTCAAGGCTGCTTGTTATTGTATATGAATTCACAACATTACCCATACTAAACATATGAAGCATGTGAAATATGCTTTTTTCAAGATAAAACAACAAAATAGTACAAATTTGTGAAAACTATCTTCAAAACAACTAGCTATAATGGTGTCATTTTGCACTTTAACTTTTGATGCATTTGAGCATATTTTTCTGATAATACCGCTTAACACACGATCTTTTTATAACATGGTATTTTTTATATTATGCTTCAGCTACTTTTACCTAGGAGCTGCTGTTTTTCATTTGACTACTGCATTGTTATTCAAGTATTTTTGTCCCAATCAAGTCTTTTTTATTACACCGAAATCCCCAAATCTGCCTCAAAGAGTTTGTTTTGCAACCATTTTGACTTCGCTCACTTGTCTGTGTCATTCGTTTTAACTAAGATTCATTATCTGGTAAAAGCAGATACTTAATCACCGTGACATCGATTAAACCACTTCCCAACAGCTGTACTCACCACTGTGTGATCTCCGAGATAAACCTCCGCCGCCTCAGGATCAGATATTTCAGAGGAACCCACACCAGCAGGGTCACGGAGGTCACATAGGCGACGGAGGCTGCCACCACCAGCCAGTAGGCCGTGAGATCCTGTCCTTTCACATCGTGTATGAGGCGGGCAAACCTCTCCATAATCACAAATAAAGGTATGATGAGGGCCGCATACTGCAGCACCTCATACAGGATGAGCTTGAGCGTCTTCCCCGAGGGCATGGTCCCTGTAAACCAGTTGCTGGTCTGAACTTGGAGCGAAAGACTTTGACAATCATCTCCCGAAAACCAAGCCAGTGGAGCCGTTGGACTCTGCACACTGACATTGCTTACACTGCACCGGAGGCTGTATTCTTTTTATTGCTGAGGTAATGAGGTGCATGCTCGCCTTTTTATGGGCTCACAAAGAGGAGCACTCCCATCCCATAATTTCAAGGAGAAAATTACACTCAGCCAACCACTGAACTGTACACAAGCTCTGGAAAAGTGCTTGATTATGCTGTCTGTTTACACAGATGTCATTTTAGATAGAAAGAAAATATTAAAATATACAAAGTGTTTGTAGTACTGCAACAAAATGTTAAAATTAAAATAAAAAATTAAACAACATTCTCGACTCTCTGACATGTTCTTTGACTGCAACACTTTACAAATTTCTTCCATCCAGCCTTGTAAGGGCACACACACATACGCACACACACACACACACACACACACACACACACACACACACACACACACACACCTCCATCTACTGGCAAAATAGAGGACAATTTTTTACAGCTCCTAAAAATGTGGTTTCAAGTATTTCTCAGCATCTCTGTAAAAGATACTGAACATCAGCTGTATTCAGATCCTTAACTCAGGGTGTCAGACAAATGAAGTGTAACACCAAGTACAAAATTTACCTCTGATATGTATAAAGGTGCATAAAATGGAAATACTTAAGTATCTACAATAAGTACTGAAATACAGTACTTGAGTAAATGTACTGAGTCACTTTCCATGACTGCTGAATATTTAAGCCTTCATGAAAGTGGAATTAATTGCAGGACTATTGTGTTCGAATGCATTAGTTTTAGATACATGTACATAATAAAGCAGCAGTTTATATTTAACCCTTGGAAATTCAGCTAATCTGCTTAAACATCATAAATAATCATATCATCATGTTTTGATTCATATGTTGCTGAAACTCTGATGATTGTACAGACATATGGGAAAAAAACAGTCTTTTTCCAACTAAGCACTGCTGACTTCAAACTGGTGAGAAAACAAAAACATAAACACAGAAATCTCTTGTAAAACTATCAAAGCGGTTCTAACTTCAAAAGGAGAAGTGTGGTCATACAGGACACCATCAGTCACGGTGGAAGCTGGCTGAAAAAAAAATGTTTTCAGGGTCTTTAAAATCACCTGAAAATGCCTCTCACTCTTGGTTAGAAACGCTTTAACGCAAAATTAAATGAAACTGAATAACTAGAATTACCATCCTGTAGTTGAAAGCCTCAATGAACCAATCAAGTTACGGTTTACATCCACGTCTGTGAAAACATGGATGTGAAAATTTGTAATAATCAGCGTACAAATTCCTCAGTTATGGCAAAAACATGTTTTGTGAGGTCACGGTGACCTTTGACCACCACATGCTTATCAGCTTATTCTTGAGTCCAAGTGGACGTTCATGCCAAATTTAAGGGAATTCCCTCAAGGCCTCCTGGAGACATCGCAATCACGAAATGAGATTGACACAAGGTCCCAGTGACGTTTGACCACCAAATCCGAATCAGTTCAACTTAAGTCCAAGAGGACGTTTGTGCCAAATTCGATGAAATTCCCTCAGTGTTTTTGAGTTAGCGCTTTCACAAGAACGAGACAGACGAGGTCACAGTGACATTGACCTTTGACCACCAAAACCCAAAGAGTTCATCTGTAAGTCCAAAAAGACTTTTGTGCCATAGTTGCTAGCGTGGAGGCAAACAAACACAACGCATTTCAAGTATCAATAAAGTGCTCTTAAAAAAAACAAACAAAAAAAAACAACAAGAAAACAAGGCTCTTTGTATTATTCTGTACATTTGGCCTTGTTTTATTGTGAATACCAATTAATAAGTATGGTTAAAAGAATACATACAAACAGCAGGATACAAGTTTAGACAGAACTTTTACAATAATTGATGCTTAAAACTTAAAAACAGGCAGCATCTCAATCCTGTGCAATAAAGTTACATCGGGGCTGCGGTCCACCGCTGTGGTGCAACGAGATGTTGTGTTTCGGATGATGTGTGATGATTAACTGGCTCCTGGTCCCATGGTCCCAGAATAGCTGCTACTTTTTTTTTTAAATATATTTGATATTTTCAGCCCTCTTTGATCCAACAGATTAACACTATTTTACTCTTGCATTTAGTTGAAGGCAGCAAAAAAAATGATCTTCTTAAATCAACATATTAATGCAAAAATCAAGTTATGGAGAATAAAATGTTCTCATTTGCAAAGTCCCAGAAGCTTAAGTGGTCGGTTGTTTTATTTTTGTACGGTGGCACAGGGGTGGCAAGAGGGAGCACAACTAAAACATGTCTCAAGAGAAATGAAACAAATATGTGATCAACGCACCAATTTGTCCTGCAACTGGAAAATCGTGTTTAAAACGGCTTAATAGTATTTCCTTCATTTAGCATCATCCAGTATTAAACAACACATAAATACTTCCTTTTTCATCAGCTTTTTTTCGCAATCCAGTCAGTATTTGTAAACATCAACTATTTCCCAAAGGCTTTGACTATGTAGAAGCCATAGAAGAGTATGAAAATTATGTTATGAGAAGTTAAATTTGTACAATATTTGATCTTAAAGTGTCGCTGTAACTGATAGCTTAGGGAGACCTTGAGAAAACGTGTTTTCAAACCCTGGCTGTACCTTCCAGAATCATAAAACCTTCGTTCTGCTTCAGGTAGAACTTGTTTTAGTGTTAGACAGCTCTGAGAAAAGGACAGGTTTAAAATGCGCGGGGAGGTTCGATCAGTTTTTTCACATTACCATTTGACCCTACAGTACAATAAGCATGTATCAAACACTGAGAGAAATGTCCATGTTCTCGTGTGAGCGATTTAAATATACAACTAAGTCAGGCAGAATATCACATATTCCGCTTTTTCTCTGAATACATACATCCTGCACTGCTTCTCCATTTAAAATAGCAATAACAATAATCAAAACATAAATTAAAATGCACTACAAAATTTTCAACACTGACTAAAGAGCTGCTTTAAAGACACCGGGGGCTGTTCGGAGAGTTTGCCCCTTAAAGTCTGTTAGTACAGCCCCTGAATGGAGACGAGCAAACCCTACATCCGACAAGGATGTGCTCATTTTGAAAAGGAAAACTCTGCAGTATGAAGTCGCGTCAATCAAAAAGAATGAAAAGAAAAGACATTGTTTTCTGGCATTGTTTCCCCACTTTGTTCTCTTTGGCTTTTTACACCTTTAGTTCGGCAGACTGCAGAGTTTCCCTTTAAGGCTGAGAGTGACACCCGGAGCTGTGCTAACATACAGCCCACCCATGAGGTCATCATGTGGCTTCACTACGAGTTCTGAACAGTATATACAAGAGTCATGTGCATGCTTAAATTTCTCTTTTTCCCCCTCCGAAACAAAAAGTGTCTTCAGTTTTCAGTACTTCTAAAAGTTGACGACATATACAGAATGTAGTAACCTAACATTTTCGCTTAAAGTCATTTTTTCTGATAAAAAAAGGAAGGTGAATTTAAGCTGACACCTCTTTTTTAGTGACACGATGAACTTTAAGTGGGTGAGAAGGCTGTGGCATATTAGTGTGTGAGTGAAGGTAAATTATCAAACATTGCTGAGGATGTGGAAACCAACTGTGTGTGTGTGTGTGTGTGTGTGTGTGTGTGTGTGTGTGTGTGTGTGTGTGTGTGTGTGTGTGTGTGTGTGTGTGTGTGTGTGTGTGTGTGTGTGTGTTGCGCTGTACACCTGCCTGTAGTGTGTCTGTGTATCGTGTGTAGCTCCAGTGTGCATGTTGAGCGGGGGGGTTGTAAAGGAATGCCTGTGTGTATTTCACACTTGATCAAATAGTAATTGCATATATATTTTGTGGTTAGGTTGATGTGGCTCACAGTTACACTTGTTTTCTCAAAGCAATTTTGCTAACGCTTTATTTTAAAGGTCCGTAATTTCTTAATTTTGGAATTTTCTTTGGAGTTTTCAGGAAAGAACTGTGGAATTTGATACTAATTTCTGGATAAATACTAAGAGTTCACTTCTGATTGAAGTGGATCCCTCTTAGAGTGATCACGGCCGTGCAGGTCAAACTGATTATCACAGATAAAAAATTTCTGTTATAATTACAACCTGAAGAAGACTGTTCTTCTGAATTCCTCGTCAGATCACCATGTAATTGACATTTGTTTAATCATTACATACATGGGAGGATTATGAGACAATGGGCTCCAGGGTGTTGTTGTTGTTTTGTGCGTCCTTGTGGTTGTTGTGTCTTTTTGTGGATGTTTTATGTCTCTTTGGGGTAAATTTGTGTCTCTAAGTTTGTCTTTTTTGTATCTCTTTGTGGTGGTTTTACCTGTTTTTGTTATTGTTTTGTGTCACAGTGTGGTTGTTTTTTGTGTCTTTCAAATAAATTTGTAATTTTTTGGGTCTCTTTGTTTGTTTCATCTGCTTTTTTGGGGGTTTTTTAAGTTATTTTGTGTCATTGCAGTTCTTTTGCATCTTTGTGTGTGTTTTTTTGAGTCTCTTCTTGGTCGGTTCGTGCTAATTTAAGTGACATCGTGCCAGTGAAGGCAGTTTGGGCCCCTAGGCCTGGGCACAGTAGGCCCGTTCAGTAATCCATTTCTGATTACTTAAAGTAATTTGGGGTATTACACGGGGGGATTACATGACCGACATTATCAGTCCACTTGATGTGGAAATACTGTAGCGTCGAACTTTTTTTCCACATGTTGTAATATATGAAAAGACCCAAAATCAACACTGTAAGTGGACTTTCTGATTATCATTAGTGAATAACTTAAACAGAATATGTTTAAGTTATTTTCTGCCCTTAGATTCTGCCCTAAGCTTTTTGATTCATATCAGCAGTTGATCACTGTAACAGCGATCACTATAAGCAACTTCCACTGTAATTACTTTTAATTAATCGCTAGTGTGACCTAAAATGTTTTAAACCAGTCCACACGTCAGCTGAACAAAGAAAAATATGTGTGGTATAACGGGTAAAGTCTCTAATGATAAATGTATAAATATTTACTTGGGATTAAAAAGCACCAATATTTTAAGCAAATTTCTGCCTATAAATTCACCCAAAACCTAAATAATTAGTACCAAATTGTGTAGTTCAGACCCATAAAATAAAGCATTTCCACAATTTTTCAATAGTCCTATCATAAAAAGAAAGCAATAAATGTCAGGTCTCTCTGAAATGGACGATGCATATATTGCTATCAGATCTAGATTTGGAAGTGATCAGGCTTGAATGACAACCAAAACTTGAATAAGTGCAACTGAAGGAAAAAGTACAACTGAAAGCTCCTCCGTGTCTTCACATCTGAGTCTTGTAAAGACATGGAGCAGAAGAGTGAAGATGCAGAGGAATAATTAAATACAATCAAAAAAAAACACGGCGTGTCAGTTTTTTTAGACCATGTGTGTTTTGGTGTGAACTCGTCAAACACGCGTGATCACTTCTAAACCTGGAGTGAGAAGTGTAACTGCAAATTTATCTGCCAGATAAACGACACAAAGCGTGCCACATGCCACATTTACTCTGCTCTATTTGAACTGTTTTATCCGTCTGGTGTCCTATGATAAAACAAATTATAAAACATAATAAAAGAAATTATCTTTGACCACTATTCGATCAGGTCTGGTGCATGTGTACGCGTGGGAGAACGGGGAGCTCAGGGGGCCCTATAGCAAGGCTTTCTCTGAGTAGGGGACCTGTGAGGCGTCTGAGGAAGGTGCTATGCTCTGGCCAGCGGGGGTGCTGCTGTAGTTTGGCGTCTGCGTCATGCTTGCGGGATTCGTGCCTGGAGCGGTGGCTGGGTTCTGGTAGGACTGTAAGTCTGCTGGGGCCATGCTGCCTGGAGCTGCAGTGTAGACTGGCGGCTGGCCCATGTACATATGAACGTCGCTGTGATAAAGAATGAAGCAACATTAATTACAACACTACAGCAAGGTCGAATAGTTAAACAGTAGGTGGAATTCATAAAACCATAAGCTCTCTATTAAAGGCTAGTACCAAAAAGCTGTCAAAAAAGTGTCAAATAATAGCCGTGACGGGTGTGATTAATTACATGCTACTCGCTAATAAAGGCCGAGAGACACTTATGAGGCATGGAACTAACCTGTAATTAAAATTTAACTTGCACGGTCGTTTCGGACTAATTAAGATTTCCACAGCTCTTAATTCCATCTATACAAGAACAGAGTTGTGCGACACGTAACACTGTTTTGAATTTCCTTTTTTGACAAAAATACTGTTTTCATTTGAAAAGTTTCTCATTTATTTTTCAGTTTACAGCACAGGTAAAGACATATATCACCGTTGGCCACAATAACAGGATGCAGAATGGCTATAACACACTGGAAATCAAAGAATTTCATTACCTTAAATAAAGGGCAGAAAGACTGTTAAAAATGGCAACATCCCTAAAGCCACCAAAAGCCACGCAATCAGCAGGGAGATCTGGGTTCAACACAGTTCATATACACATAATATCCACATTGTTACGATACACAGCTGACTGTAAACTCACCTGGGAGCTGGCTGACCAGGTATGGGGGTTCCAGCTGGAAGCTGCTCCATGGGAACAGTGTAACCCTGCACTGCAGTGCCGCTCATGGCATATGAACCTGATGCAGGCTGACCAGGATAGACCTGTGGTCACAAATATACACACTGTGTGTTAATGACGGACTAAGACCAACAGCAATTTACACCAGTGACACTGTAAAAGGTGGGTAATAAAGTCAAATTAAATAACATTCGAGTCCAATACTTAACATTATAGGAAGTGCCACTGCATTGCCTATTTTAGTCCTCAAATGTTTAGCGATAAAATGAGAAGGTTTGTGACCCAACTGCCATGTTCGAAATAGTCAACCAAAGTAACACAAGCTGGACTAACTTTCTCATTTTACAATTAAAAAATATACTGAAATATTTTTCCAGACACATTTGTGTTGAGAAATAGGCAATACAGTAACAGAATCACGATATCTGATCGGCACTTTCTAATTTGCCTGCACTTTACGAGCAGTAATTGACATGATTAACAGATGTGTTAGAGACTTTAAATAGAGTTTACCAGCTTTAAAGGACAGTACACGCAAAACTGTTTTTGAGTTAACTGCCTCTTCAAGATTTTGACATGTCAAAGAAGTGAAGGTTTTGAGTGAATTTTGTATGCTAGCAAGATTCTGGATGTGCACAAAATCGTATTTCTTTCAAACAAAGTCTAGACTTTTATGCTTGCCTTTGTCACATCTATGACACACTTACTATACCTGTTGTGCTGCGTTTGCAGGTTGCTGCATGTAGTACTGTTGGCTCTGCAGTTTGGCGTACATGGCATAGACTGGATCTTCATTCATTAACTTGGCATACAAAGAGAGAGCTTCCATCACCTTCACGTTCAGCTCTGAGAGCTCTGAGTGTTTCCTGTTGATACAAACACGCACACAAACACAAAGATCAGATCAACTGAATATTTATGGAAAACTTGCATTACATCGATCAGTGTTTTACTTTTCTTTAGCTTAAAACATTCTGTGGTTTTCTATGGGAAAGCATGTCACATCAGCACAGTTTACCTGTCTATATCCTCCAACTTCTGGTCAATGAGCGGCCCCATTTGATTACAGGCACCTGGTGAGAAATAAGTTAAATCTGTAGTCAATAAGTCATATCAGACTCACTTCTGTATACTGACATATACCTTTATCTTATTCACATTCATTTAATACAATATCAAATTCAGTTTACCTTCCAACTGTAATAACTCGACGCTGTCTGACTGGTTGTCTGTGGGATCTGCACTCTGGATCATCTGCAGTAGCTGGTCCATTTTGTCCTGAAATATTTAAAAACAGTTCAAGTTCCAGTTCCAGTTTCAAAGTTAAACTACTAATTTCTCTAAAATGGAAAGCCTAGTCTATTATGTTTGTTTATGTTTTTCAGCAAGTGACAATTTTTAAATTGCATTTCCTATTTAGGAACACAACTCTTGTTTTTTTGATGCAACAGTGAGATCTTGAGGCAGAAAAAGCTGAGAAAACAAGTGTTTATACAAGGGAACTTACCTCATCTATATATACAGGCTCCTGTTCGGGCTCTATGGTCTCCACCTGGATGTCCTCACTGAACTGTACTGTCTTCTTCTCTGTCTTCACTGTAGATTCCCGAATAACAGCGGACGCGGCAGCAGCGAAACAATGCAACAGCAGCAATCAGTTACACATTGATAAGACGTAAGGAGGCGTTGACTGAACATTCAGTAATGTTCAGATACTAGCGCAAAAAGAATGGTCTTGATATCAGATGAAAATAAAATTTACCATCTGATACAAGATATTGACCAATCTTTTTGAAATATCATGTACATATTTGTATAGTTACTGTTTGTGCAATGTGCTGTAACAAGAAGTAGCAACACACTAAACAGTCAAAAGCTGTCATCATGTTTGCGGAGTGAAGGCGTTTGACAGAGAGAAAAAAGCTAATCAGCAGAAAGCACACATGCAGTATGAGTATTTTGAGGGATGACACACTTGCAGAAGCATCATGCAAAAGAATATGACGAGCAAGATGATAAGAAAACGTGGAAAGCGACAAACATTTGGGTGTAATTAAGAAGCGTGACAAACTCCTACCAGAGGGCAACAAAGCAAAGCTGATAACAATGAAAATCATGGAAATCATTATGCCGGATGACCAAAAAATATAACCCCCAACATGCATTTGACTGTTAATACTTGTATGTTTACCAGCAGTAGGCATGGAATTATATAAAATATTCATTTCACAATTACCCTAACCAAAATCACTGAGTTCCACGATATTGTCGCGATAATCATAGAAATATGCTTAAAACTCTTAAAATGGTGATAAACATACTGAAATCACTTCACCTTACATTTTCTTAAGAAATAAGTATTTCATTGCATCACAAAGAGGACACACATCTTTTTTTGTGAAAAGCAATTATAAAAAGACAGGCTTTTGACCTATTTAAAAAGCTATCATATCTTTTGTTTTTTGGGGTTGGTGTGTACGCAGACTCAATGTTTTCCATATATGTTTTGTTTTTTTTTTAATCTTGTTGGTGTGTGTGTGCCTTTTTTATCATACTGAGATTTTTTTTCTTCAACAGCAGTTTGAGGAGTTTGAGTCACAGTATTGAAAACTGATAAGTCGATCCAGTCAGTTTAGATCGAAAAGAGGAGCAGCTGCTACAGAGGTCAGTGAATGCAAACTTTAACCCCAGTGCAATACATGTTTAAGATTTACTTTCACTGCACCTGACATTCACTGCTCAGTCTGTGCCCGGAGTATGCTCTGCGCTCAGAGAGTGGTGCTATGCATAACCAAACGGTATACTTATTTCAACAGCGCACAAAATGACAGTTCAAGCTCCAAAAATATAGAATATCAACATGTGGGCAGCAGATTTTTTTTAACATGGCAGGCTGCCACAAATAAATGAACATTTGGGAAACCCTGCAGCCCGACAGAATCTCTTTCATTGTTGGTTGCCCAGCAGTCCTTTTGGATGCTGATGGACATGATATTCACAATTATCTCAATAAAGGCAATTTACCACAATCAACTTATCGTGAATGTTTTGTTTTTTTTAATCGGAATCTGTGATAAAAATCGTATACTGTCCCATCCTTAGCAGCAAGGATATGAGCTCCTCTCCAACATTTTAAAACAGAAATGAATTTTACAACTGAAATACGGAGCTCAAACGTCCTGTATCATAACTACACTATGACTGGACTCTGTATAGATGTTATGACACCAAAGGAGGAACTGTTTTGTGGTCACACACAGTAGATTTCATGTTGGCAGCAATGCAGCAGACGTTAAATGCTTGGTGAATTAAAAGGTGCATGCATCGTACTATGAGTCAGTGCCAAGAAAATAAAAGTAGCATATGTATAGCATAATAATAATAATAATAATGATAAATAAATACAGTTCAGCACATTACAGAAAATAAATAAGACTTCCTATCAGAGGAAAGAAAGATTCTGTATCAATACCGCAGACACTGAAAGTTGTTGTATCAGTATCAGAAATAGAAATAGTTGTATAGTCGCTCTAAGAGGAGGAAATATGTCCAAAATGCTATCAGAGAAACTCTTGTATGACGTCCCAGAAGTACAGACAGCGCTGTGGTGAACTGCATGTGATAATGCATTGATCATGTTCTGTCTATGATCAATTTCTTGACTGTACTGGTTTCTTTGCATTGCTTCATCAGCTTTGTGCAAGTGATAAAGTATTTCCCACTCTAGGATCAATATAGCAATATTGCTAATGGACTAAATGGGCAATCAGAGAACTGGAGATGGCATAAGTGGATAAAGTGTTTTGTGTGCGTGTACTCACTCATCTCAGGCT
Source organism: Plectropomus leopardus (assembly GCF_026936395.1). NCBI lineage: Eukaryota > Metazoa > Chordata > Actinopteri > Perciformes > Serranidae > Plectropomus > Plectropomus leopardus. Next base: position 27,911,623 of record NC_142187.1, on the reverse strand, counting down.
CTGCGGTGAGGTCGGCTGTGACAAAGTTGGAGGGAAACAACCCTACTCCCTGGTATGTTTCCCCCTTCCACCAGTTTGGGTCACTGAAATAAAAAAGTAAACCCTCAGAAATGATCAAACAACAGATTTAAGTGGTTTTCTTCTGAGTGCTGCGTTAGGTTCTTATGTTAGAGATCTACAGATCAGAAAATATCATTTTACAGCTTAGCTAACAGTTTAAAGCTTCTTTAAAATGTCAGAATATTTTAACAAAACTCAGAATACCACCTCGATTCCCTCAATCCCTCTATGTTGTTATTACCAGATTATATATTCACCTATCGTCCAGGATAGTGATGATCTCTCCTGACTTGAAGGTGAGTTCGTTGTCCTCGGCGGCCTCAAAGTCGTAGATGGCGCGGACTTTCCTGCCGTCAGATTTGTGTGAGGAGAGCAGGCTGGATGTGTTTGGGTAAAGGCTCGACAGGGTCGTCTGCGGCTGCTGACGTTGCTCCTTCAGTGACAGCTCGATAGCTGCACACAAAAGAGGCAGATATGTGAAATCAAGCGTTTGCCCTTGAAAGTCCTTAAATTTTTGCTGAACATCTGCAATGCATTAATCTAGTGCAAACAGGGATCTGTGCAATGCAAATAAAGAATTAAAGCTTTTAGTGTGCATGTTTTTAAGCATTATGCCTATTAAAAAACATTTCTCTATTGATGCTGAGTAAAAAGTGTAATTGTTGTCCGATAGCAGCTAGAAGCCTCCTTACCTTTGGCCAAGTCTTCTTCTTCTTTTTTGTTTGTGGAGGTGGAGGGATCCTTTGCCACTAAAGCAGGGCTTGCTTTTGCTTGCTCTGCAGCCTGTGAGGAAATGATAATCAAACCTTGAAGTGAATCAACAACTAGAAGAATAAAATGGATGAGTCAGGGTCTCAATGTTGAAGCAAAACAAATTCAAATTCCCCCATGAAACAGAACATTTTGTGTTTGACAGTTTTTTGGCATTTTGCCTTTATTAAGGCAGTGAAATGTGGTAAGCAAGAAAGGAATATGACATGCAACAAAAGTCCTTGACTGGGACTGAAATGGAGACAGTAGTATGGTACAGGATAGGGCTGCACGATTATAGCAAAAATGATAACCATGATTATTTTTGTCAACATTGACATTAGAAATTATTCATTGTTTTTAAATACACAGAGCACTGCTTTCACTGTGCTATATTCCTGCTTTTGCATCAAAATAAGATTTAAAATAAGGTTCCTCTTTAACTACATTCAGTACATCTTTCATGGATACATATCAGCTGCTGTATTTTATTTTATTTTTTCCAGTGGACACAGAACTGTGACGCGCTCTAGTGTGAATGTCTCAGTTGACGCTGGACAATTACGGGGACTCAGTGAGGTAACATTAGCAATGTTACTGGCCTTGGCTTTCATGCATTCATCGTACAGCAGATTTTGGTCTTTTTCCTGCTGGTTTAACAAGTTAGTTGTGTTGCTTTGCGGCTCAGACACAAGTCTCAGGTACTCTTTGCATTTGATTTGCTCTATCCTAAATCAGAAATACTTCAAATCAACGCATGATGATGGTTGATAAATGGATCATTTTTGTTTTGACCGCCTGCAGCATAGATATATGGCCGGCAGTCGGAAAGTTTTTTCATAAGCAGCCGCTGCATGGTGTACGTGTAGAGGCATGAGAACTCTTCAAAAGTGGAGTCAGGCTGTTAGTTTAAGAAGCGCTTGATTTGATATGCAGCTGAGTTTTGCATGGGCGGTACACACATTTAAAACCTAATATAACACTTGATCACATTCATTTAATAGTAGGAAGCCAAAATCATGATTAATATTCATGATTTTGTCACACACACACACACACACACACACACACACACACACACACACACACACACACACACACACACACACACACACACACACTCATAATTTGATCTTTTTGTCATCTTTTTGTTGCCCTCATTGTATATTGCTTGCATCAAAGTACTGCACTTCATAATATTACTTGTGATTGATTGTATTACCTTTGGTGAGGTATTTTTATAAGCCCATTTGGGTTTCTAACCTCTCTGGCATCCTGTTTTTCCTGTATTCTTTTTGACCTGTTTTCTGTTACTGTTTTTAATGGTGCAAATAAGTAAATGAAATGATTACTATTTGATTTATAGAGTCACTAGTCCACCCCTAAATACAGCAATTTAAAAATGTACATTTCACACAAAGTACGCTCAAACTTGAATAAAAAAACAACAGTGTATTGCACTGGATACACCTACCTGGGACCCCACAGCTGGGAAAGTGACTCCCTGCTCACGCAGATTCTTGATCATCGCTGAGATCAGACTGAGTTGGGGATCGTTGCGGAAGTCCTCTGCCCACTCAACCATCAGGGCTTTCAGCTTCTCACACACTTTGGGGTGGCCCTGTGGACAATCATAAAAAGGCACATCATGAGAACAAAGAACTGGGTGTAGCACAAGCTGATTCTAAGTAATCAAACATAATTACCATAGACAACACACTTAAAGTATAAATGCAATCACATACCTTGTTTAAGACATTACTGACTTCACTGGCAAACTCTCTGGAGCAAACCTCCAGGTGGAATATCTTCCCACAGTTTGAGACACAAGCACCAAGAAGCTGTGTGAGGACATCAGTACAAACACTTCAGACTCACTATTTAATATATGTCAACATGAAGCACATATTAGGATACAACTTATTACAGAATAAAATCAGGTACACCACAAGTTCACATCTCACTGAAAGGTTAATTAAACTAGATGACATGAAGACTACATGACGCCTCCAAGAATCAAACAATCACTACCATAACAAACATGGTTGTTTGTGTACAATCTGCTTACAGTCAGTGCCTGCATGGCCACATGAGGATCCTTGTGGTTCACTCTTCTCATTATTGACCGAAGACATTCTTTTGGCCTTCAAAAGAACGGCAGAAATCAAAAGGTTATCACTTCAGAAGTTTTTGTAATCTTCAATTTGTCCTTGTACACTTGGTATCCTGGGGTTATATCCCTAACCCTGGGATATGTGCATTTTTACGACTGAAAAACCTTGAAGGGATCTTCATGCAATGCCTGATAAATGTGTTTGTGGGTCAGGTTTAGTGTGATGACAGTGAACTAACCCGGTGCGTGACTGCCCTATCTTATCACATATGTCCAGAATAAGGCCCCAGTCCTCAGCTGTGTTCATCTCACTGGTTGCTTTCTCTGCAGGAAAGAAGCACAACAACAAACGTCAGTAGGAAGAGGGATCGAAAAGAACATTTCCATTACTTATTCTTTTTAGACACTGGGAGGAGAGGTGAGGAGAGAGGATCAGAAATAATGAAGCATCTTGTAACAAAAACTATATTTGCAAGCTGTTGGCATGCGTGAGATCCTCTGCTTTAGTCTTGTTCTTCTGTTAATCATAAAAAATAGCATAAACATTAGAGAAAAACAGACAAGAAAAAAACAGAAGCCCTTACCCAGACAACAGCCCTGCAGTAAATATCAATCTAATGAAGCTCATTTGGTTTGGGTTCAGACTGCCAGTATTAGGTTTATTCAGAACTGTAGCTTGTGCTTATACACCGAGTAAAAGTTCCTCTTTGCCGTTACATCTTCCTTGTCTTTGCCATTAGTCACTGTGATTTTCTTTTAAACCTCTCTTCTTGAAGAATTACATAATTTTACAGTGTTTTGTGGACCTGTGGTAAATATAGAATGTAGCTTCTGTGTACTTGTCTTACCTTATAAATGACCTGTTTCCATAAAAATTCACCGATAAAAGTGTTCCTCTTACAAAGCTGACACGTACTGCTGTCTGACCATATGACCCACATGTTTGGCTGCTTTTAGAATAATGAAATGCATTGGGTATGTGCTAAACACTGAAAAAACGCACTAGCAAAGACACAATTTAGTCACAAGTTGGAGTTGGCAATATGATGACATATACTGTGTGAGGACATACAAATGCCTTACCATTTTTACAATCAGAAATACTTTATTGATCCCCAGGGGGAAAATTGTGATTTCTTACTGTCAGTCAGTACAGAGAATGATAAAGGTAAAAATAACATTCAGTATTAAGATGAGAATTAAGTAAAAATATACATTAAAATAAAGATATAAAATAAAAGATAAAATAAATATGTGCATTATGCTTCAATTACACAGCAGAATCTAAGAATGAGATATGTAAAATATGAATAAATGTTTAGAGTGTCCAATATAGTTGTATATATTTATTTAGTTATTAGTGTTGTAGCTATTTCTTTAATATCGTTAATATATTTTTATTTATTTTTTTTTCCACAGCATGATTGGGCAAATTGATATTTAAGAATTGAATTTACTGAATTAAACAAAAAAACAGGCATTCATGTCAGGTTATTTATTCATTATCTGGTTCACAATTTTTAGACAATTTAGGCTACTACACGAAGATTCATAAAGAGATTGCAATACAATATTTTCATTATTAAGGCTGAAGATTTTTGAAAATCCCCAACCACTCGTAACAAGTCAATGATCACCGATGCAGATATATTAACAGTAGTATATAAACTCAAATACAACAAACTAAAGTTGAAGCTGCACCTGTCAGTCCCAACACACCCATTATGAGCTTTAACAAATTAGCATTTACTGCTGGTTTTGAAGAGCTACAGGTTTTTATAAAGTACTGCATAATGACATGTTTGTGTACTTTATCCACCTCCTGTAGCACACTGTGCCATCACATGCTAATGAAGTGGTTAACCACGAGAGCCAGAACAAAGAGAGAAAAGGACACACAGTGTGACTTAGTGGTTTCACACACCATTTCCTCCTCTTTCATATGCAGCAGCAGGGACACGGCATACATCACATCGGTTAGCCGACATATAAGGGACACAGCGAGGTGATGATGAGGTAGATGACTAGCTAACGTTACTTCAGTTATCTGGTGACAACACCTCTGTCCCACCGTCTGTTAACAGTGAACCTCACCACATAAAAAAAACGTTACATAAAATATGAAAAAAAAAGTCACACAATTAACCTTCAAATGGCTGTGAACGATTTCAAAATGTTATCTTACGAGCTAACAGCTAAATCTCCACATAACATAAGGATAAGCTAGTTAGCTCTGTGGCTAACAGAGCGAATCACAACAAACACAGGCAAAACATTTAAAAGAAAATTACACGGACTACACCTTGTTGGTTTAAACAACATGTAATATAATGCTACAAGACAGCCAAAAAACATTGTTAATACATCTCTTCGGGGTAAAATCTGAGCTGAAGGCGTCTGAGGAACACAAACAAAGCTGTCTAATAAAAGCTACTTTAGCTAGCCTGCTAAAACAGCCTCCAGTTGTGATTACTCACCAACATCTTGGTCAAACGGGTTGGTCGCGAAGAGAGGCATCGCTGGCGTGTTGACAACAACAGATTTCGCCTACCCTTGTGATTTCTTTCCCTCTTTTGTCTTATTTCATACAATAAACACGCATAGTAACGACAACTTCATGAATGTCAAATTGTAGCTGTCTCTATTCTACACAGTCACTCCTTCGCCAGACGGCAACAAGCGGGGCATTCTGGGTAATCGAAGCAGACAGGCGCGTGTTAAATAAACTGTTGGCATGTCGCGAGGTGAATAAACCGCTGTCATTAAATATAATTAAACACTTATAGTCGCACAGGTGTGAACGCGCCTGCACAGACTGGACACATAAGAAAATGAACCAGAAGCTGTAAATTGCCCGAAAAAATAACATGTCATCGTCAGGTGATGGTGATCACGTGACGTTTGTCTTATCGCGCTGACAACAAAATCTCCTTTATGATTAATACATTTATGATTAATCAAAGTCTGCATCTCTGTGATGACTTTCGCAACCGATTTGCTATTAACAGTTTATATCTATATAGTGTTTCCAATTCCTTTCAGAGAATTTAATTCTATGGCTCGCGTTATTTCAAATGGATTAATGCAATTTATGAAAAATCACCTAAATGATGGTGAAATCGATAGCCTTTAACACAGACTTCCGTTACGCCAAATGAAACTGAGTCTACATACATACATTTTAACAATATGACATATTCGCCAATCTTTTCAAAGAAAGAATAAAACTGGATCCAGTTTTCCCGAAGGTTGAAAATTGAAAACATAAACTGGAGATTTGGCTTTCACCTTAAAATCTCAAATAGAAGTCCATCTCCATGGAGAAGTCCATCTAAAAATCATACATAATATGTATTCTGATTGTATTAATGCTAAATGTACACACTGTACTACGTTCCGTAACTTTTCCTATTTTTTTTTAAAGTTTTATGTGAAATATCCATATTTTTATATTTTATTTAATCTTTTATTTTTGTCTGTTTATTTGTTTTTGTTGTTGCCTTGGTCATTTATGAGCTTCATGCATACTTGTATCATTCAGATATATTGGGGTTTTTTTTCTACATGTGTTATCATTTACCTGCTGTTTTGTACATGTTCATTGTGTCAACAAACAAGCAAACAAACCAACAAACAAATAAATAAAATGTACTCCTAAATCAGTTAAATCTTTTCCCCAACAGTTACAATTGATTTATGTGTGTGCATGAATCCATTATTTTAAAATTTTGCCTCTCTGGCACAGTTGAGACACCTTGTTCTGGGTTACAAAAAAGAAAGACAAGAAAATAGTTGGATGGATAGATGGATAGTATTTGTAAAATTATTTTATTTTAAAATGATTATTTTTTAAAAATAATTTCAGTGGCACCTATCAGCCCTATGTTGTTTCCAGGTGTAGCGTTTAGTTTTATAAAGGCTATTGAGTTATTTTGCAAAGAAAAAAAAGGACAACTTAAATGTTAAAAATGCTAAATATATAACATTTAGCAATTTTAAATACTATCTTTTACAACTTTATTCTTATAATATGACTATTCTTAAATCTGTTTTTTTTTCTCAATATGGCCCTCACCATCCTTTTTACATCACAAGGTGGTAGTAAAAATTATTGACGTATACTTAAGTGCTTTAACTATATGGAAATAAAGCCATTTTTAATTTTGTTTAATCTTGTTTTGTTTGAGCTCCAATGTCTGATTTTTGTACACTGATTTTGTTAACAAAGACAAATAAAATAAAAGGATGCAAATGTATGTGAGCCTGATATCAGTACTATATCAAATAGTGGCTTTCATGCCCTATTACCTAGATTAATTTATTACAATATTCAATAGGACAAAAAAATCATGGACCTCCCACACAGTTTTTTTCCCAGTTTATTGTGATCCATAGGAACATGGTAATTTAATTAAGGCATAATGAGAGTTGAGCCAGATTACAAAATGCTACTCAGTCCTTAAGTATTATATGAATCAGTAAACATCAATTATACAAAAATAACAGCTGATTATGCAAATTATAAACATGTAACATATTTCACATATTTGGCATAATGAATAAATCATTGTACGATGGCTACATTACAAAAAAATGTACATATTGTTAATGTGTGACTCAAAGTGTATAAAACTCGTACTGGCAGTTTTAAGCTTAAGAAATCCTGTCCTTCATAAAACAGCAGCACTGCTCACACTGAGCATCTATTCTCAAAAAAAATGACATTGACACTTCAGTTTATACATTAGCTTTGCTTCTATTGATTATCTGAGTTTGCAGTCATTTGCTGATGGTGAGGCAGTGCTCATAATTTTCCTAGGAGCTTATTTCTAAGCTTCTGACAGTATAAAAATAGTTCCATTGTATTAACATAATCCTCTGATATAGATTTTTTTGTAAGTGTAAAGATTAAAAAGTCTGCCAAGAAATAACACAATGTGAAATTCAATCCCAAAACAATGTATCCAATGTGAAACATTATTTACAGATGCACCTGTACAACAAGCGGCTGCCCTAAAGAATGACTTGGTACAGCCAAAATAAATCCCTACATTCTCATTTTTCCTTCAGTACAAATACTAAATCAATACAATAGAGGGCTGGCTCCGTGCATGCTCTGTCTTTTACACCATACTGTGTTGTAAAGTGCCTTTGACACAAAGATCAGTCCGAGTCTCAGTGATGCTTGACTGAGCTGGCGTTATCAGAGTCCTCTAGTCATCTAGAGCTCCTCCTTATGTCCTTCATTATCCTAAACTTCAGCCTCTTCACCTTTCTCCCAGAGACAGTTCACACTGTCTTGGATGGATGCTATAAAACTGGTACTTTCGCTGTGAAGACAACAACAAAAACAAAACACTTAACATCTTTATAAAGTGCTTTATAGACTGTTACAGTAACAGTTATAGTAACGCTAATAACACAACTAAATATGGTCATATGCAACATTAATATAATGATGAACTCCCCTGATTCAGTCAGCATATTTTACAGTGGACACTCAAGATTAGTGTCACCAATTCAGTATCTGACTAAATGTGACACTGAATAATGGCCAGGAAAGTGTTTTTGCAGAATATTATGGTGCTACTGTGAAGTTGACCTTTGACCTTTTGGATGTAAAATTTCAATATTTTACCCTATCAGACATTTGTGTAAAAATGTTGTCATAATTAGCATATTAATTCTTGAGTTATGGCCAAAAACATATTTTCTGAGGTCATAGTGACTTTGACCTTTGAACTTTGACGAACAAATTCTTATCAGTTCAACAATTAGTCCAAGTGGATGTTTGGGCCAAATTCAAGGAAACTCCCTCAAGGTACTCTTGAGATATCCTGTAACGAGAACCAAATATATATATGTATATACAGTAAATCCCATTTATACCATCATGGTGCCTCATTCTCACTAGAGCACCAAATTTGCATAAATCTACAACACTAAATAGTTACCAACAAATACACAATTTACTCCTATTTTAGTAAAATTTGCAAAAGAACTACAGTGGATCCAGAAATTATATATGTACAGCTCTTTTTTTTTTTTTTTTAGAGGATTAACATCTTGAGTAGGTGTGAAGAGACTTAGGGTTGAGTCGCACAGGTTGAGTAGGAAAGCTGATAATATTGATATACACCACATTGTTGGTTTTGGTCTTTATATTGGATTTCTTGCAAATTAAGTTATTTATAGACTCGTGCTAGCTGTATACTTAAGAACACCCACCCAAATGTGCACACAAACACACAAATAGGATATTTCAAAATTAAAAAAAATATAGAAGGTACTGACAGTCAGAGGCCTGTTCACAGATGAAACCAATGCGGTCAGTGCAGTAGAAATCATTCCAGTTGGCATTATGGATGAGGCCAGCACAGTCCTCGCCATCTTCATGACCATGGGTCCAGTTATCAGGCTGGCCAGGCTTCCACTTCCTGATAGCAACGACATGAACAGTATATTTTAAAGTTTAAGCATCATACAAGGTGTTTGTTGTTTAAATTTACAGAATCATGTTGTTCTGAACAGAATGAAACAAAGGATTTTCAGAAATCACTTAAACTGCTTAAAGGTCCCATATAATGCTCATTTTCAGCTTTATACTTGTATTTTGGGTTTCTACTGAAACATGTTTACATTCTTTAATGTTCAAAAAAACACTTATTTTCCTCATACTATCGGCCCAAATATATCTCTACTCACTGTCTGTCTGAAACGCTTCATTTTAGCGCCTGTCTCTTTAGTCCCCCCCACACAAAGAGTCTTACACATCTGCACTCTCTGTGTCTCTGCACTGTCGTTACAGCCGGGGAGTGACAGTAATGGTCCTGTAGCGGCACTTTCGACCATTTATAGCATAATTGTGACATCACAACTTCATGGAAGTTCTGACGGCTTGTTTAAAGTTGCACTTTCTGAATATGGACAGTGTGTGTTTCTCTGTGGATTGAGCATTTTGATGCTTTTACAGTGATTATACAACACCTATACCTCCTCTGTAATAAAAAATACATTAAAATCTGACTTTTTCCAAGATGGGACCCTTAATAACAGATAAAAAAAAAAAAAAGTCAGTTTTTCTCACGTGAAAACAGGCAGGGTTCCATCCACCCATTTCCAGACATTTTCCTCCTCCCTGTCAGTTAGGCCCAGCCAGAAATATCCTTTTCCTGCAATTGCAGTTCTCACAAATTGCTATGGATAAAAGAACAAAAAAAATCAGATTTTAAGTCATTTTATAAAATAGTTTAATTCTTTAAAGTCAGTGAATTTATTTAAAGGGACAGCTTGGATTTTTAAAGTGGGGTTGTATGAGGTACTCATCCATAGTAACTGAGAACTGATCTCCTGCTGCCTCAACAAGTTATTTAGTTTGTGTTATTGTGTGACTTAAGTGAATCTGAACTAACCTTTTTAAAACCAAAGTTACACAATAACACAAACTGACTAACTGATCCAGACAGTGGTAGCCCACCAGCTCCTGTGTTCAGTGAGGTAAAATCACTGGTTTTCTCAATGGAGTCTGACTTTGAAGAGAGCGATCTGATGGTTTTATTTGATGGAAATCACTTTCTGAGATTACAGGTAAAGCAGTGAAAATATTTTAAATAAACCGTACACTTAAACTGATATTGTTTTTTGTTTTTCTGGTGGCTAAAATACATTTAGCTGCTGTCCCCTTCACAGCTGAACATTACTTAGCTTCCATGTCTGACATTACTGTACATAATATATTGTCTATGGAAAGGAACTCCGTACAACCTCACTTTAAAAACGCAACTGTCCCTTCAAGTAACTTGGAGGGTCTAATTTAATTTACCTGTTCCTCATTGTTGGTTATAATGAGCATTTGAGATGAAATGTTGGCACAAAACTGGGAGGCCTCGTCAAAGTTGAGCCTCTGAGAACCAGAGGAGAAGTAATAGCAGTTGTTTTCAAATTTTGTGAACTCAGGTGGGCAACCTGAAATGATCATAAACAGAATATTACAGTAAACAATGTAAGTAAAAGCACACTTAACCCTTTAAACCCTTTTTGTATAACACAGGGAAAAAAGCAATGTCCAACTTGGCAAGAAATGGCCAAAAATTTGTAAAAGTGGGTAAAATGTGATAAGAAAATAATTTTTAAAATTGTTTGAAAATGAGGGAGGGATTAATTTCAAAAAATATCAAAAAAAGACAGGAAAAAATGTCCCATGAAGTTTTATTTATTATAATTAATCGTAATGTAAAATTAGGTAATTTTCTTGTAGCCTGTTTTTGTTTTCACATTTTTTTGGCTAATCTTTTGGCCATGTCTTGTTAAGTTGCTTGTTGCCTTTTCCTGTGTTTTTAAAAGAAATCAAACCAATTTTCTCAGTTCTCAAAGAGTTAATGGGCCACAAATCTATTTCCGACTCTCATGTAATCATTTAACTTACCAGGTGCTGCAGTAGTGGCGACAGGGGACTGGATCTGCTGGGACACGGAGCCTTGTGGTTCCTCTGCTGGTTTGGGAGGTTGAGCTGGTTTGGGGGGTTGAGCTGGTTTGGGGGGCTGAGGTGGTTTAGGGGGTTGAGCTGGTTTGGGGGGCTGAGGTGGTTTAGGGGGTTGAGCTGGTTTGGGAGGTTGAGGTGGTCTGGGGGTTGCAGGGACCTTAGCGGGCTGAGGAGTGGGCTTAGGGGGCCTTGAAACTGGAGGTACGGGCGCAGGTATCCCTGGAAGCCCTGGAGGACCTGGAGGGCCGATGGGTCCAACAGGCCCGCGAGTCCCCTCGACCCCTGCAGGTCCTGCTGCTCCTCTGGGCCCCTGTGGCCCTTGTGGTCCTGGCAACCCTGACAGTCCATCTCTACCTGGAATCCCCAGAGCTCCAGGGTCACCTTTTTCACCAGGGGTTCCAGGTCGACCTCCAGACCCTCTTGACCCTTTAGCCCCTGGAAGACCTCGAGCCCCAGGTGCCCCCTTCGGGCCCGGAATACCTGGTATTCCAGGAGCACCTTTGTCCCCTTTAGGTCCCACCAAGCCCGGCATCCCTTTGTCTCCTTTGTCACCCTTTTGTCCTGCCGCACCCACCGGCCCCGTGGGACCCTTCTCACCTCTGGGGCCCCTTGGACCTGGTGGACCTGAGACACAATTAAAAGCAGATAAGAGCATCAAACATCATGTGCTGTTACTCATGAGGCCTTAAGAAAGAAAACATTTTTTTTCTTGTACTAACGGTTTAAAAAAATATATAAATATTATTTAAATACCATTTTGCCGATAATACAGTGTACTAGAGGGCGGACAGAGATATTCTCCTGGCTGTGGTCAAAGGTTACAAATCTCCCTTTTAATCTAAATCCTTTCATTGCTTTGGACCAACCAGATGACCTGAGATACTCTGAATATTACATTTTAAAAACACTTGTAAAACATTGTTATTAATAGAAATGGAAGGCAGAGAGATTATAAATGTCATTTTGGTACAGTTGGACATGTGTTGTGCATATGTTGACATAATTAAAGGTCCAGTATGTAGGATTTAGGGGGATATGTGGACAGAAATTTAATATAATGTAAAAGTATGTTTTCTTTAATGCATAATAACCTGAAAATAAAAATCATTGTGTTTTCCTCATAATGAGCCATTCATAGCTCCGTCTTTTGTGTTTTCACGTCGACCACCATCGTTAGCAGCCCATTTGTGATGACGGGTCAGAAAACCAGATTGTTTTTAACATGAAACAGCTTTTTTTCATTTGTTTTTTACCAATTTGGCTCTGTTTTGGAGAGGAGGAGGAGACCTCTGTGGAAGTTTGACTCCCATAAGAGCGTCTGGATTGCAGGTTACCAGAGCAAAAATGTGAGCACACAGTAGCAAGTGCTGGGCTGTTTGGTCCGTCTACGGCATGTCAAACAGTTTGAAGAAACACTGATTTGCAATGTGAAACTACTTTACTCAGTGTTTTTTACCAGTTTAAATTGTTTGTTTTGGAGAGGAGGACAGCACTGCTGACATTTCAGCTCCTGATAGAAACATCCAGGATCAGAAATAAGGTGAGCACATGTCAAACAGAGTAGGAGAGACTCTGATTTGTGATTTCTGTGGAACTCCTTTATACAGCATTTTTACTAGTTTAAATCCATTTGTCTTGGAAAGGAGGGGACCTCTGCAGATAATTTGACTCATGTTAAAAAAAAAACCCTGAATGTCTGGATTAGAAAAAAAGGTGAGCACACATTAGACGGTCCAACGTTGTCGGAGAAACACAGATTTGTAAAGTGAAACTACTTTATTCAGTGTTTTTACTGGTTTGTTTAACTCGGTCCATTTGTTTAGGAGAGGAAGAGACCTCTGAAGATAATTCGGCTCCCAGTAATAACCTTTTGAACATCTGGATTCTAAGTTATCAGAGAAAAAAAGTGAGCACACATTAGCATGTGCTGGGCTACTGACCCGTCTCCATAATGCCAAATGTCGTCGGAGAAACACTGATTTGCAATGTGAAAGTACTTAATTTAGTGTTTTTGAACTGGTTTTAATCACCTATTTGTTTAGGAACAGAAAAGACCTTTGTGGATCATTCTGTAAAAACCTCCTGAACAATGACACCAATATATGTCAAATAAATTCATCATTATTCTTACCCTGCATGATGGTGAAGTTGGTGATGAGCTGTGAGTGCTTGGAGTCCACCAGCTTCATCTCCTCCATCACCATGGAGAGGTTGTTGACCTCTCTGTCCAATCTGGCCGCCAGCTCGTCCTGCTGCGTGCGCAGCTCTTTGCTATCTGTGCTAGCCTCCGTCACACTGCTATTCAGCCCCACTAACAGGTCTGTGTGTCGCATCACTGTCTCAGCACAAAACCTCAGGCCGTTAAGATCGGAGCTGATGGCGCCTAGGAGCTGTGTGGTGAAGCTCACGTTTCCGTTCACACGGTCCATGTCGTTCTCTTGTTTGTCTAATCGTGCTTCCATCTCATCAAACTTAGATGAGGTGGCGTTATCGTGGTCTCTCTGGTGGTCCATCAGTTCATGCAGGTTCTGGCTGCGCTCCTCACTGAGAGCTGAGGTGTTCTGGATCTGGCTGGCTAGCGTGCTGAGCTGAGCCCCCAAATCATCCAGAGCTTCTCCATTGGAGCGAGCCAGGGCTGAATTATTGGCTGCCAAAACCTGGAGGTTCTGTACTTTTTCTTTTAGCCACTCTGTGTCAGAGCGGGTCTGCCTGGCTGTCTGCTGCAGACCCTGATAGTCATTCTTCAGTTTCTGCACCGCCTGGCCTGCGTCCTCCACCGTCTTCTGCAGCGTGCTGAGCAGATTCCGCTGTTGGGACTGCGTGATGTTTAGTGCGCTGATACTAACCTGAGTCTGGCTCTGCACTTTGACCTGGCCCTGTATCTCTGACTGGAGCCATGCAGTGTCTGTCTGGAGGTTGTCAATCATGCGGCTGTAGGAGGCCAAGGTCTGGTTGACCCCGCGCAGTGAGGCCTCGTTGCTCTGCAAAACACTCTGCAGGGAGACGTGGCCGTTCTGCATGTCATCTCCAGTGATCTGAAGCTCATCCAGCACATCCCTGTTTCTGGTCGCCCTGAGGGCAATATCAGTCAGCTGGTTCTGCAAAGCCTCCAGATCTGACTTGAATGTTTTGATGTCACTTGTGGTATTAACCGATTTCTCTCCTGCCTGATCATCTAAAGTGGTGAAACACAAATTTATCAGTTAATAGAAAATGTTTATGTTCTCAGCTGATGTAGGTAAAAACTGTATATATACTAAACAGCATATTTTTCAAAGGCTTAAGTTAAAGATCTTCGACTTCTTTCATGCACTCATTAGATATATTTCTGTTAGGAATGCATGGTACTGGATTTTCTGGCTGATAACTAATACCAATATTGACATATCTGCTTTTTCCCAACCTAATTTTAATGATCGTCTCTGCTGTGGAATTAACATCATATTATGCATACGCTTACTGTGATGGCCCACCAGCAGATGGAGACATAAAATACAATGCTTTACAATGTATGTGACATTCATTCATTGTGCAAAATAAGAAAAATACTTCAACTTATGACTGATGTTTTGTACATGTTCACTTTATCAATAAAGGAAAGAAATATTGGTTTGTGATATTATTGGCTGATTTCTGCTGAAATTTCATTTTAAAGCCAATATCTGCCAATACTGAGCCAATATTATTATTATTATTACTTTAACCTTGAACAATAGAAGCAAAACCATAAGCGTTGTGTTTAAACAGTTTCTATCTATCTATCTATCTATCTATCTATCTATCTATCTATCTATATCTTATCTTGTGCCAATGAGACTTACCTAGTTTCTTTAAGTCGGTCTCCACAGCATTGATCTTGCCTCCATAATTCTGCATGCCCTCTGTGACATTGTCCATTTTCTGGACCACTGACAATAGATGAAAGAGACAGTGTAAATAGATATGTACAGTAGATACACTTACAGGGAAAAAGCAAAAAAATTAAATAGACAATATTGTGATGCAATATTTTCTCTCACTGTTTGGCGAGAGGAAACTTTCACAGATACTGATGCAGGAATTGCATTCCCTGTGAAATATGACCTTCTATTGGCTATAAAGGATCTATGAGGTAGATAAGTATAAGAATGTTTACTTATGATCACTTACATTTTGCTGATACTACTTACACGCTTTCACTTTAGAAAGTTTTTAAATGCAATACTTTTACTGGAGAACGAGTAATTTTACGTGGCAATGCTTCTTTTGCTTAAGTAAAGAATCTGAATGTCTCTTCCACCACTCATAAATACCTATAAATCCTGTGAAACTTATGTGTAAACAGAGAATTTACTCAGACAAGCTGATAGTGAACAGCAGAGGGTGCTGCTGCATTCATTCCCCTCCACTGAATAACTGCAAACAGCAATTCTGAACACAGGATGTTGAACAGATTTAAGAGTTCCCGATTTTTTTTTGTAACCTGGCAACTCCACATCTGTTGATCGATACAAATCTCGATTTTTCAGAGCACATTCACAAATTCCACTTCAGTATAAACAATGTCAAACACATGATGAATACCACACTAGCACACTCTGGTCCCGCTCTCTCCCTCTCTCCTCCGCACATCTGCAACAAAGAGTCCATCTCCTCTCCTCTGCCGTTTGTTTTTCTGTCGGTACGTGGGCGTCTAAAAACTGCCCTGGAAAACATCCTTAGCTTTCCCCTGTTATCATTCCAGAAGTGACAAAAACACGAAACAATAACAGGCACTTGGGACAAAAACACACAGGACCAGTTTCAAAGAGCGGTTGGTCAACTGCTGAGAGTATGCAGCTTGAGTCTCACCTCGTTCTCTCTCCTCTAAAATGTCTTTATCTTGTTGAGTATTGAGAAAAGCTGTATCTGCCTTGTTTATTTCCAATATTCATTCTATATTGCTATATTACTGCAACACTTAACAGTGACAGCAATGCCTGCCACACTATCTTTCTCCCTGATGTCAGCATACCTTCTTATTCCTCTCTCTTAATCTTTCCATCCCCCGCAGTCCTGTATTGGAAAAGCATTATGAGTTATATAAGGTTGCTACATCGAGTAAGGCTCATTGGCTGCCTATTGTGAAATTATGAGCCATACTTAGTTATCCAACAAGAGGCCACACAGATTAATGCTGATCAATGCTGCAGGAGCACACACTTAGTGACAAAGCAGGTTGCACATACAGTACCTTAACATTTAACAAATTGCGTCATTTGGGGGTCCAAGATTAAGAATTAGTGCAGAAAACTGTTTATGTTGGCTGGTTAACAACAGTATGTGGTGTTTTAATGGTATAGAAAAGAGGAAAACAACACAGATCTTGGCCTTCTCTTGCTTCTTGCAAACTATGTTGGACACTTACACCCATTTGTTAGTCAACCTGCGGTTCATGAGACAACAAATTGCTACCAAGCCATAAAATCTCCTCTGGGCTGTTAAGCCAGGGTAGTCGCTGCGTGGTCATCTGGTAGACATTAAACCCAAACCACCAAAATCACATGGGCTCCATGCAAACCCAAAGCTGGAAACCCAAAACAATCCTGACAGCACTCACTGGTCACGTCTCAGATTTAGATCTTAACTTCTATTTCAAATAAAATAATTGAATAAAATCCATGTTTTAGCAGGTTAGGATGCCTGTGGAGGAGGTAGGACTTCAGTTCTTTTGCTCAGAGATGTTTTGACAGGTTTTCTATGATTGATTGGGGCCACAAATGTGTAAGGCTGAACAATACATAAAAGTGCACTCCATATCGAAGGCGTTTGAGATATCTGGTATTCCCTTCTGTTTCTATTTAACATTATCGCCCTGGTTCAAACAGGGAGAAACAGCTGAAATGGGCTGCAGTAAGGACAATGTTGCACAAACAACTATGTTTCTAATCTCAAACTCTGGCCAGTGTCCGAAAGATATCATTTCAGTGGAGGTTAAACAATGAAATCTGTCAAGGGAGTCTCTTCAAATGGTAAATCTTACTCTTACTGAACTCTGACTTGGTTGGACTTAGCTTTGCATTCGATTGCAATGACACAACATTTTGACTCTCATCAAACCTCAGAGAGAAAGACAAAGCCAGAGGGACTGCACATGGACATGAAGGACATGAAGGGATAATCTTCTAAAATATAAATTTTATTTATAAATTCATTTGGAGACTACAAATAAGAACATCAACAGTTGAACGGATTCTTTTCCCAGTTGACCCTTTGAAGTTGGTTGATTCGATTGATGCTAAACAACTTTTTTTACAATCAAAAAACACAAAATAACAAGCCTAAAAGTCTGCAACCATGCTAGCAACTCTTAAAGCTGAACTTAAGCAAGTTCTGCTTTGAGATCAATGCTAATGTCAGTATGTTAGCATGCTAAACATGCTTACAATGACAATGTTAACAGGATGACTTTAACAGAATATGTCTGCTATGGTCACAATCTCAGTTTAGCATGCTAGCTAACATGCAAACAAATGCTACTTTCTACTGCAAGCTTATGCCCTCCACCCAATTTACTGGACAGATTAAAGATTTTGACTTGATTAAGGCGCTATCAGCCCAGTTACCAAAAGAAAACGTTCACATTCACGTACGTTTCTGCAAACCACAAACATGTTACATTTGCATGTTTCGTGATGTCAAATATAAGTTGATCTTGCCATTGGGAGGTCGGGAGGTTGTGTGTCACTGAGGAGAGACGCCTGCTAAGCTGCAGACCACTGAAGACTAATGTTTAATACCAAATACAAACAAAACCACATTTTAGCGACCCTTTGAAGCATTTCTCAGTGACATTTGCCACCAAACATGGGCGAAACAAAATGTGATCTTTTCCAAACCATAACCAAGTGTCTAACCTCATGTTAACCAAAGCATTGTTGTGAAACATAAGTTTCAATGTATCTGCTACAAAAGAATGTACAATGTATCTGTGGTTTGTAGAAATGTTCATTGCAAATGTTTTTCCTGGCTATTGGGATGTTGCTATAAATATAATTATAAAAGATCAGGAAATCACCAACATCAGTAGGATATCCTCTGGAAACCAAAATAAGGCAATCTGTCCAATATTTGGCTAAAAACAACGGAAGATTTGTCTAAAATAAGATAACTAATAACTGATTGATGGCTTAAACCTAGACAATTTAAGATTTTCTGACTTTTCAGGAACCTTTGGATACTAGCAGTAGGCAGTGGTATAGTGGTACTGGATGAGGTGGTTATATTACTGGGCAGATAGGTTTTAAAGAAAGTGGATCTGTGAAAGTGAATCCAGAGGCTGTGGGCTTAAAAACCCAGTTTTTTTCTTTGCTGAATGTAAGACTAAATGTTCTAGGATTTGTGTCATGTGACCACAGCTTTAAAATCTGTACTATGAAGGTCAAGGACTGCAGCAGAAACATGAAAAACTCAACTACTGTGCAAAAGGCAATTTATTCGAGTGCAGTTTGACTTACCTTTGTACCCAAGGACAGCCACTGCTATAGTGAGCAGGGCACAGAGCACATAGAGCAGTGCGATAGCCGCCCTCAGTGCCCAGTCATTTTTACACTTGGTGCACTCTGTACCCTCCTGAATACCTGCAACACACAACAGACTTTGTGTCATGAATCAGGGCAGAGTATACAGTAAGTCTGCCTCATCTTAGTAACAGAGGTAGTACAAACAAACAGTAGTAACTCAAATATTGTGCAACTGGAGCGAGAAGTTAATAAAAATACACCAAAAGTTTTCATTCAAAATCTAAATCACATGGGGTATTTTTTCCATTTCATAACTAAGTTTAGTACTGCGTGTCTAAAGTGGGACACACTGTGCCTTTCTTCAGCCAAGTATCAATTGAAAACATTTGCTGTCATGCGTAAGACTCAGAACCAAACTTTAAAAACACTGCACATGTGTTCGCCATACGACAGAGAAACAAAACACTACCATTTCACTTTCTGTGTCATTCCTCGCTGCCATCCAACCTAAAGCCGCGGTGCAGTGAAATTTTTGGTCATTCATAGCACAGATGTTCACAAGTCTTAACACTATGTCCTGAAAACCACCAACACCACGTGATACAATGCTAAACATTATAATATAGGCAGGATGTTTACTTGACTTCATTAGAACTGACCATGAAGCCTCTAGCAAGAAGAGAGAGGGCAGCTGGTTTGTACTCACAACAGGCAATAAAGATCTTTCAGTAGATGGAAGTAACTTAAAATCTGATTTTCTGGGAAGAGAGAGCACTGGTAACACTATGAGAGAGGAAGGATATAAAATAAATAGCCTGAGCAAAGGCACAAAGGTTAAAAATATACTTTCATTGTCATGATATTAAACATCTCTTAATATTTAGGGTAATTAAAATGTGATGTATCAGTGCAACATGGTTATTACTTTCTCTCTGTCAATCATGACATTGTATCTTAAAATGGGGCAGCACTGCTAAAAATAGGATGTCAGACAATCGTAAATTTGGGAAATAATTAACAACTAAAGCAAGAACTTCAAATAAAAAGTTGGTCTTTCGCCCTGTTTACACCTGGCATTAGAATATGTTTACACATGCATCTTGAGTGACCGCTTGAGATCGGATGTCACTTTCCTGCTCTAAATTCAAATAAATATATGATTATTTCCATTTGCAAAGACAAAATACAATATTGTTTTTAACCAGCAGGGGGCAGCAACTAAAAAAAATCCTATGTCTAGTCTGCCAAAAATTAAAAGATAAGATAAAAGAAAGAGGGCACTTCCTGTGATGGAGAAGAAAATGTATATGTTTGCAGTTTGCTGAGGTTTCTTCCATTTTTCCCCCTGTACTTGGGTTTTCTTGGGGGAGTTTTTCCTTTGTCGATGTGAGGGTCTAAGGACAGGGATATTGTATTCTGAGGCAAATTGTGATTTGTGCTGATTTACTTTTAATAAATAAAACTGAACTGAATTAAACTGAACACAGGGCATGAACAGTGCTCTCCAGCTGAGTAGGCGGCCCTTCAGTGTGGCCCTTAGTGTACACACTTCTGACAGAATGTGGCCATATGCAACTTAGACAACATCTGAATGTGATCTGAGCGACGGGATCTGAGGATGCATTGAAGATGCATTGGGTGCATTTTTGTCCGTACTTGGAACTGACAACTTATGATCCACAAGACACATTTCAATACCTGGTGTAAACAGGGCGTTATTCTTCTCTTGGCTAATCTGGCAGTTTGATTACGAACTGTCTGATCATCTGACTGCTTGTGTTTCGTTGTGCTGTTTTTAGGGTGGAATTCAAGTTGGACTTCTGATCATTTCCATGATTTTACCATTTTGCATCACTTTCAAATTCAAAACATGTTCCTTGGAGTTCAGGTAGGTCGTTTGTTTCCGCAGGGGAAACTTAAAAAATTCTCCAACTTGTATCTTCATATAACTTCTCCCCCTAAGAGTTTCAGAGGCCTTTCTCTGTCCCTTTAAGTCATGTCACCCGTGATGGGAGCGAATGTGTAGCCACAAGAGACTCCATCCTTCCCAGTCAGGGGTGAGCCAGGACCACCAGAAGGGTACTGGGATTTGGCCTCTCGGCTTTGGACCCACACATCTGTGCAAACATCTCGTCTGACCACCTCAAAGGGGCCCAGCCGTGGACCCAGACATGGATATGCAGGCCACTGTTGTCCTTATGTGTGCTGAGAGCCTCATGTTGGGATCCAGCACAGAGAGCTTCATCAGAGAACCCCCCCCCCACTGGTCCTGACCACATGCTGCTTAAAGGACAACATCACACCATGTAAACAAGCAGCCGACCGTCTGCAGGTCCTGCGTCAAGGGCAAAGCGGGGGTGGTATTTCTGTGTTCATTGGCGTTCGAACATGGTGGCAGTATCATTCGACGCTTTCAGGGTCACTGAATTTCAAATACTTTCTCACAGGTTTAATCAAGATTTTTAAATTCTACATGCTTTAATAATTAACTTTTCTAACACTAATAACATACAAAAGCAAATTCTTCTTGGTACAATGCCCTAACAAGAAGAGCAAAACTATATTAGTTGAGTACTTTCTAAGACAGGGTTTAAAGGTTGCATCACATAAAGGAAGACCTAACAATCAATGTACTTAAAAACTGTTCTTAATGAGGGGGCAGCAATGGAAAGTGCTCGATCATCTTTGGATTCTGACTTCCAACATGGATCTTGAAGCTATTTGCAAATCATGAGGCATGTCTATGACGGTAAAATTAAAGTTCACACCATCACATACTTGGCTGTAGAACCTGGCTGCAAAAATGTACTAAACCAGACTGTCATGTTCTCACAAAAATGATGCTTCCACTGAACTAACATGGAAATTCACTCTGGGCAGAACAGCCAGTAGCTCCTTCCAGGGTCGCAACATTTTCCCACCACATGTCACTGCAGTGTTTTCTGTTCCTCTCTGAGGGCTATTGTATGAGCAACGATTCTGTCAGCAATGTGGCACACAGTAATGATGAAAAGCAAATCAAAGGTAGCTGCAGTATTGTGTTACATAGAATGCAGAAAGAAAATAAAACTTCTGGGTTTCTATGTCCACACTAGACGCGGACCAACTAGTTCTTTGTTGGTTTGCTTTGTCACAAAATGAAGATGTTAAATGTATTCTGCAATTGTGGGTAAACTGTTAGTAAACAATCTTGCTAGCAAAACTGAAAGCCAACACCAGATTACGGGTAACTCTGTTGTTGGGAAACGATCTTTGTCCACTTGGCATTTCATCCTTCTAAATTTGCATTTTTCCGGCACTATGTCCTTGATTTTCATGGGCTAAACTTGGATACAGGTAGCTAATGGTCTTGCACATGGTCTCTATTTTTTATATGAAACCTTCCACCCTCCCACTGCGCTTAAGAAGGGCCCAAACATATCTAAAATAAAAGCTTTGTCAATTTGGTGTTTCTCGTACCAATTTTTGTAGCTTCTTCTCAGATGAGTGCTGCTGCTACTACCTGTATTGTTATTGGCAGGGGGCTATACACCAAGAAATGTCTTGGACACAGCAAAATAAAATAGGAAAATACATGCAGAGGGCAGAGTCTCTGCAGGAAAATACACTTCTAGTGAGTCATAAGTGATGGTTGTGAGGGATTAGTTTTGTATCAACCTATAGGCTGTATTGCTTTTTTTATTTTTAGGAAATCCTGCATAGGATACCTCAGCCCATTCTCATTTCCAGATCTCCAAATACCTATGCTTTGTCACGTCCTTCGACATGTGATATCCACAACAAACTCACTCCTATGTAAACCCATCCACAGAATATTTGACACTGAGAGCAGCTGATGCAGGATGAAGAACAAGAAAGTCCACAAAGGTCGAGTGGGAGGATAGGGAGGTAGACGGGTCAAACAATAGCAGACTTTCCCACAGTTGGTGTCACCTGTGAAAACAAGTGTCAGTATTGCTTTAATGTTATATTACCTGTTCTGACGTCCTGTGTGAAACCAAAAATCACTGTTGTATTAAAATAATGTTACATAATACAAATGTTACATGTTATGTAACAACCCTACTGTATGTAACAATCAACACAACACGTAATTTTGTTGCCTAAACATTAACATGTCCATATCATAAGATTAACCACAGTTACAATGTGTTTTAGCTGTGCATCACAAAGATACACTAAAGGGTGTGTCGGTATCAGACGCCGAGGGGACATGACAAAGCGTCTGTATATGACAACTTGGGAATAAGGATGAATTGTATACCTTTAAGGTTTGTTGAGATAATCATAAAAAAGTATCGCAAACATTTCTGCGACTGAACTTATATTGTGTATTATCCTGATACTGATAATCCGAGCAAGCAACATCTTTTCAAAGCAAAATTCCAAGGATCATGAAAATTTTGATGTAAGAAAATCAAATACAACCTTCAAATCTAAAAGTCATCATCATATTTTCTTTCAGTGTACAGCTTACTGTGTACAGTTTTGTGTTAGAGCCCCCCATCATGTACCTCACCAGTCAGTAAGTGTGTCATATTTCATATCCACAGGCCCACTGAGACTTCTTGCTGTCTACGCATAAACTACCACAGTACATAAACATGCTGACACATACATGTCATGAGCTGACTGAAAACACATTGCTAAACCAAACGGCCCAGTGCACAACACGGAGGGACTGAGCCTGTTGAGAGTTAAGGAGCTGGCTGGCAGCCAGGACGTCCCAATCAACAAGATGGAATCCAGCCAGATTATCCCCAAGAGGTAAATAAATGCCAGAAAAGCCTAGAAAGAGCGAAGGTAACATGAAGTGTACTGTATCTTACATATTACCGCTGTCAAGTGAGAACCATGTATTCCAGTTTTGGCCTGTTTTTTTTGTATTTACATAATCACTTACGGGCTGAGCTTACGGACCAGGACAAAAATAAATATCCATGAGCATTTATCTAGGGATGACATTGTTGTTCTGTTAGTTGGCCCACCACTTTGGTCCAGTCTAACATATATCAGCAATTTGATAGATAATCAAAAAATTGGCATAAGAAATTCATGGTGTCCAGAGGATGATTTCTAATAATTCTGGTAGATACTTTATTAATCCTGTGAAGGAAATTGTTTTGTTGCAGCAGAAACAAGCAGCAACTGAATGAAATATTCGTTAAAAGGGCATAAATTGCAAATATATATATATATATATGTATGTATATATACAAAGGAAGGTACTTAACGTAGAATAAAATAACAATAATAATAATGAAGATATGTATTGTGAGCCCATACCTCTTCCTCTTGCTGGTCAAATGTTGAGTTATCCAATAAAATATCTCAATATAGTAGATGGATTGTCATGACATTTGGCACAAACATTCATATACCCGTGGAGATGAATTCTTACAGCTTTAGTGATCCCTTAGGGTTATCCTCAGGTCAAGAACTGAATTTGTCCAATAGAGTGCTACAGGTGTGATGTTACTTTTAGGCCAACCCAAGCTGACATCTCTCTGCCTGGTTCCCTCAACAAAAGATCTATGGGATTTTTCCATTGGATTTTTTTTAGAAAAGTGGAAAACAGAAGTTTATAATACCTATGTTTTTGCTTCTTGTCAAATTTGTTCTGTGTGCAGCTCTCACACTGGTCAGATACATTACAGTTAATGGTCCCAAGTTGTCTAAGTTGATACTGATACTAAGAAGAAGTTATGGTCAGTTGTGGTTCAGGAGCAGAGAAAAACAGGGATGACAAGAAAAGAGGCACAGAGAGAAAGATGGGGGCAGTCCAGTGTGGTGTCTGTTAAACAGCTGTATTTCATTTGGACTGTGAGTCAGTCAAAGAAAAAAAATCTCAACACTTATTCCCTTATTCCGTGTACCTGCCATTAGACTTGCCTGCATACCCCGTCTCCCTCCTGGCTGGCAGTGGAAACTTCCATGGCAACACAAAGAAAGCCTTTACAGACTAGAGCCTTTTTGTGTGAAGACCCTTTGTGCAGAGTGTTAATACTATTTTATATACAGTAACTGGGTGGCTACCACAGCCGAATGTGGTTGCAAGCCAAAAACCAGCAGTCGCACAGACAGGCCATGCCTCTCCGCTCCACCTGGATGGAGTCTGACAGATTATAATGCTGCCAAATGCTGCATTTTTGTATCACATTTCCAGAGGAAACACATATTTTTCTTCAAAGTGGCTACACTACTATGTGGTATCTGTCTAGAAACTGTCAAAACTACGATTACATCTAATTGTGGCTCAAGTTACAGTTTGTAATTTCCATAATCAGCCTTACTGAAACAATTTGGCTTAAAAATTGACTCAACAAACTAGAATGCAAAGAAGTAGACACATAAATGTATATAAATCAAACCACAGTGGATCGCTATGAAACAATATTTTTTTCCTTCCATAAATTAAGTTGATTTCTCTCATTATGGCAACCCACTTAAAAGACGGCTTTCAGAAAATGTGCAACTTAGTAATTCTAATGTTAACATGCTGGCATTGTTTATTATCATGTTTGTTTTAGTGTGTTAAGGCTCAGAAGTACTTGAATTTCAGCGGAGGGCTGCAGTCACTGGTTCTATTCATAGGGTCCGCATCAGCTCCCAGCAGTAAACTGGAGGGATTTTTAAGTGAGCTTATTCTGTCCTCCTAATGTGGACATCAGGAAAAAGCGAATTTAAGAAACCGCTGTTGGATCCAAAGTGAACGTCTTTCAAATATCCAACTTCAAACTAACTTCGCAGTGGCGAGGTGGCTGCGGCTGGCTTGGTTGCAGTGTTTTGGAAGTTTGGAAAAAGTGACTGCACTGCCAATACACTTGCTATGTATACAGGGACAAAACATGAGTGGTAATAGCTATGGATGGAGCAGCTATGTCACTCGTCCACCATCAGTCCATGATCAGCCCCCTTCGGCCTTTGGTCTGGAAGCAGGAACAGAGAGGAAAATGCTAAGTGAGCGTTTTATGAAGTGTTAGGTCAAAACAGAGGCTGGGATAAGGGTAATGTAAGGGTTGCAGGGTTGTATTACTATTGCACAGACTTCGGCTTTGAATGATGTCACCAGCACAAGATGACAATGGCCATATGTGGGATATTTTAGCTTCATGTAAGCATAGTGGGGGTAAATGGGGGCGTGTCGTCCATCTTTACATACAATCTATGGTCTGGACCAATGCGGTGGACAGGCTTAGCAGACAGACTGTCTTTCACTTACCCCAGAGTTTGGTTTTGCCACTTCCTGTTAGCAGATTTGTCCATGTACTACAGTTGAATCTGGGTAAATAATCTCTTTTGCAATACAATGCATTTAGACTGATGCAATTGTTTTTATTTATCTTGCGCAGCTTGGGCTCTAAAAACTGAGAAGTGGTGCTTCTGACTTCATTCATGAGGCAATGCTGAACCTCTAAGTGAGCTAACAAGGTGTGCTGGGGTCGTGGTGTCCCCCACTGGCCCTTATAGCTACCCCAGTATTAACAGTCGCCAACTGGAATGTTAACAAGTAAACACTCTCCAACAGAGGAAGTTACCACTGAGACAAATTACTAAGACATTAGGGTCCTTGAATTGCTGAGCTGGCCTGGGCCATGTTTTTTTCACCCGCTGCTAACAGGTTTATGACACTTTAAATTGGGCCCCACTCCTCTGGAACATCTGGACCTTGTTACTGTGGAGCCCAATCAAAGGACGCATGCAAACATTTGATACATAATACCTTCATGCCAAGCATCACATGAATAAGCGAACTTTTTTTTAAGCGTTGCCTTCTGAGGGCTATTTTTGGTGTTTTTATAAGAAACCTTCTTAGTGGTGCTCATGATGAGTAAGGAGATCAGGGGTTTGTTGGGTTGTTTAAAGAAAAATAACATATAGATGGCTGCATGTCTGAACAGGATGACATGCCCTCATTACACATACTGTACTCACACATGTACACACAAACTCATTGCCTAAAGCTGACCAAGCTAAACAGCATCCTTTGAAGGCCTTGACCACAGACTATAACAATAACACCATACTGAGATATCCAGTAAGATGTGGACAGGCATCTCTGGAAAACATCCTCTTCAGCAAACTATCATCCCTCAAGTCTTCCACGAGAGAGACCTGTAAAAAATGTTCTTAAGGACTGTAGGAAGTTAGAGAGATCCTTTACTAAAGGAAAGGTAAATTATTTTTTTGGGGATAGCAGAGCAGGATCTCTGATCTGTTTCTCACTCTGCATACATTCTTTCTTTGTAAGATTTATTTTAAATTATGAATCTTTTAAAATCATCTGGTGAAACAACAAAGACGGCGTTTTTATATTGAACACTGATTTTTGAAGGAGCTGTCTGGGAGAAATGTTTTCCAATGCAGTCCGCTACGCGACTTCTATTTATCCTCAACGTTAGTCACATATATGGACACAGGTGGAGCCTTCTGTCCATAATCTGCTTTCATTTTGTCGGTATTTGTGCACATTTTTTGAAAGCTTACAGATATGAACGAAACAGAGCAGCACCACCGGAAATCAGTGTAGTGTAGCTTAGCTTAGTTTAGTTTTATTTGCACATACATATGTCTAGAATAGACAGAAAAAGAAAATCAAAAGTTTCAACATTGTGCTGGAGAGGTTAGAAGCCAAAAATGGCTTATAGTGAGCCATTTTTTAAGATTTTAAGATTGTAAAATTGATCAAAATTCCAAGTCTAGGCTAAATACAAAAATTTATAGAAATGAACAAATGACAAAAGGTTTGTATTTACAAAGTGAAATGCATCACAAAAGAATTAATGAAGTGCTAGTCTTTGCAAATTAGGGTCCTTTTCAGATGTTTTTTGAACAGCAATAATGTAGACGTTGATTGTAGTGATGGGAGTAGGTTGTTCCAAAGAGATGGTCCTCTATTTCAATGAGTACAGAGGATGAAAGTCCTTATGGTGTCTTCAAAAAAACGCCACTTTGAGTGAATCGATAGTATAATGAAAAGAAAGTCATGTCTATATATCGTGTGTGTGTGTGTATATACTGTATATGTGTGTGTGTGTTGTGTATATGTTTTTTTTAATAGTTTACACAAAATCTCTAACCTGTTTATATATCACTCAAACGCCCAGTCTTGTCCATCATCACCTGCCCTCTTTGCTTTCTATACACATTCAAAGATAATGTTTTCCCTGCAAGTCCTTCAAGCACTCTGGTATGCTTCTGGACAATTGGAAGTTCCATGGAAGTTGTGTAACAATAAGAGAGAAAGATTTGGAAAAAAAAGAACAGCGGTAAATCTGTTGACAAAACCGTGCAAAAGGAGAAAAATGGCATCTTTCAGTGGAACAGAGCTCACTGTTAAGGGGAAAACTTAATGGTGCATTTCTTTTTTGCCAAGCAGGCTGCTGTTTTTGTGCTAAAAGTCACAAACAGAATCTAATTGGTAGAGAAAACAGTTAACTGGCCTATTAAAACAGGGATACAGAGCCAATGAAGCAGTGAACATGGAGTTGATTAGATCTGCTTTTGTCATCCCATCTGCGCTTGGTTAGAAGAGGGTAGACTGTGACAAATGGGTCCTATATCACTATCTCAAGAGACAGACTTTTAAGCACGCAAGTGTGCCTCATAAACAAAGCTGGGCCACTGTATTGGGGATACTTTGTGGGCCAGGATTGGATATCAAAAAATCTTGTGTTTGAGTCAGCAGTTTCCATCAAAGACTGAAATCCAGGTTCAGTGTGTGTCTCCTGGTCTCACTGTGGATGGTGAGATTTGGAGAAACAAGTTAGAGTTACTTCTGCGGCCACAAGTTTCAGGGATGTGATGTAGGTCCGGCGTGAGCTGGCGAGCAAAAAAGGTGTTGGCAGGCAGGATTTTTTTTTTTTTTTAATGTAATCGAGAATTAATATTCCCAGGGAAACCGTGAAATGCAACTCAAATGGCACCTGCATCTACACTATTAAAAAGGAATGTTTTAAAGCAGGCACATGCAAGTATGTACACTTATGCAACCACAGGACTTTCTAACTCATGGTAAGCTTTATTTCAACTCCTAAATTATGTGTCTCTCAACAAATGTCAGTCCAAATAATGATTATGCATCTCTATGGCTAAAAAGACTGGTTACTTTGTTATTTTCTATCCCTGTGGTATAAAACTGGACCTAAACCAACAATGACTCGGAAAACCATTTAGTCAGTATTGTGCCGAGAAGAGACCACTAAACATAAATATGTGGTAGTACTAAACACGGTCCAGGATACTCAGTCCAGCCTGACAATCCATTATTACACAAGTATATACAAACCAAGTCCAACGTTTTTTTTTGTTTTTTTTAAATCATCTCTTTCTCTGGACTGAGGCTGAGAATAATACACATAAAATCCCAATTAGCTTTACCTTTATATTTACCTTATGTTTTATTGTACACTATGTACTGAACAAAATTTGTACCCTCCTCTGGCACATTACACCTCCAACTGAAATGCATGACATTTACAGTGAGAAAATGCGCTCCTTTAAAGCACACATTTTAATTACCAACATTCACATCTGTGAATTTATAAAAACATGGAAGTCATAAACTAAATTTATTGGCCTGAGAGGAGAACCTGAGACCCCCTGGCTTCTCCTGCTCATGTTCCAGTTTTGGCGTTTTGGAATGAGGTAATTTCAAGCAAAACAGGACCATGAGAACCTCAGAGAGAGGAGGAAGAGGGGGATGGTCACTGAAGCTCGCTTTCACTATGCCAGTCAAACTATATGAACATCTAGTCTTTGACCTATGACTTTTTAAAATGTGCAATGCACGTACATGTCCTCAGTTGTAAAAATGAAAAAGTGTGATAACAAGCAAACTGGATTCACAAAAGTATAGTCTAACTGCTCAATTAGTTACCAGTGTTATCTTCTCATGCCAGGAAGATACAACAGTATTACCAGTGAAATGACAACCATAAGTCCCTGTAGAAAGCACAACAAACCTACATATAGCATTCATAAGAGTAGAAGTAAAAAGACTTCATACATAAAATCAACAGTTAGCCTAACAGTGAACTGCAATCACTGAGCATATTGTATTAGCATCACATCAGCTGCAGAGAGTTAGTTAATGGCTAGTTAGCTTGGAAAGCAGTAAAATGAACTGCTATAACTACAATAACCACCTCTCAGTTGTAAGTCTCCACCAACCAGTCAACTTATAGTTTACATCTGTTTCTCTCTAAACTTACATCTAGTTATGACAGCAGATAATGATTCAAATGTGGATGTCGATGCAAAGAAGCTACAAATTCTAAAACATGGATGCTTCACACACATAGTCAACCCGACAGCACAGAAAGTCTATGCAGTTAGCACAGTTTAAAGATGGACACCCAAGATTAGTGCCACTAATTCAGTATCTGACCAAATGTCTCCCCTTCTGATCCTGTTGCCAGAAAAGTGTTTTTGCAGAAAATCATGATTTTACAGTGAATCTGACCTTTTGGACACCAAATGTCATCACTTCCTTATTTTACTGTATTAGACATTTGTGCAAAATTTTTTCATATGGTATAATTCATCAGTCACGGCCAAAAACGTGTCTTTGAGGTCACCTGCTGAAACCTGCTGCTGCTCATGGAAGACAAATCCCCTTAGGGGCAATAAATGTTATATTCAGTACATGTGTATTAATATATTTTGTTCTTGGTTTACAAAGTAAGCTTATCAATGTCAAAATGCACCCAAATGACCACTAATTTTGGATCCAGCTTGACATGGAGAGCAGTGGCTGATCCGATTTGGCTCAAGAACCCAGTCTAAATCCTAAGGTGCTTCATATTAGTGATGTAGTCTGCCAACATAAGAAACATGGTTATTATAAAAGAACACATATGGAACAAGTTCCAATGGCAAAACTCATATTAGATATAAAACCGTTTCCATCACTGGTTTCAGTCATTCCCTGGGTTAAGCAAAGTGCACAAGAGGGTCTAATAAAGCCAGAACTTACGGGATGTTGTATTTATAAACTGAAACATCCATGTAGCAATCTGACGTGCCTCTGATCTCATTATTTCTCAAGAACCCATTTTTGTCCAACTTATTTTTCTATTAACAGGAAAAATGTGTCACTCTGGTTGTGAAATGTGGATTATATAAGTGTGATCAATGTAAAAAAAATCTATAATTGTAACCACGTTAGTCTGAAGAAAGATTTTATTTATAATGGCTCCCACAGTGAAGCCCCAGAGAACTATCTGTACCTTGGACGACATTTAAAAATCAAACGCGCTGAGATCAATCAAAGAGCCTGACTCTAATCTCTACCTCACCACAACAACACGAACACAAATAAACTGAGACGTATTTTGTCATGCGGGTTAAGAATATATCATTACACATTCATGTGAACCCAAAACCACGGCTCGGGTGCCAAGTTGAACACTGAAGTTAACTCCACGGACCATCTGTGTAGTTGGGTTTTCGTGTGGTCACGCCTGCTGGGTGGCCCGCCGTGAAAGCACTTAAGATTCTGAATCAGCAACAATCATCACCCAGTCTGACGATCATCGGCCCGCGTTTGTGCTGTTCTCCACCCCATCACTGCACACCACTTTTAAGCTTCATCGCCCAGTAGAGCCAATAAAACCACACACTGTGGACCCAGCCAGCGGTCCAGTCAAATCTGGCTTTACTTTTGGGGTAAGATGCTGACCACAGAAAGGGTGGTCTAACTTCCAGCTCAGGCAAGTGTAGCTGCACTGTGGTCCTCATCAAAACTAGTAGTGATGTAAAGTATTATTAAACAGGTTTTATCAAAAGATGCCATATTCTAAATCTCCAAAGTAGAATTATAACATATTTTCTTACTTATTGCTGGTGTTGATCTAATCATACACTCTTTTAATTGCATCGGCTAGTTTTAGTTTTTGCCACCTAAAACAGTGGCTTTGATAAAAGTGCTCTTAAACCTGGTTCAAGACCTCTTAAACAACTACGCACATCAGAATCTTAAGAATAAGCATGTCATTTTCCTGTATCAGCGGCAGAAAAATGGCCACAAAATGATGACTAGCTTGAGTGCAGCTGTCACAATATACAGGTTGTTGTGAATGACTATACAGAAATCACATCTCTTAAATCAGCAGATCTTGGTCTGCATAACATATGTTAAGCTAACTGCTCATAGCAATTGCTAATCAATGCCGACTGTAAATTACATCGGAAACGGCCAACATGTCAAACTGAATAATGAGGTGGAATTACGCTCTTCCTGTCAGTGCTGGCCTGGTGTAACAGGCACCTTCTTACTGACCTCAACAAGAGGAAAAGGCCAATATACGGGTGGTTGGGATCTTTAATGATTCTCCTGGCCTTTTTCTTGCAACACCTGGTGTAAACATCCTTTATACGGGGTAGAGCAGCACCTATTATGTTCAGGTGAACAAACTACACTTTGTAAAGCCTTGCGGTCCTGTTTGATGCCGTTTCTGTACTATGCTTTTGATAGCAAGAGTAGAAACTCCTCAGTATTGGAAGAAGTAGCCGGATTATACTCAGGCATCAAGAGGTGAAATAGTCTCTTCCTTGACTTTCTCATCATTTAGTCAGTATGCAGTGATCAGGTCAGGCCCTGGGAGATGTGGACACCAAGATACTTAAAGCTACCCACCCTGTTCACCGAGGACCCATCGATATTAATGGGGTCATAGTTACATTGCTGCTTCTTCCCAAAGTCCACTCATCTCCTTAGTTTTGCAGATATTCAGGTGTAGGTTTTTGTCCTGACAATAGCTGGTCAGGTCCGCTACTTCTTTCATGTAGTCTTTTTCATTGTTATCTGCGATCAGGTCCACCACAGCTGTGTCATCAGCAAACTTGGTGAGGGTGTTGGAATCATAGATGGCTACACAGTTGTGTGCGTACAGGGAATACAGTGGGGGACCCCAAATGCAGCCCTGGGGTGCTCCAGTGTTGAGAATGAGGGTGAAAGAGGTGTTTCCTCCAACTTTCACCACCTTGGGGTCTGCCTGTCAGGAAGTGGAGGATCGACAGGCACAATGAGGTGTCTAATCTCAGCAGGTTTTGTAACTAGCCAGGAGGAAACTATGGTGTTAAATACTGAACTGTTGTCAGTGAACCGCAAAATTAAGCCACTTTCCTATTGGTTAAAAAAACACTAACATCAATGACAACTGGCTTTTGCATTTAAAGGGAAAGGTTAAAATCTGCATTCACTCCCAAGACAAATGACTCTGCTGTAGTCACAGGTATAAATCAGTACGAACTCCAATTGATTCATCACCTGGCTGGACGTGCTCATTTTAACTCCTTTGCATGCATGATGCAATGACAAGATGTCACTAAATACTGTCTGTCTTCACCCAAGCAGTGCTCAAACATGGTTCAAAATTTAGTCGGCCCAAGTTTGAGAGACATTGAACACAAGATGTAAAAAAAAAATCAACAACTGCAGCATTTTCCCTTGCCTTCATATAGCTCTCTACAGCATGATTTAACCTTGACAGTGAACACCAGGGAAAAAACAAAAACGGAAAGGCATACTCGTCTGCTGCAGAGCCTTGTGTGTGACTCTTGTCTACATTAAGAAAGCAAAATCTAGCCAAATAACATCAAAACATGGCTATTTCAAGAAGTTAGTGTGAAAATCAGTTTTTGTGTAATGTGGTTGAAAAACACATAACTATTGTACTAATCATAGTGCTATTAATCCTGCAAACATAAAAGCTGCTTAAGTGTTTTCAGAAACACCAACTGGTTCTGATATTTTCCTTTGCAGCAGATGTATAGATGTGAATACACAAACGCATGCCTGACTAGAAACAGTCATCTAAAACACTTGAGAACTGAGTCAACGGAAAAACTCTGCATGGCTGGCTTCTTCGCACAACACACAGACATTTTTGTGTATCTAAAAAAAAACAAGTACAAAAGCATAAACAAGAAGAGCAGTGTGCTGATGTAGGGCCAACATAATCACAGCCAGAGCAGCGAACGCAGGGTCATATAGTGAGCAGCACACTGACTCACAGCAGAACAAAGAAAAATAGACATTTTTCATTCTAGCTTTCTGCTGTTTTTCAAAGAGAGGAAGCAGAGAGGTTGATGTTGGCCCTCTCTGGAGCCAAAAGACCTCCATCAAGTGTAATACTGAAGCTGAACTTTTCAGCCTATCTGAGACTTGTTGACAGAAAATGGAGTCAGACACTTGCAGTTGTGTGTGTGATTCTTGTGACAGAGCCAAAACCTGCTGCGAAAGGAGAGCCTGACAAACCTCCATTATGTGAAAGAAGACACCCTATCAGATGACAGTTGGCTGTAGGCGTGTCGTTGCCATTGGTTAGCGTATGCCTCTGGGACACGTAGCGTGGAGTTGTGTGAAGAAGTTTGATGAGGTGGTTAGGCCGATTTCGGTTAAAAAAAAAAAAATACAGCTTTATGTAAAACCGCCAACTGACAGAAGCTCCATTGCAACTCCAGAACTGTCGTGCTTCATATCTGAAATCTTTTGTCATTGACACATTTAATTAATAGGAGCTGCTCATCTAATGACTCCATAGGAATGTCGGTACTGTATGTGTCTAATATGTTCCTGCTATGAAGATAAGATGGAAGTCAAGGCAGCTGGAGCTCATTTTGGACTCCCAGCTTGATAAAAAAATAGAGCCATGTAGTAGTCCAGGCTGTCCCATATGCCATCCATATATAAATGTTCTGTGTCTAATACCAGACAGACCATGTTAAAAATTTGGCACTGTTACTATCTGCATACGCCAATGCTGAGCACTGTGTCCATGCTGCTTCCCCTTTATCTTCCTAGCCACCTCTTGTATTTAGATTTATGTGAATGTTTTTCTTAAAATGTGTTGATGTTCATTCAGATGTTGCCATGGGGTTTGCCACAGTATGGATAAGATATGGTTACAGTAGATTAAGTGTGGTTGAGGTTTGGTGACTAAAATTATGGTTAGAGTTTAAAACAACCCAACAGCATTTGTTGGTCTGCAACAGAGCACTAACTCTGGTTTCCTGACACTATAGGCCCATCCACCACCCTGATATTCACACGTATACACTCTGTTCATACACACACACTAAAACACTGGAGAGGCAACAGGATACGATTCATTCTGCTACTATTACTACTCAAAAACTCCAACAGCACTCATTTGCAAGAAGTGGGGAGGTCAAGAAAGGTGCAACTTTATCCAAATGACCTCGGACCTGTGGGCCCAACAACTTGATGACAACCACTCACATTTGAATTCCCTTGTGAATCTGAAGAATATATTTGTTTGCTTCACTCAATACATAAAAGAACTTATAGCAAAATGAAAAAAAGCTGATTTTTGAAATCATAATATCCAAATTCTCTATGACATAACTTTAACAACACATAAAAGTTGTGTACCAGTATAGCAGCAATGTAAGAAACTAACTGTCCATTTAGAGCATGTGAAAGTAAATTATGTACATACTCCTGAGAGACAAGAGCACGTGTGAACGCAACATTACTGGTTTTCTCAATGGACTATATAAAAAAAGGTGGACATAGCCCAATGCTTTCTCATACCTAACTCACAGAATATGTCGATTTCCACTGACTTTCAAAACTACTTGTATGATCAGCCCCAAAAGGACATATACTACTGACACATCATATTGTCACTAGCAGGCATGCTACAGATACCACATACTATCAGACTAGGATAGATTGTTATAATAGCAAAACTCAATGTTGACTTTGAGACATTAATACTGGTCTCCTGGGTGAAAGTCCTGTGTTTGTTTGACACAAACATTCGGCGGGCTTTGTCTGTCTTTATGTTATGCCTTGTCACTTCCTCCTCTGTTCATAAAATAATTCCTACGTCCACTAGAGAGTGCCACCTTACAGTAAACAAAAGTATGGGTCATTATAAGCTGCTTGCACAGTAAACCTGAGTGGATGTTTTTTCAGTAAGAGCAGGCTAACGTAGCCACCGTGATGTCTCTCACTGGCTTACTGACTTCTGTTTTGAAGCCTAGAGTTTGGCCTTTTTGCTATCTCCATCTTGTTTTTTGTTATTATAAAACCAGTGGAGTCGGCCCCTGCTGGCCATTAGAAAGAATGCACTTTTAAGAGACTTCCCGCAAGAGCTTCACTGTTCAGACCTGGAAATTAACAATGGCTCTCAGTATATAAAGGACACCTTACCTTCTGCATTGGTACCTTATGTTGGCTGACATAAGTGATATAAGACAGAATTGTTTAGGATAGATGCAATCCACAGAGATGCTGAGAAAAAATTGTTCTGCTCTTTAACAACAAAGGACATAATAAAGGACTGAAAAACATTTTTTCCCTCTGAGATACCTTTTTTCTTGTCATTTTGATGATCTGTGAGTCTCATGTTTGGCTGCATGCACAGTTATATCCCAGTTGAAGACATGCTGACTTGCACTAAGCCTCCACTTTGTGAACACATTCCTCTACAGACTGCCAACATGCTGCAGCAGACTTTGCCTTATCACCATCTCTCTTTGAGTCATTATCAGCTGTATTAGGCTGAGTTTTAAACAAAGGGCCGCTCTTGAGTGCAGTGGTTTGTTCAACTGACCTGCAGCTGACCTACGCCTGTCCCCTCCACTAACGCTCTCAGCAGAAATCCTCACATGCTTTACGCTGGCCCCATGCCGGGATGCAGTGATTTGTGTCGTGTCTGGGATGAATTCCCGCCTGCCTGTCATTGGTCAATCCAGGATTGACCCACCATCCTTTTGACCAGTCACAGACCGCTCCTGCAGATCTGCAGGTCTGGGATAAGATCAACAACAAGACAACCCAGCAGGGCTCTGTGTTGTTTTATCTGTCTTCTTGTTTTGTTACCCTGTTGTTAGTGTCTACGTCTTTGTAATCCTCTAATGTTTTCTGCCTCTCTCCTCCTCCTCCTCCTGCAACTCACTCCGCTCTTTATTGAAAACACGAGCGAGTAATCTTTCATTAGGACAACAGAACACGAACTGCATGCATGCATGCCCTGGAGGAGGTTGTAAGTAACAGGCAGGCATTCCGAAAACATTCTTCTCTGGTAATAAAGTCCCCGTAAATTAAAACCACTTGCTGTTGTGCTCCCAAAAATAAGTCGAGCAAGGAATGCGACTCCTCAGACGAAAATAAAACTGGTGATAAATGTTCCCCCCTTGAATCAGAGAAAAAGCATATTGATAAAAGAACAAACAACCTCTGAGCACTGATGAACACTACAATGAAAAAAGCAGCTGTATAATATAGAAATATATACATTTTTGTGAAATCATCTCCACTTGAGGTTTCTTTTTCCATCCCCCTCTCCCCTCGGCACATTGCTGACACAGCACACAGACCCTGAAGGCCCACGGTGCCGACTCCCCCTCCACCTCTCGCTCTGAGTATATAGGTTTGGACTGAATAAACTTCCAGTATGGATACGGGAAGTGGCTCAGCAACTTCTCAGGTTTGGACACACTCTCAGTGGGATAATAGACCTCTTGTGGAAAGCAGATGTCAAAATGAGTCAAGGACCTCATTCCTCTCCACACTGAGGACATACGAGAAGCATAGAACATATTTCCCTGCCAGCACACAACTATGTGTGGAGGCCACAGACAGATGACATGTGAAAGGAAGAGTTCAACAGTTTGGAAAATACTTCTCATTCAGAGAGACGAGAAGATCAATACCATGCTACACGTTGAATTTGGAGCTGGTGTGAGGAGGTGATGAGCTTAGCTTAGCATTAAGACTGGAAACAGCTAGCCTGAGTCTGTCCAAAGTTCAAGAGTACGTTGCGCAGCACCTTAAAGCTACCTTATTTGCACATTTCATTATGTTTCTTTAATCTGTGCACTAACAGACATTTAAAAACAACAATTTGTAGCTTTGATGGCAAAGCAGTAATAACTTCCAAAGCTGTTTCATCATATGAACTCTAGATAATATCCGGGCCTGATTTCTCTTTCATACGTGTAACATGCACATAAGTGTGCTACATAAACCAACTAATCCATTTGGTTTCGGCAAGCGGTGACACCTGAGTAGAGCGGGCGGTAGGACATGATGCAAATTACACCACGGTCAACGGTGTCTGTCCCTTGACTTTTTCTGATTATTTCAGCAGCCCTTACAGACAGAAGTTCCCAAATTGTCACCTGTCTAGTTGGAAATGTCATCAACATGGCCACTTGCTTGCAGTGAATTCGATGAAAAATTACCTGCTCTATCCGGCATGGGCTCAATCCCACATTAAACGCACTATGTACAAGGGCGTTAACACAGTAAAGTCTGTTTAATGTCCGATCCAACGGATTCAGACATTGTTTTTCTCACTTACAGCTCCTGCAAGTAATGTCAAGGTAATTTCAGGTTTGCAGCACATGTGAAAAGACCTGTAGAGTTTTGCTGTTACTAGGAGGGTTTCCCTTACAGATTGGCGCAAACCTTAAGTGATATTTTTGAAATGTCGATACAACATAATTGCAGATAACTGCATTTCCACTGGATGATGTAATGCAACTTCTCCTCTTGAGGTAACATTCCAAGCAGCACGGATGTTCAAACATTAGCAGGTTTATTTTTATTGCAGCCACCACACTAACTGCCATTATTTCCAAGAGAAGGCGATATAGGAGTGTTATGCAAGCAATAATGGAAAGGCAAGCCCCCTTATACATGGGAGCGGCCACGTATGAGGGATTTCTGGGAGGTGACAGTCCCCAATTTCACAGAGGAATTGTGGATTCAAAACTTCTAAATGAAACACTCAACTTTTTAAGAGTTATGTGATGCAGTAACACCTCTTGTATTGCCAGCTGCATCATACCTAAGGGAGCCAGTTCCTATCGACAAGTGTATAGTCATAGCATGATGTGACATGTAAAAGCCAAAAAAGTGTTTCCATTGCAGTTTTACTAAATATGGCTTTTTCAAATTGCCTGAAATACCACCTCATGTGAGTGTTGAAATGGGATTTTTTTTTTAATTTACATGTTTCCATTAGACATATTTTATATTTGCAATTTCAATTTGTGCAATTTAAGGGTTAACTGAAACCCACCAACAGTGGTGGAGATGGTGCACAGAAGCGGACTGATGAGTAGGCTGTTACTTGTCAAAAACAGTTTCTCTGTGCTTCCAGTCATTATGCTAAGCTAGGCTAACTGCCTCATGAGAGTGTTATCAGTCCTCTCATCTAACTCTGAGTACGAAAGAAGCACGATACTAAATGTCAAACTATTCCTTGAAAAAAGGCTGAAGGGTCAAACATTGTGTTGTTGGGTTATTTGAGAAGTTTTTCTGAATGTTACAAGCCTACAGGCAGTGAGCATTTGATACTCAACAGATGCATTTTGGGTTGAGTGTTTCTTTTAACCCTTGCTCCTGAGCAGCTGCTTAGAAACCAGAGGTCAAGCAGCGAGAGTAAAAAGTACAGATGTTAAGAATAAATAATGTTTTCATAAATCTAGCCTGAATCATATTCTGAAGAAAAATGTTTGGTGTTGAATCCAGAAAACTAAAACTCCTCTTCCAAAAAAAAAAGGTCAAATAAAGACACACACACACACACACACACACACACACACACACACACACACACAAAGTGGTTAGGCAGTTTATCGCGGACACGTGCAAATTGATCATGATGACACACAATGTGGACTCCTACTGCACCTACACTTCCTGACATATGACTTCTGCGTGTATGGATGACACACATACTCTAAAACACCTCTAAAACCAGAGGGACCACTGTGACCAGTTCAACCCAGCGTGATCTCTGTTCTGGCACAGAAGCAGAAGAACAGGAGACACACATACATCCCACTGAAGTTAAGGTTCTTCTCAGCTATGCTAATAATAAAAAAAACTCAATGTGCATCATCATTGATTATTATTATTGGTTGTTTTCAGACAATGACATTTCAGCTTCTCATCTAACATCAGTCACCAGCAGTCCAGTACCACTGAAACTCGAGCGCTTCGACCACTCACACTACACGAGCAAAATGTCAAAAAGTCAAGCGTCCGGGATAGTTTTCAAATTTGTGAAGATGACCTTCAAAAAAGTCAAGTACCAAACAAGCAAAAAAAAAAACTTTCATATATCACAAATCTACATCGATATCTACAACCAGCTTGTCAAATCACCTGATACAGCCTCGCCATTTGCAAAGTATTCTTTTTTTCAGCTATTATAGCTTTAATGTCACTGCAGCCTGCATGCTAACAAAGTGGATAATTTTCACTTTATATTATGTGCATTAAATGAAAACTGACAGTCCAACTTAAGTCCCCATCTCTCAATAGCCTTCCCCCCATGAAGCTTTGATTAATTGCAAGTATTTCTAATGAAAGCTTCATAACCCCAAAACTGATATTCGGGACAGCTCTAATTGGTACCAACATTTAAAACAAAATTAAATAAATACCCTGGCTTATGTACATAGTCCAGAGGCATGCAATTTTTTTGGATAACTATTGA
This sequence comes from Plectropomus leopardus, assembly GCF_026936395.1. NCBI lineage: Eukaryota > Metazoa > Chordata > Actinopteri > Perciformes > Serranidae > Plectropomus > Plectropomus leopardus. The sequence goes on along the minus strand of NC_142187.1, from coordinate 27,871,249 downwards.
TGCTAAAACCAAACAGTCTTTTACAACCATGTTTAATATCTCAGACAAAAACCTAGTTTTCAAAAGTAGGTTTTGCATATTTCGCTAAAATCTCTCTTCGTGGAAACGACTGTGGCTTGTGTCATCAGATCCGACCGAACTCAAGGAATGTGTTAACATAACATTTTTGAACACACAGCTGGTGGAGGTACCAACATCTGGCCAATGGGTTTAATTTTTTTTGCCTGATGAGTGAGTGAGATTATAAACCTGCGTGGAAAATCTGGATCTGAGACTCCGATACATAAGAGGAAAAGGAAATCAGCAGACCTGTTTAGAGACTGACTTTCTTGGTTTTAGACTGAGTTATTATGTGTATTTTTGTGCCGAGCGAAACAAAAGTACACTGAGATGCTGATAAGGTTTGCAAAGTCAGTCGTCTGGTCAGGAACACCCAGGATGTAGCGGTTTCCCTTTCCATGGTACCCTGCTGATGTTTTACTAGAGAAATAAAAATGAAAGCAGTGGCCAAAAACAAGTTCTGGGAAGCGAGGTGTGGCCTCCTTTTAACCTTGTGGATTATTATAGGTGGATTACAGCCAAGCAAAATACTGTATTTTAAGAAAATATCCTTTCTGCAATAATTGGCATCACCAATGTGCTATAGGGGATATGAACAAGTGAAGGTGGTCCTTTAAGTTCACAGCTGGAAGTCAAGAAGTCACTTGATACTCACCAAACCTCTTATAACCAAAGGACTGCACCTCCTCCTCATCAGCAAAGTCGTCTGGAGGGAGAACACAAAGATAATGGAATTAATGTGCTATTTAAAGAGTAAAAACAGACACTGGGGCACTTCTTCCTATTATTGTACATCTAAATAATTAAATTTTTAAACACAAAAAAACTGAGGTCAAGGAATGCTAACAAGCTTTTCTCCAGAGGTCTCACAGTCTTCATCAGCAGATGGTTTCATCAATTTTCTACCAACTTATTGAAGACTGTGAAATGCTGTTGAAAGTTCCAGTTAAAAGCTGTTAAAGGGACTGTTCACCCCTAAATCAAAAATGCACCTTTTCCTCTTACCTGTAGTGCTAATTATCAATCTAGACTGTTTTAGTGTGAGTTGCAGAGTTGGAGATACCAGCCGTAGAGATGTATGCCCCCTTTCCCACTATTAAAACAATAATTTGATAAAATTTACATTTGAAAAACTCAGCATTAATGTTTATTCCAAAAATCATGACCCGGTTACTCAAGATAATCTACAGACCTTGTTGTGAGTAGTTTCATGCAGGAACTATTTTCTTTCTACTGCATCACAGCGCAGAAGGAAGTGTGCATCTGCTCATAGACAAGAGCCTTGTGCTTATGACAGTGCAAAATGTAACCACTGATTCCTTCTCAGCTTAGCTGTGATGTTAGCTAGCTTGGTTGTATTGGGTAAGTTACACGCTTCCTTCTACACAGTGATAGGGTTGGAGGGTGCAGTTCAGTAGCAAGAAAATCCGGTCAACTGTGTCACTGTGTGGAAGGAAGTGTGCATCACTTGCTATCTCACGTAGCACCAATGAGCCAGCTGATGTTAAAACTCAGGCCAGGAGAACGCCATCAAATTTAACATCTAGTGCTGACGCGAGTCTCTAGTCCGTGAGTTGATGCACACTTCCTTTCTCATGTTGATACAGTTGGCTGGAGCAGTTCAGTAGAAAGAAAAAAGTTTCTACATGGAAACTGCTCACAACAAGGTCTGTTTATTTTGAGTAACTGGGTCATGATTTCTGGAAAGGGACATTAAAGTTGAGTTTTTCAAATATAATTTTTTGGCCGTTAAAGCACCACAAGCTGAGTGCCATCTAGTTCCATTATCTCGGAGAGAAGGCAGATATCTCTACGATTGATATCTCTAACACTGTTGCAAAGGTCAGTTTTGAACTTTCACAATCAATTTCAATTATATTAATCTCTTTTGGTCCTTTTATAAATATCATGATACAGAGCTTGCTCCATCCTTGTTTCAGTTCACTTATGTGTTGTGCTTAATATTAAACACAAAATTCACCCTGTCTCGCATAGATGAGCTCAGCTCTTTTTAAGTAAACTCTTTTCTTTCACTTTGTGGGATTACTCCCATCTCCCATGACCTGACAGGCCCAGAGAGTCGCCTCCTTTTCAGGCAGCTCTTGCGCCTGTGGGAAAGTACTCTGCCAACTTCAAAGCTTTTTTTTTCTGTGTCATCATCCACGGCCAGGGAAAATAAAGAAACACCACATGTCCCAAACATCTTCAGAGGAAAAACATCTCTTCATCTAAAATGCCAAATGCAGTGAGGTGTGACGGTATAAGAGCAATGGCTGTCCGTCAGAGAAGTACAGGTGAAAGAAAAAGCTGACTGTTTTGCATGTCTCTTCCTGAGTTTACTATGCAGGAATGTTCAGAAACGGCTGTTCCTGGGGCTTAAACCTGCAATAAATCACAGGGACTTTTTTAACAGACATGTCATGAGAGCAGGGCGAGTGGAGAGGTGACAGGAAAGATCCAAACAGTTGTAAATAATCTGAAACCACATCTTACTTGTGGAATTTGCCTTTCCCAATACCCCCAATAGTCTGTGTCCTGTTTGTGTTTCCAGGCAACATGATTGTGTCCCATTACAACGGTAATGTTACCGTAAGTATGTTTGGCTTTTCAAGAGTGATTCGGGGAAATAGAGTTCATTTCATTTTGCTCAAGGGGTTGAAAAAAAGCAGATTTGAAAAAAAAGAGTCAAATTTAAGGTAATTTGGATTTTGGGATGAAAACTGCAGCATGGGTCCATGATATTTAAGAGGGATTGCGCAACATGACAGAAACTGATCCCACCAAGCACTGATTGGGTGATTTTGCAGATGTCTAGGCATCGTAAATTTGGTTAAAAAGTGAACGATTTTTAAATATTTATGTTACACATAACTCTTGATTAAACAACTATTTACTGACTGCATTTCAAAACATAGTAAACACCAATTTCACACTGAAATATAGTCACTGAAGTGATGTTAAAAGAATTATATCTGGTAACTACAACTACCGCCCGTTCTCATTCCTAAGTCATTAAGTAGATCCGCATTTGCAGTGATTTCGGCATAAGATCCCAGCACCAAAAGCCACCTTTCGCTGACCAGGTGGTGTCATCTGAGAATGCGGCCTGGCAGAACCAGCGGGGTCTTATGATACACCACCGGATGTATCATAAGACCCCCATATATGATGGGTACAACAAACCCCAGACTTTCACCCAGGAGGTCAGTGTTTGCCCCTTGTGTGAATGGAGGTCGACTCTGTTTCGGAGCCAGCCACAAGTGACCATTCGACAATCTGCAGTTTTTCGCACTTTCACGTTAGCTTTATTTTTCAGTCCCACAGGTTATTGCTCATCAAAAATGAACCTTAAAGCTAAAAAAGTTTTGTGTTTTTCTTGTGGTTTATTGCAGGGGGCATGTGCCCCCTCATTATTTGCATGTGCAATCAAAAGATAAAAAGCCGTAAAAAAAAAAAAAGTTAAATAAAACAGAGGACTTTCATCTCGATGAAATTGAAGACATTTACACAATAAATTGATGCCAAAAAGACACACATGAGCGCATAAAAATTCACCAGGATGCAGGAAATGTTCCAGTGTCCCCCATTGTTGACACAAAACCTACACCCCTGCTGGTTCTGCAGTATACCTTTCTACAGTTTAAAGATGTACACAGAGCCGCCCAATCCTTATAACTCAAAACAAAGAACTAGAAGTAGAAAACACACAAAAAATCTAAACTAAACAAAAAAGCTCCCACTACAGTCCTCTAAAAACAAGGACATAATGGTGTTTATGTCTCATTGCCTCTCACAGCAATTACAGTAGCAACAGGAAGTCACATTAGAGATTTACTGTGAGAGAAGAGTTGTTCAAATTCATGCCCACAATGCAGAGCTTTGTATTCAATGATGGACCACAGGGTGGCAGGAGTCATGAAGTGTTTAAACAGCGTAGTAATGGAGCAGAGCTTGCTGACCTAAGTGCCTTTGTAAGGAGGTGAGAGTGACATGCACAGCGTCCAAAACATCAGCTCACCATATGAGAATCTGGGCAAACTTAAAATAATCTTTATTTAAATTCATGACTTGTTACCCGCTGACCACCATGACTCATGCACTTTGGAGTCTGAGCTATATTCCATGTAATGTGTTGAAAGGAAGCAAGCCATTGGATTAATGGACGCGTGTACCACAATAAAGCTGTTCATGCACGGGAGTCCAGCCTGACTCAGTGTTTCCTGCACTGCTTTTTATTCATATTTTGCAAGAGAAGCTTTGGATCTAATGCATACAAGACTTCAAGTGCAACAGAAAAAGTACAAATAAAGTTCTAACAGCAAGTAACTAAACTAAAATCACTTTTTTGGCTCTGTTGTGAATAGCTGTGTTAGTGTAGGTTAGTGTTTGATGTGCAGCAGCAGCCAGATGCAAAACAATCCCAAGCAGAGTCCCTTAATTTAAACCAGATGTCAGACGCGAGTTGTAGCCCACGCATTCCTCACGTCTCACACTGAGAGTAAGAGGCAAGAAAAAAAGCGATGAACAAAGTGCGACGAGAATGGTGCACGAGCAGAAAATAGATCAAATGCGCATAAATGAAACTGCAGCGTGCATTTAAGTTAGTATCTGTTTTGATGAATGAGCTTACCTTTCATTGTGCTTTGCAGGACTCTACCGTAGTGAAACTTGTTTGAAGTCACATCCAGAGCATCGCAATGGTATGTGCCCAAAAGCTCCCTTTGAGCGCACAGCGTTTTGGATATGCGGCTATCCCAGTATCCACAGTTTGTTTCAGCTGTAAGGATTCAAAGCTCCATTCGTGACTCTTTGGGGACGATCTCCAGCAGCGCAGGTAACTTCTGCGTCGCACCTCAGATGCTGCAGCAGAAAGAGGAGGGAAATTTGTTGCAATTCGGAGTTACAAGAGGAAAAAAAGAGTCTTCCTGTTAATCTGGTAGTTTGTAGAGATGCTGAGGTGAGGCTGTATCCTTATCCAGCTCAGCACTCTGCTGGTACCCGCAGCAGTAACCGGAGAAACTCAAAAAGTGAAGGAATCCAAACGTGAGAGGAAGTGGTGCGCCCGTAGGGCTGCACGCAGAAACCACGTGTTCCCACATCTGTGCGCACCGTCTGCACTGATTACTTTGTGTGTGTGTGTGTGTGTGTGTGTGTGTGTGTGTGTGTGTGTGTGTGTGTGTGTGTGTGTGTAAATATTGTGCACAAATATGCTGAATACGCACTATTCCCACTGACAAATCAACAATAAACAGGTGTTGTGTTTTGATGTCTTAATTAAAAGACAATAAAATCTAATTACAATAACATACTGCAGCTTTCACACACTAAAATCAAAGCCAGTGATTTATTAGCTTATGTAGAATTACTTTAAACGTTGCACTGTAAATATTAGTAATACTGAATTAAATTAGAAATACTGAGTTGACTTAACTTAGTCTATATCATCTTGTTATTATTACTTATTTTGAGTTACTTGCACTAAATATTAGGACAATTTTGGACGAGTGCCTGATGCAAAATTTTGTTATCTACTTTGTACATTTAATTCTTATTTTGATAAGATTAGCTGAGTTTGGTGGTTTTGCAAAAAACTGAGATGTTTTTGTATTGGTAACAACTTCTCACAAAGTGGGGCAGTTTAAAATGTCTAATTTAACTTCGAAATCTAAAAAAATTAATATGCAATCCCCCATAACAAAAGTTTGCTATATTTAATTTCAAAAGTGAGGAGTGCATAACAGGTTTGCACTGTTATTTTTTGCCACATGGAGGCAGCAACAAGCTGATATGAGGAATATGATTCCTTTAAAAAAAAAGGGAAGAAGGCAATGAACAACTAAAGAAGAAATGACCCAAAATTAGCTTGAAATTAAAAAGTACAAGAAAATTACCTTACAATTAGTATGAATAACAGTTTTATTTCTTCCCTTGAAATTTTTCCCTTGCTTTTTAGAGAAATTTACAAAATCAACTAATTGCTTTAAAAAGAAATCGAACCAATTTGCTCAAGGTTTAAAGGGTTAAATACTTGTGAAAGGCACTTGAAAGCAGCAAAAAAAAGAAAAAAGAAAAAAAGAAAAAGTGATATTGCCCCAAGTTTCAAAGGGTTAAAGGGATAGTTCACTCAAAACTAAAAATCCAGAGAGAGACTTTTGGAGTTAGCAGCAAGCAACGAGTCCCTTTGTCTGATTGAGAAACTACTGTGTGTGTGTGGGAGGCTTCCAGGTAGCATGTTAACACTGGCACACAGATACCTCGAGCTCCTGTTGGTCTTGTGTGAGTGCACAACGCAGCTCTAACACCAGGAGCTACAGGTTAAAACAAGGACGAGAACATGGCACCAGTGATGTTTTTCCAAACAAAAACGTCGTCGGGGGCTTCAGGACACTTGGATTACTGCAGACGAGCAGTATGGAGACATATTTGTGATTTCATTATGTCTTTTTTAACAATTGAACTATTTGCTTTAATTTTTTTGAGAAACGAGTGTAACACCTTTCCCCAGTGAATTTCCAGCAGTACTAAAAAACTTCACCAGACTTTCCATCGGTATATCAACTGAATTTTCATTTTTGGGTGAACTATCCCTTTAACACAAGAGAAGAAACTAAATAATTACAGAAATAGATTTATTCTAACATCTGCTGTTAGTTTGCTGAAAGGGAAAATTTCCCTCATGCAATAACTGTTTTTAATTTGAGTTTTTGTTTCTCTCACACTTGTTGCACGCTCATTATTGTATCTTAGGCTTCGAAGAAATCTGCTACGAGTTTCCCTTTGAGCTTTTATGCTGATCGAGCTACAGTGAGACATAATTAACACCAATCCTGTTCCTTCAAACAAAACTCAGCCCAGCTCTGTGGTTCCCAGTCGTTAACGGTTTCATCCATTACACCTCAGTTCTCTGTGAAGCAGTTTATCCCCTGCACCTGTTTATCTCTTCAGCTCAGGGCGAGATGCTTTGATCAGCAACACAAAACTTAACACAAGACCACATCGTGAGCTCGTTATATGGACCTGCTGCTTCACCTTCAACTTTATAAACATCTCCAAAAACTCAAACCTGCACTTAGGGAGATGTAAAAACATCAGATTTCCAGAAAAAGTCAACCACTCTTGCATCAGTTCCTAAACTTTTTCGTGATGTATTTTTATTCCTCTGTGATTGAGTAAATGCAGCCTCAGACGTTTTTATTGTCAACTGTTTTACGTTTAGGTCAACCGCGGGAGAAGATGAGAAGAACGTTTCTCCCCGCAGAGTTATAGAAACCAGGTGTTGGAGGTGTCAGCGAGGCAGCAGAGCGAGCTGAAGCACTGGCTGTTTTTGATTATTATCCAGTGAGGACCTCATTTTCTGGGTCACAGCATGCAAAGAGGGCACATTTTTGGGGTAGATGGTGCACCGGTGAGGAGACGGGGACAGAGGAACCCTCTCACCCCGAGTCCCTCGCATTCCAGGAAAGGAGATGCTAAACAGCTTCCTGCTGAGAGGAATGTTTCCTTTGACTAAAAATACATCGGATCCACATGTGGGTATAGGTCTAAGAATAACTGGTGGTAATTTATACACGACAGGCTGATGTTCAACCAATTCAAAACAACGGCTAAGGCTGCACGATATCTGATAATGTTGTTAAATATCACGATAATATTACTTGCAATAAATAAACAGATACTAAAGTATACTTGGTTCTAAATGAAGAAATGAAGTAGATGTAAAAATAGTTGTGATGCTGTCACAGATTTGGAGCTTGTTATGATGAGCATTCAGTGATTGGTCGGGGGGTTGGAGGCAGACCTGCTGTTGCTGCCGTTTGACACAGCGCTTAAAGACCATCTCCGTGAGCTGCTCTCCTCTGGCTCTCTCTCTCTACCTTGTCTACACATAGATGTACTAAGAATCTGGATACAGCCCTGGAGGCGGGGCCTTGTTGCACATCCCACACATAGTCATTAACCCCGACATAAAACAGCTCAGCTCTGTTGTTAAACTTGTCAATAACCATTGGGTAACGTTGGTCCAATATGGACAATGAAAAGGTAAGAATTTTGGAGCAGCAACACCCACAATTGTATGATCAAAACTGGAAATCCTACCGAGATGTTACATGAAAACTGGAGATTTGACAGACGATCAGCACTGAGCTGGTTGGAATACCAAGTGAGTAACAAGGGAAGCGTGTTATGCTGTATTAGCTGACTAATGTTCCTTTTTTTGACACATCACCATAGCAACATATCATTATGTGTATTGTATTTGCCATCCTACCATTCCATTGGACATTTTTTTTCCTATTTTTTGCCATGCTGAGGGTGTCGCCATCTGCCGGACTCCATGTAAACATAACAGTTAGCCCTTTCACTGTGTGTTGCAGGCACAGAGCTGTGATGTCATGGGAAACAGGGAGAGAGAGGGGCTGCACGAGTCAATACGCTGCACGTAGCTCTACAATGAAATGAGATTTTATCTGTTTTAAATAGACCTAGTAAAATTTGCTGTAAAGTTGCACTGATGGGACAAATTACATGGTCTTACAGAATTCACAGGGATTGGCTAAATTTGCATTTATTGTTGCGACTGCAACATTGGGAAACTGCCAAGGGACTGGGTAGTTAAATTTTAAAGTGTAGTTTTCTACTGACACTCTCTTTCAACTAAAAAATCCCTGACAGTAATAAAAAACATATTGTGGAGCCCTAATAAGGGCTTATGTGTATTTCTACCTGTGTGTGAATGTGGGTCAGATGTATATTTACAGCAGCTTATGTGTTAAATGGATGCAGCTCTGCTCTCATGAGATCAGCATGTGGCTCAGGTCCAGTAAAAACAATCTTTGATCATGTGATCTTTTCATATTAAAGAATTACTACAAATGATTACAATAATGTTTCCACACTGACAAAGTCCCTCGTCAATCACTCATATCACACACTCTATGAATTACTGCACAGTTTACTGTGATGACATCACTTGTGTGCATGTGGGGATTAAGCCTTGTGTGTGTGTGTGTGTGTGTGTGTGTGTGTGTGTGTGTGTGTGTGTGTGTGTGTTGCATTAAGGATCTCCCACTGAGGGATAAATTAAGAGCTGATGCACCCCAAAGGGCCCAACCCACCACAGTTTATAGACATATTTTTTTAACAAGTGTCAATATTTGAGTGTATTATGAACATTTCCAGAACATTTTGCACAAAGAAAACATCTGTTTCTTAACATTGTCTTAAAATTGTTATCCTACCATCAGGGGTACTCGCAAACCCCAGATGTATACTTTTACTCATATTTAATGGGTGCATTATTCTATCAATTGTTTATGATTTTGTCAATCAGTTTGTTCCTGATGACTTTGAATCACTGTTTCCATACCTGTTCATTGTGTTTTGTTTTGTTTTGTTTTGTTTTGTTTTATTTTTGGGTCTAAAGCACCCAATTCTGATATGCAGTTTTAAAAAAGACCTATTTAATAAGTTCATGTTTGCCACTGGTTCTAATTTATTTAAAGGAGACAGATTTTCTCATGTGCCGATCCTAAATATCAGAATTTAAATCTGCTTTTAATGTTTGATTTATGCACAATTCATGCTTGTTTGTCCTGTTTTTATTTACTTTGTTTTATTTATTCTCTAAGTGTTACTAACTTTATTTGATTTTGCTTTGTTAAGCTTCTGAGTATTGTGAAAAGTGCTCTTTAAATAAAATGTATCATTATTATTATTACTATTATTAAATACTAAGTTAAGACTACTACTACTAAGTTAAGATTATGTTTAAAAGCAGCTAACTATAACTTAACTGTAACTTTCCTAAAATAATAATGTTTTTTTGTTGTTTTTTTTCAGATGACACTTCTTACACAACTTGTAAAGAAATCAGTACACATTTTCTAACAGTAGTTTGTTCTCGGGGCACTAAAACTATGAAATATGCTGGAAAATCTCACCAAATAAGGGCAATATGAAAACAGAGAGCCTTCACTTTCTGATAAACATCCTTATCCTGCATTAGCAAAGTAAACAAAGAGCTAACAGAACACTGGACAAGCATCACGAAGAAGACAACACTGAATTCTCACATAAAAACAAAAACAAAAAAACAATACAGAATTGCAGAAGTTTTAGAGATATCTTGTAGACTAATTTCTGTGGCAATATTCACAGGGAATAATCTGCTCAAAATTCATCCAAATGCTTGTTTTGCACAAACTTCCTGCGTTAACGCGTTCACTCTTTAGGTTGATTGTACAATTTGTGTGTTTTTTCTGTATTCTCATTGTTATGCATTGAATATAAAATATTTGAATAATATTCCACTTATTCGGGTTTCATGAGTTCAGACAAGGACAGAAAATGGGATTCCTTTAGAAAATAGGTTGGGAATGACCGTGAAACAGAACGTCTGACATGACTAAGCAACCTCTTATGCAAAACAAAGCTCTGTGACAGCATGTTGGATGCTGGATTAACGAGCACTGACATCAAGCAAAGACTGTAATAGGATGAAGCTCAAGTGGAAAGAGCACAAATAGACCCGGTCAGGTCAACATAAACTTCACGGCTACTGTCCACACCGAGCACTTTGTTTATTCCTGCCAGCCGAGAAGCACCTGCAGTCATCTACAGGTAAGTTTCTCCGCTGTGATCGTCACTTTGGACATTTTTGTTTATTTTTTTTTTGGGGGGGGGGTCTTCTTTTGATGAGTCATTAATGTGCATTTTAAATATATGTGAGTTTAATTAAATATTTTATTGGTATCATAATGTATTTTTTTAAATGGGATGTTATTAAAGTTAACTTTAGTTCATTTAATTATCACATTTTCATTATTTTAACTGCTCATTTTGTTTGTTTCTACTTTAAAGTGATATTTTTGAAGTAAAATTATTATGATTACTGCAGCATTTTTTTGCACACTTTTTTTAACATTTATGTTAAATCCATAATTATGCATTTATGTATAGATTAAGTAGCTCCTGCACTGATCTTAAAAACAGCGGCTACATGTTGTGAGGAGGATATAATAGAGCTGATTGTACCAGCAGCTTAAACCTATAATGAAATAAGTCAAGTCAGTACATCCCCATTTACTTTAAATCCCTGCTGGATGCAAACTTGTGTAACTCCTCGTGTGGCCGAACTGGGCCAGCTGAGTTTAGCTCATTACAAAACTAACATGTAAACACAAAATTATGTCAGTTTTTTTTACCTTCTGACACAGCAGATGGTCCGAACATAAACACGGCTCGCCAAGTTTTTAAGCTGACATGGGCCTGATGATGTATCCAAATAAGCGTCTCACCTCCTTCTGTTAACCTCTCACATTTAACCCTCGTGCAACTATTGGTACATTTTTTGCTTTTTTTTTTTTAACTTTCATTTTTGGATCATTTTGGCTGCGTTAATGCGTATTGCATACATTTTTGGCAAAGGTGTTGCAACAAGGTGTTGGTTGCAACATCATATCTAAATCTATCGTATCTTAATACAATGGAATCCGCTACTTTTTACAAAAATTGACATGTATCTTGTTTTCAGTTTATTTAAACTATATTTTACAAGGTAAGTCCCGTTGAGACAACAATCTCTTTTTCAGGGGAGACCTGGTAACAGACACCTAAACTTCAGGATCTGCTGATATGATATGATATGATATGATATGATATGACATAATTTCTGCATCACTGCAAATAGACTATTTAAAGTTCTTTAGAGACTCATTTCTGTTGTCTAACTTCTAAAATAAACTGCTCCAGTTACAATCTGAAGTGCAAGTATTAGGGACGTTTGACTGTAGTTTAAATCCAGACAGATGTGTAGCACCACCAAGTGGCAGACCTCCTTATGACCGTGTGCAGTATTATTTATGTTTCATTATGCTCAAGCTCAAAGCTGATTGGCCCTCTGGATCAGACTCACGAGCACCTGTTGTGTTTGTTTCCCTGTTTAAACACATTTTGTGTGTGTGATCATAAGATAAATGTGATATTCTGTAGCGTCATTTGTCGTGTCCTTTCAGTTTAAGAATGAAGCTCCTGCTCGGTTTGGCTGTGCTGGTGGTGACGCTGGGGGCCCTTTATTCGGCCCCAGAGGACCAATCCACGAGCATCTCAGAGGACACCTTAAAACGTGAGTCAGCACAGAAGAATCTACATTTCTTTCCATTTTAATTTATATTTAAGGAAATGTGTGGGATGTTTTGTACCAGAGTTAAAAGTAGCGATGTGTTGATCAAATACTAAGTTTTAGTATCATTGTGATAATGGCAAAAATCACTGAATCAAATATCACAAAACAGAGAAAAAGCATCAAACAACATAATCTATTAGCAAATCTATTAGTCATTGAAATCGCTAATTTTACATCAACTTCCTGCAGTTAATGTGTTTACAATTTGGGTGAATTGTACAGTTGTTATGTTGTTCTGATCTGTTATTGTTATGATTGAATATGACATGAAATATCCATAAAACATGCCAGGGGTCATTGATTCAAGGACAGAAAAGGGACCCTTAAGGAAAAACTGTTGGGAGCCACTGTATTAGCCTAAACGATCCCATAAATGCTTAACTAAACTTTGCACAGCATGCCAAAAAGTGACATGTCACACGAGTGGCACAGATGAGCAGCATGTGTCACAGAAAAATGACGTTAGAGCTTGCACTGTCATATCTTTTGATATTTTTATTCAGTGCAGCTAACTTGGTATCAGGCGCAATATTAGCCTGAAGTTCCAGTTGTGAGTGCCTTAAGAGTACATGTGCTTTATAATGTGCTCCACTGTGCATTTTACACTGCACATGCTATTATTTCAGTGTTAAGGTACATTAATATAATCGTCAGTATTGCAACTTGTTTCTTGCTGAGTGTTCGAATGGTGCTAACCGATCAAAATTGTTGCCTAAAGTTCTCTTTGTGTGGAAAAACAGTCGTACAGCAAGTGTCTCTACAATGCGATCAATATTTCACTATTTCTCTGTTGGAGCTGTGTCTTCTGATATATAATGTAAATAAAGTGTGCATACAATTATTTTAAGAAACTTTCTACGGCTCTTTTTATCATTTCAGGTTACTATTTTTATCCCTTTAAAAGCTGCTTCGTCATCATTTTTCTTGCTTTCAGACACCTTTCACAAGTAATAAAACCTTTGAAATCTGACCAGATTGGTTTGATTTCTCTCAAAAACATGGGGGAAAGGCAATGAGCAACTTGGCAGAAATTCCCCGCGAATTGTAAGAAAGTAGTAGATTTATTTTTAAAAAATGTAAAAGCTAGGGAAAATTGCTCAGGGAACTATATTTATAATTTTCAAAATTAAATGTTTAAAAATATTTCACAATTTTATTATTTTAATTTGAAGTAGTTTTTTAAGGTCCTTTTTTTAAAACTTTCCAATTTAATTTAATTTAATTTAATTTTATTTGTTTGTTTTGTTTTTTGGGGGGGGGGGTTTGACAATTTTTAAAAAAAAATTTCTTTCTTTTTTTTCTACTAATTTCTTGCTAATTTCTGTGTCATGTCTTCTCATTGTGCTCATTGTCTTCTTCGTATGTTTTGAAAGGAATCAGGTCAATTTGCCCGGGTTTTAGAGTCCTCAGATGTTTTGATTAAGTTCAGGGACATATAAATCACATTGCAGTCATTGTTTTGTGTGTGAAAACATGATATTAAGTATTTATAAAAACATCTCACCCACATTTGTGTCTCCTTCTCTCAGAGTTGTCCCTGAATGGCGAGAAGCTGGTGGATGAGGAGGTGAGGAGAGCTCTGTACGGGGTGAAGCAGATGAGGGAGGTGATGTGGAGGAACGAGCAGAAGCACGAACACCTCATGAAGTCCCTCCGACACAGCAGCGACAAGAAGAAGGTGAGACTGCCGATAATCTGAAGGAAAGATGGACAGAGAGAGAAGCAGGCAGATGAAATATGTTTTGCTTTGGGCCACCAGGGGGCAGATCAGCTGGCTAAGGAGGTGACTGAGAAGCTGGAGGAGGCGGAGGAGCAGTGTAAAGACTCCCTGCAGACGGAGTGGGAGGAGTGCAGACCTTGTCTGGAGGATGCTTGTAAGAACTTCTACACCTCCACCTGCCGCCGGGGATTTGGCATTTTCCATGCCAAGGTATGAAAACTACACCTCTGACTGTCTTACTTTAACCTCCAAACTCTTGCAGAAACAATGACAAAAATAACAAAAGTGTATAATAATAAAAAAATAAAAATAATTCTATTATATAGCACCTTTAACTATTGGGTCCCCCTTTAAACAAATTACAGTACTCCCCCTCAAATGCAGTTTTCTGTCTGTAACTCAACCGCTATGAAAATATGATGGATTAATATTTTTTGTTAAATATTTTAAACTACTTCAGTCCTGATCATAACTATCAAACGTTCATTCATTTCCAGAATGTTAACCCTTTAAAGGCCAGTATTTGTTATGATACCACTGATGTTTTTTGTTGAAAAAACAAGCAAACAACAACACAAAGATGGATTTTTTAAAAGACATTTAAGTCTACCAATATTTTCATTTTTATTTGTATTTTTGCAAATCAATATATGTCATGGATTAGCAGCATGACTGAATTTGATGATTAAAAGCAGAGTTTACTTAGACTTTAACTTTAACAACTTTATTTACCCCAACAGGGAAATCCATATTCACAATCTGACAGTTAAACAAGCAGCACTCAGCTGTAGTAATAGTGTATCAGAGTGTGTGGGTGTGTTTACAGAGTGCTTTGACAAAAAAATAAATTCAAAAAATGGATGGATGGATGGATGGATGGATTAAATAGAAGGCAATACAACAATGGAAATATATACCGTAAATGTGCAATGCATCCCAGGAGATACAATTTGTGATTTGTTGACTAAAGTTCACTTTTTCAAAGAAAAAAAAATCATAAAACTCTGTTATTTTAGCCTCGACACATTAGGAAACAAAGCAATTAACTATTTTTCCAAAATATTTATGCGCTTACCTATTTAAGTGGTTAAACCCCGGTAATCATGCTGTGACCCTGCTGTTGGTTATCAGGTCTCAGGTGACACTAAATCTCACTCACCTCGCTGACTTTTCCTCCTGCAGGTGGAAAACTTCTTCCGCAGAGTTTCCAGGCGCTTCGGCCCTCGTGAGCCTCCCATGGACGCAGGGGACATCCTGGTGAACCAGGGTCCTGACACCGACGCGCAGGTCGACCGCATCGAGGACTCCTTCAACCGCCTGGCCAGCAAGGTGGGCCTGCTGGTGAACCGCAGCGTCTCGCTGGTCTCCAGGATGAGCGACAGGCTGGACAAAGTCCTGCAGAGAGCCTTCCTCAACGACACCGACCTGCTGACGGAGGACGCCGACCCCGACCCCTACAACCCGAGCCGGGACTCGGGCTTCCTGCAGGGCGTGGGACTGGAGGAGGTGCTGGACTCCTTCTTCGACTTCGGCAAGAGTGTGGTGGAGGAGTTTGGGGCGGTGGTGACTCAGGTGTTTGATGACATCCAGGAGGCGGTGGAGGAGGAGAAGAAGAAAGGTAGCGCGAGCAGCGGTTAGTTTTGGAGTAAATACCGTAAAACTTCAATAATAGCGCAGATTGATATTTGTTAAAATCGTTGACTTTAACAGGCTTAAGGACAGGCGCCTGTAAGAGACGTGATTTTATTTCCTTTCTTACAAAACTGTTGCTCAGAAAAGATGGGATCAAATTATTTATTTAATCTCTTGAAAACGGGGCAATTTTTTTATTTTTTTATTTTCAAAAACGTGGGGAGACGGTAATGAGCCACAACAGAAAAAATGACCCATAAATTGGCAAGAAATCTATGAAAAGTACAAAAAATTACCTGAAAAATTGCCAAATAAAAAAGCCAGAAGTGACCTAAAATCCTTTAAATAGTCAATGATTCTGTAAAAAAAGTTTTTAAATATATAATTATGAATATAGTTCCCTGAACATTTTTTTGCTAAAAAAACAAAACAAACTTCTGCATCTATTAATCTCTTTTTTTGTGTGTGTCTTCATTGGTGCTCATGGTTTCAGTAAAGCTAAATAAATGACTAAATTGTCGAGAATGCCTCAACGCTAACATTGAGATTAACATATTCAAATAGACAAAACTTATAAATACATATTATATTCATTGTCTAAGCAGATAACTAATGTTTAACTCCAGCAGGTAGCTGACAACCCAGTTTTACACATCCAAAGAACTGCTATAAAAATGAACTGCATGGCAACTAGACAGGAAGAAAGAAAACTCAACAGCAATGTCTCTTTCCAGAAATCATGACCCACTTACTCAAGACAATCCACAGGCCTTGTTGTGAGCAGTTTCATGTAGAAACTTTCTTTCTAAACTACAACCCTTAAAATGTATCACTGGGCAGTAAATGCAGGCCTAGTTTGGTAGAAAGAAAATAGTTCCTTTGTGAAACTGCTGAAAACAACACCTGTGGATTATCTCGAGTAGACGGGTCATGATTTCTGGAAAGAGAAACTGCCTGTTGAGTTTTTTTTAATGCATTTTTTGGCACTTTGAGCACCACAAGCTGAGTGCCATCTAGTTCCATTGTAGTGGAGAGAAGGCAAACATCTCTACAGCCAATATCTTTTACTCTCACATCATAACAGTGGAGACTGATAAATAGCACTACAGGTAAGAGGGAAAATATGTATTTTTGATTTTGGGATAAACTGTCCCTTTAAGCCAATGCCAATCAACAAAAAAGATCTAATTTTCAACATTTTTTTTTTTTTTTGTTTACAGCAAGGGTAAGTTTCCCCCGTTTCCTGCAGAACAGGAGGTTGTGCCGGGACCTTCGCAAACAGACCTCAGAGTGCTGGCAGCTGCAGAACCAGTGTGAGTCCTGTCAGGGAGCCCTGCTTACAGGTGAAGCACCAGTGCCACCAGCAGCACCAGCACCACCAGTAGCACCTACAGCACCTGCAGCTCCCTCACAGCTTGTGTTTCAGCTGACATCTCCTGCATACCTCTGACCGCTCCTCTTCCTGTCTCCAGAGTGCCCCAGTGTTCGGGAGCTGCACGTGGAGCTGGATGAGGTCTCCCAGCTGGTGGATGTGTCCAAAGAGCAGTATGATGAGATCTTGTCTATTGTCCAGCGCCACACTGATGAGACGGTGAACTGGCTCAGCAACATGGCAGCAGAGTTCAGCTGGGTGGCTCAGGCTGTGGGCAACAGCAGCACTCCTGAAAACATCTTCCACATCACCAAGGTGAGGAAAAGAGATCAATGTAAAGGCAGTGATATAAAACAACACTCATTACGGGAATACTTCACCCACAAAATGATAATTTGAATACAATATCTCACAATGTGATACATTGAATTTGTCAGGAAAACTATTTTGTTTTTTTTTGGTTTTTTTTTACATGAAACAGAGAAAAAAAGATTCCAAAAAACGAGAAAAATCTTGGCATAAAAGGGGGCCGCATCTAAGACCAGCGAAACTTCATCAAATTATTCATATTCATTCCAAGTCTCATTTATCCAGTCACATGCTTGGTACTTTCCAAACACATGCATTTTCACCAAAAATTTAAAATTCAAAATACTTGTGGCTCAAGTATTCCTTTAAACCCTTTGATACCCGAGCAAACTGGCTTGATTTCTTTCAACGAGCAACTTAAGAAGAAATGGCCCGAAAAATAGCAAGATATTGGTCACAAGTTACAAGGAAATTGTCTTAAAATAAGCACATAAAAAGAAAAGTTAAAACAAACAAAAGTTAAAGCAAATGCTAAATTAAAAAAAAAAAAAATATATATATATATATATATATTCTTTTTCCGGTACCATAATTTTATGTATATAATTAAGAGAATTATAAGTATAGTTTTCTGGACATTTTTCAATCATTTTTAATAATGTCCCATAATCCCCCCAAGATAATTATCAGATATTTCAGATCATTTTCTTGTCACCTTTTACCTTTTTTTTTTTTGCAGTTTTTGGGACATTCTTGTTAAGTTGCTCAATGTTTTTTCCCCACTTTTAAAAAATTAATTCTCTCTGGTTTAAATGCTAGTAAAAGACGTCTAAATGAAGCACAAGAAAAGTGATGTCGGTCCAGATGTTAAATGAATGTACAGCGACGGGACAGTGTAAGAAATGTCTTTTTCTGCCCTCCAGGTGGTGCCAAAGACCAACGATGAACAGAACAAATCTGTGACTGAGACCACGGTGCAGGTGAACATCCTGAACTCTCCCCCACTTCTCCTCTCTGTTCCCGGGGAGCTGGAGCTGCAGGACCCGGCCTTCATCCAGTACGTGGCCCAGGAGGCTCTGAACAAGTACAAGGAGATGGTCAGGTGAGAACGTTTACCGACATCACAGGGTTGAGCGACAGCTGACGTAAATATGCTCTTTCCAAGCTGTCCTGCTATAAATGTTTTTTAAATAATAAAAGGCACATATTGACATTAGACCCTAAACTTAAGGAAAAAACATGTTTCTGAATTTCTATTTCAACCTTTTCTTCCAATATTTAATGTTAATTTAATGTTTAATGTTAAACAACTGACATAAATGCATTCTCTCATTCTTCTCAGGTACGAGGACGAGTAAAGCTACCGTCTCCTTTTCTAAACTTTCACCAGCACTTTCTCTAAGAACAGAACTAGATTGTGTTCCTGTATAGTCCGCATAATCTTGTTAAAATGTAAATACACTATAACTGAACCATGTCAATCGTTGCTATTTATTGAATGTAAAACGAAGAAAATGTACTTACCTGTTGTCAAATGGTGTACATAAATAAAAAATAAATAAAACACAGACATAACTTTATTAAAAATGTTGAAAAAAATACTGTTTGAGAAATGTACCCTCAAACCGTGCCATCTCGGGTCTGAATCTGAACGCTGTTTGTGGAGAACAAGAGAGCTAAAGAAAACATTTCAGTAAAACTTTTATTTTTTTCTGTACAAAATCATTAGTTCTCAGTAATTTCATCTTCCCACTAGTTCAAGTCCTCTCTTTAGGGAACGATCACATATTAGGTTCTCGTGAGTGACGCACACAAAAAGAAATACAAGAAAATGTTCACATCTTTGTCCAATCCTTTAGCTTCCTTACTGAATGAGATCAAGAAGATGCTTTTACGTCTCAGATTTCCCATCACACACCGCTGGACAGACAGTGGAAGTACCTCTAAGAACTTGTTATTGGACTTTTGTATTCTTAATATCTATGAAAGTACTAAAGCTCCGACCTGACCGCAGTGTGTGTGAGGTGTTTGTTTTGTCTGCTTCCACTTAATTCACTCCAGAGGTGATGCATCAACTTTATAACTGGGAGAGGAGGTAAGAAAACCATTAAAAAGGAGCTCGACACAGGCAAATTTGAAGGTTTTTGTTCCATAAAACATTGCTGGCTGACTTTGCATAGTTGCTTTTCCAATGTGAAGGATTTGTTTCGTGTTGTTGACTTTGGATTAAACTTCCCCTCCAGCAGACACAGAAATAAGGACGACACATGCGTGTTAAATTGGCAGTTCACCTCAAAATCAAATTGACATTTTTTTCCTTCTTACCTGTAGTGCTATTTATCAGTCTAGATTGATTTGCTGTGAGTTGTCGAGTGTCGGAGATTATCGGCCGCAGAGATGTCGACCTTCTCCCCGATAATGGAACAAGATGACAAGATGGAAAATATGGTTTCACAGAATCAGTGTTACAGAATTACTGATTTCAGTTACAATTATCCCTAAATTAATGATCTTTTTTTTGATGAACAAAAGTTTTATTACTATAATTGAAATCTGAAAATCTTTAAAAAAGTCTCCCTTTGTAGCTAAAATAAAGGTGAGATACTCCACCCTTTAGCGTTTTTTTTTTCAGTACCATAGATAAGTAAATGTAAATGGTATGATAACATTCAATTTTTATATTAAAGTACACCTTGAATCCGGCATACCACTGCAATCCACGTGGTGATACCGTTCAAAGGAAAGAAAATAGTTCCTCCATGAAACTGCTCATAAGAAAGGTTTGTGGATTATCTTGAGTAACCAGATCATGATTTCTAAAACGAAACATCACTGTTGAGTTTTTCAAATGTATTTTTGGCGCTTTGAGCACCACAAGGTGAGTGCCACTATCTCTCTATGCATCTCCAACACTCTGCAACTCGCACCAAAACAATCGAGACTGATGGATCACACGACAGCTGAAATGAAAAATATGTATTTTTGATTTGTTGGAGAACTCTTCCTTTAAGTTTCAGTTTGGTGAGATTTTACTGAGAAAAACAAACAGCTGCATAAATGATTTACACGATGACGTCAATTTAATAGATCTGACAGTTTCCTGGAACATCTATCTTGGGATAACTCACCTACCGCGATGTTAAACTGTAGATGTGTGCAACATAAGGAGAAATACGTTATACAGCAATCAGAAATGTGCACCGAACAAAAGACAAGATGCTAATTTCAGACAGACAATGAACTCAAACTTACTTAAATTTCACAGCTGAATTGTCCGTTTCAAAAAACGTTTATAAAATGTTAAACAGGAAAAATGTTTTTCGCACTTGTATATTATCAAAATACCTCTTTATGATTTCAAGTCCCCGTTTAAATAAAAAAAAAATATGAAAAAAGCATAATAAAATCGACGTGATTTGCCGCTCAAGTGACCGTACTAAATATAATTTGTAGGATTTTTAACACGGTCTTCTCTTGTTCTCATTCACCCACCTGATCACACCTGCGAAAAATACATCTTTTTTGCACATACTGTATGTACATCTGCTTTGATCTCTCGGTACATTCGTTCATCCGTAAAGTAAAACACTTTTCATTTGCTTCACATCACACCTTCGCCTCCGAAGCTTTACAGACGCGGCACGCACTTGACAACCACAGCTGTTGGTCACTTCAAAAACATCACCTATCGACCTACATATTCAAACCAAACTCATATACATACAAAAGATCTCCAATATCAAAGTGTTGTAAAAGAAAATAAAAAGGGGGAGAAATTGGAGAAGAGGGGAAATGTGTCATTTAAAAAAAGTAAAAAAAAACCGGTGCATCTGCAAGTAGCTGTTGATTTGAAATAAGAAGACAATCGCTCTTTTTGATCACAGTGTTGTGGCCAGTCCGTACGGATTATTCTGTTTAGCAGGGTTCCCAGAGCTTAACGTACCAACACCAATCTGCACAGTTGGACACTTCCCAAATATTTGGTCCCCGCGTACACAAGGGACAAACCTCTACGTCACAAAACATTTTCCTCTTGCAGATAAACCAGTGTGGTTGTGGACTAGTTTGTATTAAAACCTCTTTCCCTGCAGCCTTATCAAGGCTTTTCCCCGTGTTGAAGTTCTCAGTTGTCCCAAAATTTGCTCTAAACTGATGTACCTCTGTAAGAAGCCAGAGTTCGACCCCCAAATCCCCCAGACTAGAGGTTGTCCCCTGGTTGGTACTGTGGCTCTGTGGCTGTGAAGTAGTCTTCCAAAAACGACTGGATGTATTCGAAGGTCGGCCTTTCGTCTGGATCCTTCTTCCAGCACTGCCTCATCATCTCGTGGAGGGACTCGGGGCATCCCTGCGGGCAGGGCATGCGGTAGCCTCGTTCTACCTGCTCAAGTACCTCTCGGTTCACCATACCTGGAAAAACACACACAAAAAATGGTGTAAGTGGGCTGCGTTTGTATAACTTTACTATCCATAAAGACTCACGATTTGCCTCTTTCATCTACTGACACACAAGCGAGTTACAAGGCACATCAGCAGCAGCTGCTCCAGTGTGTGATTTTAGAAAGCATACCGGCATCGAGGAAGCAAAAGAAGTGTGGAGTTTGACATAGCAGCGTGGCCTCTAGATAGACATATAACATATGCGTCGGCAACTTTATTTACACAATAACAAAGAATCATTTACCTTCCCAGTTTTATGGCGGTTGATGTCGTTGATTTTTTAAAGTTAGCTGCTAACTGCTGTTAGCTGTAAACCTCCTGCGGTGGGTCGCATGCATAAAACATCGTCAAAATGTCACACTCGTCCTGCCATTTGTCCCATCCTGCAGGCTGTCCCTTTCACACAGACCTCGTTTTAGCACTGTTACTACCTGAGATACCGGCTTAAGAGGCGAGACAGTTTTGACCCTCCGTTTCGTCATTGTACCTTTTAAACAGAACGGCAAAGCAGCATAACAGTGTGATATACCTGCCTTGAACTAGCAGTGGGAAAGGGGCTGTTGTGTCTTTATTTTGTCAGAAGTATGGGTGCATTTATTGCTTCATTTGACTACAGTTACCATCAACAGTGATTGGACACTCACATAAAAGGTGGAAATGTTTCCCTGAAATGCAAAACTAGCCCTAAAATGATCAACATACAAATGTTGAATTTCTTTTTTTTAAGTTAAGATAATCACGTCAATGTCATTTGTGTGTTAGCAAAAGTTACCTGAGAGAATTTATAACTATTATATTTTTCAAAAGTTTTCTGTTAAAGAAAAACTGCCAGGTTTGATTGGGAAACAGTTTGCAGCCTGAAGCAGTGGAAATGTTGGCATCATGCAGCTGACAGCAGGAGAAATGCCCACGCAAACCACTGTGTTAAAGAAAAAAAGGAAGAAGAAAAAACAACCTGGGTCATTATTTCCTGTAAGACTTGTAGTCAATTTGAAGGTTAAAACACAGAAGGCAAAAACATTGTTTGGAACTGGTAGAAATAAATGTAATTATAAATGTTAACCTGTCCCAGTGATCTTTGGCTAAAATTATTCAAGAGATCACATGAGAAGAAGCCCCACAAGAGCACCGCAGTCTTTCCCAAGACAGGAAAGACAGTGATCCTGAACCCTGTGACACGGCGCTCAAACTGCTCCGCGGGGAGCTCAACTGCAGCTAAAAGAGGTTATGACACAGAGTCAGTGGTATGGTCACAACCACATCCTCCCCCCGCCTCCCCTCCATCTCCCCCGTACATCTCTCTGTGGGAGAGTGGGGATCAGATTATCTCACACACTCTGGGAGAGGAAAGGCCCGGAGCAACTGCTGAGACCATGATATGGTGGCTTTGGTGGTGTGTCGGATGCTGAGGCGTTAGCATGATTTATGTCTTGGATCAGAAATCCTCAGCTCTAATAACATGTCTGTCATACATCTGAGCGAGTGTATATATCTATATATACACACACAGATGAAAATAGAAAAAAAGATGATGCGTTCCCATGCTTCTCTGCGTGGTTTACCTGCCTCACGCTGCTTCGACGTTATCAAACAAGAGAATAGAAATAGAGCTCAGCAGCACAGTAGGACAGGAGCCACAAACGTCCGGTGAGTCATACTACAGTTTCAACGAGGGAAAAGAGGGGGCTCAGCCTCCAAATTCTGCTGCTCTGCGGTGAATAATTAGACCCGACGGTTTGCACTAAACCAAGAGGGCCACGGGAGCCAGATGGCCCTTTACAAGAGAGGGTGGTTAAGTCTGCCATATGGCACGCTCTGTAATCAGTGCCAGTCAGTTAGCAGCGCTGCAGTGCTGCGCTCAGCCAGCAGGGGTCAGAGCTGAGGTGTCAGTCGACAGGAGGAGGGGAATCGTGTGATAGGGTAAGTGGTATTTTCCCATGCACCGATAAGTCATTAGACATCTGCGTTGACTCATATCAGCTATATGTATCCTGTGTGTGTATTCTGATCTACATGTGTGAGAAAACACTATTTAAACCCTCAGCTGACGCTGAGTAGCATGCTGGAATTATCCAGAGGCAGAAATACTCCAGTTTGTCCATGAAGGAAACTTAAAAATACGAGCAACACATTCAAGATAACGAGGAACTTTAACCCTTTGAAACCTGGAATGACATTGGTTTTCTTGCGCTGCTTTCAAACACCTTTCATATGCGTTTAAATCTTTGAAACCTCGGCACATTGGATTGACTTCTTTTGAGATAGTCTAACGTGGTTAAAAGAGCAATGAGCAACTTAACAAAAGATTCCTGCACACATCCTCCCCGGAAATTAGTTTTTAAAAAGAGAGAGAAATTATTAGAAGTTAATAATAATAAAACATGGAAATGGGGTAAAATTACCAGAAAAATATTATTAATTTTATTATCTATATATTAATAAATACATCTTGTGTTTTATTTATTTATTTATTTAACCTTTTTTCTTATCTTTTTTTCAACTAACTGCTTGTTACTTGTACCTTGTTAGTTCTTCCCATGTTTTTGAAGGAAATCAAGCCAATGGGTTAAAACCAGAAATTCAGAAAACACCAGGAAAAGGCACAAAAGAAGATATAAAAAGGTGTTTCTGACATGCACAAATCTGTGTAGCCTGTTTCGTTACCTGGATATGGCACTCTGCCCTTGGTCACCAGTTCAGTCAGTAGTATACCAAACGACCAGACGTCGGATTTGATCGTGAAGCGGCCGTACAGAGCAGCTTCAGGGGCCGTCCACTTGATGGGGAATTTAGCGCCTGGAAAAAATAAAATTAAAATAAAGAGTTTTATTAATAAAGAGTCATTATGAGTAGGGCTAACCATTAGTTTTATAATTTTTTGATCCTCTGACTATTTTCCACTTGGGTCCCACCGCAGAGCTCCAGGCTGGGGCCCACCTCCATCATCGGGATTCATGGTGGAAAATTACACTAGTTTATCACGCTTCCTCGTCAATAAATAAGGTTAACACACCACTGTAATAAACTGCGCAGTTTGTTGTTTTATCAAGCTTCAGAATTCCCACATATTTTCATGGACAAAATTTGAAAACCTTTCCATGACTTTGCAAGGACGCATGATGTTTCTTTCATTTGGGATAATGGAGGTATTTAAGAACTTTGCTGAATGAGAGTCAATTAAAAAAATATTTGAAAGTAATGAGAATTTCTGGTGCTTTCAATCTAGACAGTGAGAGCATCAATGCAAGCACAGAAATCAAGGTTACGTGTTTCTGCTTGAAAACAGTTCAGCTGCAACACGAGTGTCGTAGTCATGGTAAGAGATAATTTAAAGGTCCTGAGTAGGTGTTAAGGACTAAGATTACAATCAAAGTCTATTTATAGTCAATGCAAGGCTTCACAAACGCAGACACACAAACCCACGTGTGTCCAGTTCTTAACACACCTTGTCTGGCGGTGTACTCGTTGTCCTCGATGAGCCGAGCCAGGCCAAAGTCGGCAATCTTACACACCAAGTTATCAGCCACCAGGATGTTGGCAGCTCTCAGGTCCCTGTGGATGTAGTTCATCCTCTCAATGAAGGCCATGCCGTCTGCGATCTGAGACAGAATTGGACAGGCGAGACAGACAGGGAGGGGGGAGGGGTCAACAAAGAAAACAATTTAATCAGGATTCAACCAAAGCAAACAACGCGTCCGTTTGAAAACTTTACAAATGACAAAAATCAAATATGACTTTAGAATAATACTTATGAAGAGGGAGTACAGTGAGTTGTTATATTAGGACACATCATTGATCTGGTATTTAATGCAGATATTAACGCAGGCAGAAATAAACTAGAATTACCACCTTGCAGTTGTATGTCTCTGCACACCAGTCCCACTGCACTTACAGTTCCCCCTCATATAACATGTTTTTGTGGCCAAAAACATGTTATATGAGGTAACACTCGCCTTGACTTTTGACCACAAAACCACCAGTTTATTCTTAGTCCAAGAGGAAGTTTGTGCCAAATTAAAGACAATTCCCTCATGGCCTTCTGGAGACATTAACGAAATGAGATGGTCACAAGGTCCAAGTGACCTTTGACCACTAAATTCTCATCAGTTCATCCTTGAGTCTAAGTGGACGTTTGTGCCAAATTTGAAGAAATTCTCCAAAGGTGTTCTTGAGATACCTTATTCATGAGAATGCAACAGACAAGGTCACAGTGTCCTTGACCTTTGACCAATGACCATCAAATCTAATCAGTTTATTGTCGAGTCCAAATGGACGTTTGTGCCAAACCTGAAGAAATTCCTTCTAGGCGTTCTTGAAAAATCATGTTCACGAGAATGGGACGGACAACTTGAAAACATTATGCCTCAGGCCATGGCCATCGCCTGCGAGGAGGCATAAAAAAGAGATTGTATGCAGCCGTGACAACAACAACTGGAGAAATCTTTAACACAGCTATCTCCTCATGCCGGCTGTCAGCTCCCTCAGAGGTGTCTCGGGGTTTCAACCCGCTGCCGTCTAATTCTCAAACACTTTTCTACTCTGCTGAGTGAGGAGAAGAGAGGGAGCCTGGGAGCTTGGAGAGGCGAATTAAGAGCAGATCACAGTATGTGACTGAACCAGGGAGCTTAAGTGGCCTCTGATGTGCAGTGGTTAAGTGCCACAGTGGCAGTTAAGTGGTGGAGAATGAGGGGAGGCACATACAGTGGAGGAGGAGGAAGAGGAGAGGGAGGGGAGTGCAGGGTAGAGATGTCAGGTAGGATATTGAATAAATATGACAGCCAGATGGAGAACAAACCGAGGCCGTTATTCACAGAGATTAAATATTTGACTCATACACACCTACACACACGTCTGGGAGCTTGCCCACATGCAGCTCTCTTTGTTTTACTGCCAATGCATGAAAATCCCTCTCAGAGTTAAAACAGCAGCTGGGCAGGTAAGAGGCAAAGGGAGTTTCTGTGTTTAGATGTGTTTTGATCCTACCTGTGCAGCCATGTCCACCAGCTGGGGCAGCTTCAGATATTTACCATCTCCCTCCTTCAGGAAGTCCAGTAAGCTACCTGTCAGGGTTTAGAACAGTTGGGCAAAATCAATACATCCGTCTGGGTGTCGAACAAACACAACACAAAAATAAATTATCAGTTTAGACAAGAGTTCAGCATCACAAAAGGCTCAAATACCTACAATCACTCACATGCAACAACAAAGATCACGTTTAAATACCATTTCATTTTATGTTTATTGGTCAAACAGACAATTAAGTTTTATTCTACTAATAATAACAATCATTATTAGAGTTCAAATCCAGTTCAACGGTCATACTATTTTATATTACAAAAGGTTACAATACTAGTTACATTAATGTCCCTAACTAAAGACGTTTCCTTGTTATTAAGAACTTATTTTACTGCAGATGTTTTAAGACTAAAATTTAAGCATTTTGGTTGTATGCCTCCCAAAACCAGACGAGTCGTTTTGTGGTCATGGTGACCTCCACTACTTAAAGATTTCTTTTTATTGGCATATTCCCTTTATTCATAGGACAGTTACAGAGAGACAGGAAAGGTGGGAGAGAGGGGAGAGTGACACAGCAAGCTGGAGTCAAACCTGGGCGTCAGGCATACGGGGCGCGCACTCTAACTGATGAGCTAGAGGTCGCCCCGACCTTGACTTTTAAACAGCAAAATCTTATCAGTGGATTTTAGAGTCTAACTGGACATTTGTGCCAAATTTGAAGAAATGTCCTCATGGTGTTCTTGAGATATTACGTTCACGAGAATGCAACAGACGTTTGGTCAGAGTGAACTTGACCCATGACCACGAAAATCGAATCATTTCATGCTTGACTCAAATTGGACGTTTGTGCCAAATTTAAAGAAACCTGTTGAAGGCATCTGTTTAGATATCGCGTTCATGAGAACGGGACAGACAAAGTCACAGTGACCTTGACCTTTGACCACAAAAATTTAAATTTCATCCTGGATGTTTGTGCAAATTTTTTTTAAATTCCATCAAGGTTTTCTATAGATATCAATTGATAAGAATTGGACGGACTGACAGAGGAATAGAAAAGGCTGATTATGTTTGTGTTTGGTCACTCTCAACACAGCGCAGAGTGGAGGGGGTGTTTGGACCCGCCAGTCGCAGTGAAGTGTGACTGAGTGCAGTTACACGTACAGAGAATGCAAATTTCACTCTACAGAAAGTGTAGTTGTTTGAAGTCACATTTATGAGTCCATACTGCGTAGCACTAATATGATTCAATTGTTTAACAACTTTCAGATTTTCAAGTACACATGCATCTTTTCAGCTGTGTATATGAGAGTAGGTATTGAGAGTTTGACCCGTCTTTACCTTTCGAAAAATATAACGCCTGCACTCTTACTCCATGTCACTCAAGTTTATTTAAGACAACTGTTTGGATTTTCATCCTGTCAAAAACTGGACCTAATGAAGATCCAAGCAGGATCAAAACGTCTGAAATAAGCCTGTGTGACATGGAGTTAGTGTGCAGGCGTTACCTTTTTCCTCATGTACCTCGATAGCCTTGCACCTGCATGATGTAACTACCCTCATTCAAGCATCCGTACCTTTTCCCATAAATTCAGTTACAATGTAGATGGGCTCCTCAGACACCACGGCGTACAGAGGCACCAGTTTGTCGTGTCTGAGTTTCTTCATGATCTGAGCCTCCTGCAGGAAAGCCTCTGGGGACATGGTGCCCGGCTTCAGGGTCTTGATAGCCACTTTAGTTGTGCCATTCCATGTGCCTGAAAAAACAAACAAACATGAAAACAAAATCAGTCATGTTTGAAGCAAACCATAACCCAATTTTGCATTTGTGCAGCTTGAAAGGTATTACTGAGGAAATCATTCACAGGAGGCATTTCCAATTTATTAAGTGACGCGCTGGAAAACACAGGAGGTACATTAAAGACTTTTGACCCCTTTTAAGTGATTGAAAAGTCAATCCTAAAATCAGCCGTAGTGCCAGTGATCTCTGGCAGTGTTCCCATGTGTGTAGAGCAGCTCCGGAGAGAAAGAACACGACAGCTAAAATAATCAGCCACTTCCTGGTCGAGAGCCACTTACTCACGCCCTGCTTACATACAATGAGCTGAGGCAGGAGATCTACTGCTTCCGTCATAAGGCTGACCTTCATGAATGAATCATGCTGAATAAACTACACACACACACACACACACACACAAACAAACACACACACACACACACACACACAAGCTGAAGGACAAAGTAGGGCAGTGATAATATCTAACAACAATAATACGAGATGGCCAGAACCTAACATTTAAAAATGTTAAACAAACACACGAGCAAGGAGGAGATTTTCAGCGAGAGGTTTGAGCCGAGCAGAAAAACCATCAAGAGCAAACACAGAGACACAGAGGGATTCCTGGGATTGCACAGCAGAGGCTGGCAGGTCGAGGCTTGCTGCGGGGTAGTCTTAATGAAAGACCGCGTGATGAAAGAAGAGAGTCGTGTTCACTGAAAGGCCCCCGTCTCACATGCAGGCCGGAGAGCTGAAGCGTAGG
This sequence comes from Plectropomus leopardus, assembly GCF_026936395.1. NCBI lineage: Eukaryota > Metazoa > Chordata > Actinopteri > Perciformes > Serranidae > Plectropomus > Plectropomus leopardus. The sequence continues at coordinate 27,841,982 of NC_142187.1, read as the reverse complement.
AGGTGACCTGTGATTACTGAGCTGCGTGTGTGTGTTTGAGAGTAAACCACCAGCAATCAGCATTTACATCAGTATGTGGGCCACTGAGGCAGCAAGACGAGCTCTTCACTGAGGTCACTCAACTTTAAAATGAATCATTCTATAAACTAACTCAGTTTATAAGCATTTACTGCGTCTGAGTTGTTGTACATTAAATTTACATCAGTTATAAATAATGCAGAGCGGATGTTTAGTTTCTGTATGTAAGCCCTAATGGCTGTTTGAGAATATGTCCATGTAGCTGTTTATGTTCTTTACTAATTCATGATCGGTGTCAGCGTCAAACATCAGTTCCACAGTATGTTCGTGCATTTGAGTGTTGCTGACATAGGGAGGCCATCAGCTGATCTCCGCATATTCAGTCAGGAGCTACGAGTCAGGATAACTACACACGTAACACCGTAACACCAAGTTTTTCATGCAGGCGTTTACTCTGCGTAAGGAGTGAATTCTACTTTAATTTTCTGTTTCTGTTTCTGTGGAATTAACTAATTAACTGGGACAGAGACCTTTAAAGGGATAGTTCTGATTTTGTAGTGGGGTTTTTTGGGGAACTTATCCATTGTCGGTGTTCTACATCCAGAAGATATCAGTCGGCACGCTCCCTGTTTGGAGAAGCAGGCAAGTGTCCGACACAGAGGCTAAGCAGTGTACTGTTGTGGAGGGGTCAGCAACGGGCTTTATTTTCAAGGCCGTTGACGTGGCAACAGTTCTTGCATGAAACGTTAAACTTTTTTTGCGGTTTGGCCTTTCATTAGCAATGGTGTTGGTTGAGTGTAATACGCGCACTTTTTCATGAATTAATTTTTATCAGTGATCATTAGATAAAATGCTGATACAGATAATCAGTAAGATGTCAAATATCGACCCTGATAATCAGCCAGGCCGACAATCTGTCAACTCCTAGTGTGAACATATGAAATACTAAAATGACATCGTTTTTAGTGTGAATAATATGTGTCTGCACGATTTGAAAACAGTCACACTGAGAGCTGGAGTAAAGACGTGATGGTCTCTTACCCATCCAGACTTCTCCGAAGCAGCCCTGGCCCAGTTTGACCTCCAGTCGGAGGGACTCCCGTGGGATTTCCCAAGCATCCTTAGCTAGTCCCTGAGTCTGAGGCTTCACTGTGGGGCACACAGTCGTCAGCCTGTAGCACAGACCATCCGCATGTTCTGGACAGGAACAGACATGTAACAGGAGGGAAAAAAAACAGAAAAAGAATGAGCTTTTAGTTGGAGCTTGTAAGCGATCAGTGTGATAATTCACACCAGCGTACAAGCAGTGAGCAGAGCCGTGCTACGGTAAATGGACTGTAAACGTGATGAATAAAATATCACATTGCTACATGACATTGAACTGCAATCAAACCACAGCGAAGCAAATGCACAGAGCGGCTGACCCGTCATTTCAAACAATCATTTCTCACAGAACAATCAGTTATTTTTTTTCAGTGCTTCATTCCAGAAATAATCAAATCTTATGGTAATTTCAGCATGATGACATGAACTCAATTTAGTTTCAATTTCAGCGACAAAGCAAAAGGATCAGGAGGTTGTTTTGAAGCCTTTTTAGACACAGTGAGAGCCTAACGCAGCTGACAGCAGCAGCACTGACCATCTAGTGAAATGTACCATTGGCATTCTGCACATGCATGCACGCACGCACGCACGCACGCACGCACGCACGCACGCACGCACGCACGCACGCACGCACGCACGCACGCACGCACGCACGCACGCACGCAGACAAACCAGCCCGTTACGTTCAAGCTATTGAACAGATAAGATGTCATAAACTTTCTCTGCATGACTTGCCCATTATTGTTGACTTCTGGAGTTTAAAAGGCTGCACTTAGAGGAATACAAAGGAGTCAACTATCAAGAGCGCAGCAGTCAGTGAATTACATGAATTATGTGGAAGCGATCACGGCAAGGTCAACAACACAAGACCAGAAATCAAATGTTAAAGCGTCACATAACAAACATCCTCTTGTTTATGGGAGTTTGTCTGTATTCTGTTAGAGTTTTCAATAAACAGTTTGTCCCTTGTGTGTGTGTGTGTGTGTGTGTGTGTGTGTGTGTGTGTGTGTGTGCTGGGGGGGGGGGAGTAGGAACAGCTGCCTGTCCATCAATATTTTGGAGATTACAGCAGGCTTAATACTGTTTTTTTATGGGATATTTTAGATTTCTGTATCCATGCTTCTTTTGGCTTAAGTCTCACATGGTTTTGCTTTGTCGTGACAGCTGAGCCGCGACCGTGTCAGTGAGCGCACCCTCTGTAAAACATATTCAGTACATATCTGAGCAGCAGATCTGCAGCTGAATAATACATTTTCTACCGCAGGCACTGAATTCATTGGCTAAATCACTGGTATTGCAAAACCACAAAATGTTTAAATGATTATAATAAACATTGGTATGTCTGTCCAGAGAAAAAAAAAACAACTTGCTTCCCAGCTGTAAACAACAATTTGTCTAAATGCTTCCTGCATGACAATAAGATGTTGGGTCATGCGGACGGGCTGCATACCTGTGTAGTGTTTCACCAGCTTCTGTAGTGTCTCAAACTGGGCCCGTGTGGTGATGTAATAACCACCGTTGTCCAGCTTTCGGATCTTGTAGTGTTTGACATTGTCCCCCTTCACCTCATCCCAGTCCCGGATAGACAATGAGTAGGCACCTTTGAAAGCCAAAGACAGTAAGTCAGATTGTGTTTCATAGCAACAGTAACTCTCTAAAAACTGCAGTGCATCTCAGGCTTTTATTTCACATAACATATAAAATATAAAAACTATACAAAAACATTTAACCTCTTTTCTACATTAAAAACATGTTTTTTCCAATATAAATTCACATATGATAGGGCTGGGTGATACATGGCCTAGAAATAATACTGCAAAATTTTAAGGCTAAATTGCAAAACACAATATATATCTTGAAATTTAAAATTTATGTAGGCTACTAAAATACAAAATTATTAAATGGACTACACTTACCATAAAGTTAAATAAAGTAGCTACTTTCATATAATAACATTAAATGAAATACTGTTATAATAAAGTTAAATTAAGTACTATTACAATGAAAAAAATCAAAGCGGAACTACTGGTGCTTTTATTTTGAAGGACCCCACTTGTCTTAAGCAGAAAGTGTTAATGTTTTTCCTGAAGTTTCTGGTCAAAAGTTAGATGTTATAAGTTAGCAGAAAATTAAACCAATACCACAGCGTCTTTGAGTGTAAAGATTTTTTTACAGTGAGCTAGAAACAAAAAACAGCTCTCTAGTTCATATATTAATAGTATTCACAAGTCACACTAGTGCTCCATGGATGCAAAATGCAACTAAATATTTGCTATCGGGGCTCTGCAGATACAAAAACACGTCCCTCACCTGCTCACACCATCGTCAAACTTATTAAGTTAAACTGCATTGCAGCAAAATTCTATCATTTAATGTTATTCACTGAAAGCTAAAAAACAAACAGCTTTTAAGTTGATATATTTATAATATCTGCATGTTGCACTGGTGCTCCATGGCTGCAAAATGTAACTTAATAGTAGAAAACACACACCTCACCTGCTCAAACATTAAAGCTCAGGAATAACTGGTCTGATAGGTGGAGGAGTGTGTGAGACGTGTCAAGTTTGTGGGTCATTTTGTGCATGTGTGTCTGTGAAGGGAGCGAGCTAACCAAAGCTCAAAAAAAAAGTGATAATTTACACTTGCGATATAGTAAGTAATTTTATATGTCCCGCTTGAAACAAGCTGCAATACACACAGTAAATCAAATATATCGACCCCCCCAACATATGGCTGCACTAAAATCAAGTCCACAGCTCCCACAACAACAAAGGGAAAAGCTTTAATCATATGCTTTTGTATCAAAGCTACAGCCTTATCATTAGAGCCTTTCTCTCAAGAAATAAATCCTCTTACCTTTGGTCGTCTCACTCTCTCGTGCCAAGAAAGTGCCCCGCTGGTTCCCTGGAAGCAATAGGAGACGCTCAGCGTCTTTGCGGCCCATTTTACCGAAATACCATCTGCACGAAAAGAGAGACATTCATATAGTGATCCACAGGAGGAGCTCTGAGTGACAAGTAAGATTTTTCGTATTCAAGTAATGAGGGTTTGGCACTGGTTATATTTAGATGTTGGGAGTTATGGAAACTCTCTGGCTATATATAAATCTTTGTATGTAAAATCATCAAGTTTAACATCAAAAACAGACGAACAGGAAAAAAAAATATATATTTAATGTTAACATTAAACATGAGGACTTTTAATGTGGTTCATATGTGGTTTCCTTCAAAGCCAGACGGAGGCTACTTAGTGGCTTAAAATCTCATTAAAGTCAAAATAATTTCAACCATACCCCTATAATTATAGCTTATTAGTAACCTTGCTCCAAGAAATATGTCTTAAGCTTGTTCCATTACATATAAGGCTCTTTCTTTTATAAATTAACAAGTAAAAATAAGCTCAAGGCTGTAAACAATCTTAAAATACAACTCTTCTACTTTTTATTTTAAAAGAGTAATTAGAGCCTTTTTCAAGACATCATTACAAGTTCAGTCTTGTTGAATTGTTTCAGCTCAGCTGAGAAGGAACCAAAAATCCTAAAAAGCATTGATCACCAACTCCAAAGTTAACTGGCTGGTTTTCACAGGGTTTCTTTTTTTGAGTAGCTTAACCATCTTCTATGAGCATAATGGCCAACAGCCAATGAGAAATGGGGCCAAAACTGTCTAAAAGCAGCAGCGCAGTCCCTTAACGTTTCTGTCACACCGGATGAGCAGCAACGGGAATGCCACCAGCTCTCAGCGACAATACAGGACTCCATTGTTAAGACTCTCTGCTGTGTTTGTACACAATGAGTTAGTCACTATGCGTGACCGCCCAGCCACATCATGTCTTCTTAATCAGAGGAGAACTAACTGAGCAGGGTGAGAAACAGGAAAGGAATGTGAGGGAGTAAATAAAAGTGAAAGAAAAAGAAAAAAAAAACTCTGTCTCTTCATATCTACGTCATCCTCCAGAGTTTTAGAAAAAGGTAAAGAGCTCTCACTCTTCAGCCTGTATGGAGTCGGCTGGAGCCACGTAGTTACTGGGGATGTAACCTTTCTGCCCGGTGTTGATGGAGCGAGCCTCCCACCAGTCGCCTTCCCTGAAAAGAGAAGTAAATTAGAGATCAGAAACTCACAAAAGCATGACTAAAAAATACACCTACGCTAAAACGAAGACTCCAAGTGTTGAAGTGTACAAAGGCAGGAAAGAAATGAGGTCGTCTTGCACGTCATACAACTGCGTCAAGAGGCTAACGCCTCCTGCAGACTGTGAGATTTTTGCAATCTTATAAGTTAAGTGCAAGCAACACACTCTTAATAAACTTTGGTATAACATCGGGTTTGATGTGTGCATCACCTCCTCAACATCAACACGCATGAACAAAACGTCGTCAGCGCGCGTTATCCATCTACGCTGCTGCAGCGGTCAGAGCAAAATGTAAACAAACAAATCAAACCCTCGTTATCTGAAGAGGAGGAGAATGTGGACGCGGTCGTGGCTGCGGAAAAGAGGCGAATTCAGCGTGCCAATTTTGCAACGAGAGCTCAAAGTAAGTGTCAGCATCTACTGGCATATAGCATTTACCATTTGTCGCACTGATCGGTGAGTCAATTCATGCTGCATTTCTATTGGTTGGTTTGTAGACGTATAAGCAGTCACACAGTACGATGGCCATCTCAAAATTTCTGACATTGTCAGAATTTTATTCCAGGCTGCTTTGAACACACGACCATGACGACGGACATCCTCGAACCTCTCTCACTGAGCGATGTAAGGACCACCGTTTAGAGCCACGGCTAAGATATCGCCACGTCTCTGTCACGATCTTTCGTCTGAGACATCCCGTAATCGCACAGTGTTCACCGGGCTTAAGTCATCGCATTATCAAACAGCGGTGGAGGAAGTATTCTGATCCCATACTCAAGTAACAGCAGCAGGATTGAATGATATCAGCGCATTAAATGGCTGTTATCAGGTTAGTATTGACCGATTAAATTAACACAATGTTATGTGTTTAATGTAAAATCTTAATCTAAATTTTGTTGTGTAACTTGAGCTGTCAAAAAAGTGGAAATGAAAAAGTTCAAAGTTTCGTTCTGAAATGTAGCGGTGTATACGTGGCAGAAAAAAAGAAATACTCAACTTTGTACTGAAGTACAGTACTTGAGTAAATTTACTTGATTACCATCACTGATAAAGAGCAACTGTGAAGTAACTGAAAAAAATGTTGGTAAATGTTTTTAGATACCTGACTTTGTAAGAATATTTTTTTTTAAATGCAATATGTGCTCTTTTTGCATAGTTTCCAACTTTGAGAAACACTAGGCCAATAGAAAATATAATAACCATTCAGAAAACAATATAAAATAAAATATTGAATGTATTGGACCCACGTATGTGACAACAGTAAGTGGTATGTTTAACAGCAGAACAGCTTAAATTCAAAAGGAGGAAGTGAGGTGCAGGGAAAATGTGTCTGCTGGCATTTTTGTAAAACTGAGCTAATCTGTCCTCCTCCCACCTCGCCTCAGAAAGCAGATGGCATTTTCATCATTGGAAACGCAACGTGTTCATGGACAGCGGCTGAAGACAAGTGTGATGAATGAGAACTGAATTTGTGGAGCACTTGGAGCTCTGCCTGTTTTCACACCTGTGCACGCCGAGGAAAAAGATGATGCTGTGGCAGCAGGTCGGACGGACTGAGTGGAGACGCGTTTCCTTTTCTGTCATAATTTATTGTTATTTTCTTTACTTCTGTTCTACAAATAAAACACAAATTATATTTATAATATTGTATATTGTAGATAAGGTTCATAGTAAAAAAGTTTTTAAAAAAAGTAAAGTTAATAATGATCTTAAAAGTTTGACCTTCAGGCATATTTTTAGTGCAATATTGGTGATGTTGAATGCAAATTCAGTCAATGTTGGTACACTCACAACCTCTTTTATTATGAGCATTGTTTGTATTCTACTGAATAAGGGTAGAGTGCTGTGTTTCACACTGTAACCTACATAAAAAAAAAACCTAAAACTAGAGGAATGATCTGTGGCGGGAGGAAAGCGATGGGGACTAAACAGATGGCCCATTAGAGGAGCCCATTAACCCAGACAGATTTCTGCCTTAATATCAGACCTGAGTACAATGGGGGATTAAACACACACACACATACACACACACACACACGTACACACATGTCCACACAGCAGGAGTTTGTCAATGTAAAAAGCAAATGTACTCACGTGTTGTTGATGATCTGGAAGCGATCTCCTTTTTTGAATGACAAATCATCCGACGTTCTCGCCTCATAGTCGTACAACGCTACGAAAAATGTTACACCACCTGAAAGCAAAAGAAAATAAGCGTTAGAAGTGTGCATAATATACACAAATGCTAGTTAAAAATACAAGAGCTTCAGACAACAGTAGGGTTCCTTTGATCAAGTTATTATCTAATCTTGAAATATTGTACAACCAAAAAAAAACAGCACCAATATTTGACCTTAAAACAAAGACAACCAGATGCTCAGTGGCTTTAAAACTTAGTGTGTGTTATTGTGGGACTTTGTCGTTAAACAGAATTAGTTTTCACCAAAATCATTCTATAACACAAACTAATGAACTTATCGAAGCTGGGGCAGACCAACAAAGCAAATGAAGCAAATGGTGACGATTCACACGTTAAAAAAAAAAAAACAAAACATAATAATAAACCCACAAAATGTCTTTATACTACTTGTCCAAAGTAATCAGAGTGTCCTGAAGCCCAGACATGCCAAGTTGTTTTGAAAAACATCACTAGCAACATGTTTTTAGCCCACACACAGTAGTTTTAAATCCAACAACGGGACTTGCTGCTTGCTGCTAACTCCACAGGTCTCTCTGTGTGTGGGGAGGCTTTCGTTAGCATGTTAACGCTGGCATGCAGATACCACTCTCATTGGTGTCACGCAAGCATGCATACGTGATCGCAGCTCCCACACTAGGAGCTAAAGGCTACAGGCTACATCAAGGCTAAAAACATGGTACCGGTGACGTTTTTCAAAACAGCTTGGCACGTCGGGGCTTCAGGACATTTGGATTATCTCAGACGAGCAGTATGGAGACGTTTTGTGGTTTTATTATGTATTTTCTAACATTTGAATCCTGATCACCATTTGCTTTACTTGTTTGGGAGATTAGTGCAAAACCTCCAGCTGTGTTTTGTGGACTTTAAAACTTCACCCGACTTTCCATCAGCATGAGCGTGAGTACATAATGACTGAATTTTCATTTTTGGGTCAACTATCCCTTTAAATGACTGTCCCTCTCAGTGGAGTGGCTTAAAGGAAATGGGACATTGTTTTTACAGTTCTCTAACTCTGTGTTATCACTTCAAGTCAGTGTATCAAATTGATGTCACTTAATCTCTTGTATATGATGAAAAGAGTTGATTTGTTTGTGCTCTGAAGCTACAGAGTGCAGAGAGACAACAGGACTCTGATACATTTATCTCAAGGAGGAAATTGAACAGGCAGGATTAGATCTTCAGTGGCCCCTCAGGCCAGATTATCCCCCTGAAGAGCAAAGATGGAAGCGTGTCTGCATGAATCTACATGCGCATGTGTTTTTGTGAGCTTTGAGAGAAGACATCGTTCTTTACTGTCTACATTTTATTGCATAATTTACTCATTCAATCTGGGATGTAATAACCACCTGGAATTGCATGAGATAACTGTTCTCATGTCACTGAGAGTCATTTTATTACCAATGAAACCTCAATCATGAAGTCCTTTTGAAAAACTATTGTTGAAAATAAAAACTTATGCATGTGCATGACTAAATCCATTACAGTCAGCGCATGTAATTGTTTTCTTTGGCTCCAGAGACGCCACGCTGCCTGCTGTATTGCTTCCCATATTACAGATCTATTTTGGGTTTGTCTTTGGCCTTGATGTTTCGGCTGACTCACTTCAAATGTCTAATTTGCATAACATCTGCTGTGCATAACAAATGTTCAGCAGACTTTACTCTAAAGCTGTACGCTGATTTAAATGTAATGACAACAGAATGAAAAGTTATGAAATAGCAGAGAAAAGTATTGAGTTGTATTTAGGATGCAAATTAGTTGAGTTAATTTATAGCCTTCATTTTGGGGTCTACTAAAACAGCTTTTAAATTTCCGTTTCTTTGAAGGGGCTTGGGGACCCAAAGTTAGATGAATTATATGAATAATAAAGGGCATTTCCATTGTGTTCAAACTATCAACTATTTTTTCTGAAATATGCAGAATCCCTGGTTGCTAGTCCCATGCGTCTCCCTTTGAATGCTTGGCTGCAGTCTTTTCCTCAACATGTCTCCTCGACCTCAATGGAAAACGTCATGAGGTCATGGAAAGATTTGGAAGAGAATTTATCAGGATTTAGGAAATGACAACCACAGTGGAAGGAGAATCTGACTGCACATACACTACGCTACATAAATATACAACCAGGGAGTTACTAGTGCTTTTTACGCAGAGATCGCACTATAGGGCCACTACAAAGTCCCTTCTTTTTGCCTCCTTTGAATTTTTAGTTAATTAAACAACGGTGGCATCATGCCGCTCCAGTGTGTGATTTTAGACAGCATGCCGGCATCGCAGAAGCAAAAGGGCCACCCCCTGAAAGTCAGGGACTCAAATCATAAGTCGGAGACCTTCAGTTGACTGAGACTGCATCAAGTCGAGCAGTCATTTTTTATTATAAGTGTCCTGGTGACGCTTTGATCCCCAGATTTTGCTGCAGAGTGAGTGTGCTTGAATTTCACGCTACTCTTAGCATCTGCAGACAAGCAGGCAGCGGTATAAAGGGAGATAGAAACTGCACAGTGAGTTTAAGAAGTGGAGATTTTACAGCTCAGAGGTAATTTAATACATTATAGTCTATGGCTTTTTTTGATATCTAGTGTCTGCAAAAAATAATGTTGCACATTTGCAATCAGTCGTTAGTGCAGTTAGTTGTTTACTATATGGCGTGGATGCTGCTGTCACACTGAAAGTCGGAGCTCGTTCAGACTTAAAAACTTTATATGAAAGTCGGAGGGCAGGAGCTTTCAGACCTCATTGTTTACCCAATGTGCAAACATTTTCGGTGGCAGTTCTTCTTAAAGTTAGCTGCTAACAGTTGCTAGCTGTTACTATCTCTGTTTCCAGCTCAAAGGCTGGACTACTCTGTCCCCCCATTCAACGATCGTACCTTTAATACAGAACGGTGAGGCGGCATAAGGATGTGACATTCCCGTCTTGCACAGGCAGTGTAAAAGGGCTATTAACATGGGTCGTTTCAAATGTTGCTGCAGCAAGGACTAGTGGGGCGACATCATTCCCTTTCCTTTCATAAAGGAAGGTGCTGAAGGAGATAATGAAGGAAGCACTGAAGCTTCTTTCCTGAGCATTTAGAGAATTTGACCAGCTCTTATCATGGCTGCCACTTCTCTACTCTGAGGTCATTTCACCCAGTTAGGAACCTTCCCATCAAAAAAGACTACCCAGTATCAGCCCATTAATCTTTTCCACACACTGACCTGTGATGACACCAGGGAAGGGACTGCTCACAGCCACTGAGGTGAAGGAGGTGGAGGCCCCGCCGAACGGCGTCATGACTGAGGACGCCCCGCCAAACGGTGTGAGGGCGGACGCATGACTGTTGTAGCTGTTGTTGTGTGTCTTCATAGCTGGTGAATGACCCATCAGGGTGGGGTCGGGCCCGTAGTGGCCCAGGTGGGCGTTGACCGGCGTGGCATTTGAGTTGTCGGGTCGGTACTTCAGCGCCGGACCCTTGTCCTCTTTACTCCTGACGCAACCCATCGTCAAGCCTGAAGGGAACGAAAAGAAAGGTGTGATTAACAGCAGTTTGGTGTTCAATTAACAGTATAAGGGTGGCTGCCTCTATTTTGATCAAGCCAACTTTAGTGTCTTCTGTCACACATCTTGGATTCTTGCTGCTGTCAGTGATTCAAACGTGACATGAACAAAAGCGCAGAATTATGGATTATGGTAAGTGATTACAAAATGGTATAAAAGCAACTGAAAGCCACTTCTGCACTGCATGGCACGGCTCCACTGACTCACTTGGCACCAATCTTTTGTGATTATCCATTTACAAAAGTTGTGGATAGAACTTGGTACCTTTATTGGCACCGCCTTAGTCGAGGTCTGAATGAGGTAAACCAGTAACAGAGGGTGGACTTAAAACACTGCAGACCAATGAATGATCGCAGAGAATCATGATGGGAAACAAAATGTTGTTGCACATCAATGCACATTAGAGGTCAAGCTAAAGAAAAAAAAAGTACTTTATGTTACATACATGCAAGGTTTTCAATGTCAAATTACTGTAACAATTTCATTACACATCACACAAAATTACATAATTAGTTTTCCAAAACTGTCAATGATTTTTACTAATTTGATGACTTTTCCAGGTCTGGAAAATTCCATTACTTTTCCAGGATTTCTATGACTATAGAGACCCTGTTAACATGTTTAAATGTCATAAAAATGATTAAAAATCAACCAATCAACACCACACATGTAATATATAATCTGACACCTGCGGACACCGACCGGCCCAGACTGGAAAAGACCCAATCCACCTTCATGATGACTGTGCCAAAAATCATCAACTTTAAAAAAGAGCAGTCATCCAAAACTCGAGGCAGTGTTTTGGTGTATACATTAGCAACAGGACATAAAAGTCCTGCTTTGTTAATGGCGCTGAGGTAGGGTCACAAATGGAAAAAAAGTTATGATATTCTTCATACTTGCCTGGAGCTTTTTGTGGTGGTCTACAATAACTCCAGCATCCAGAAAACAAAGACTGCATGCCAACAAATGACCTCACTTGACTTCACAAGTCCCAACAAAAGCCTGTCAAGCTATCTGAGCTAGAAACTAGATCCTGTTGCAGCCTGTGGACATTTCACCCCCCCTGTGATCGTTCTATCACTGACACAGATTTGTGAGGGTCAAAAAGCCCTCAGGTCTTAAAAGTCAGTGCTCTATCCTCCTGAGCTCACTGATATATGAGACCGTGTGTGGGTGTGTTTGCTGTACATCAAAGACTAAAAAAAAACAAAAAAAATCCACATAAACAGAAAAATGACAAATTAGCTGACGTTTTACTAAGTTAGAGTGGAAAGATTGCGTTCATAAGATTACTAATTGATTATGAGACAGAATAAGTCATTGGGATGTATTTGCAGGAATAGTATCTGGTGGCAGATAAATGCACATCAGTTTTTGGGTGTTTTAGTGCCTGTTGTCATGAGTTGACAGCACAATCTACGCAGCTTGCTCTGTTTATTCATTTTTCGGTCACCTCTGGCCTCTTAGTCAAGTGTCTCTGTGTGTCTTTCGAACTGTACACGATAAAAGAAGCTGGCACTGCAAAACAGATGGACACTGCAGTCCACAACCGATCCACTGACAGTGACTCATATCCTGGCATTTGTGAAATGTTACGACATAGTTTCAAACGGCAGCCGGCAGGTCACTCTGCTATCTGTAACAGAGGTGTGTGCTGCTGTCATTCACAGATGGAAGGTCAAGAGAGCCAAGACAGAAAACAAAAGGCAAGACAAGCAAAATACAGAGGACAGCTTTAACACCTCAGTGACTCACAGTGTCTGTGCTTAAAAAGGCTTTATCTACTAATACAGATAAATGTGTGCAGAGTTTCCCACACATTCATTTATTTGCGCCAACACACTACGATTACAAACATCTGCCGCCACATATCGATTTGATATTTTTAGGAGCTGGACTGTTCATTAGGAGCGCTACTGGAAAATTTCTATGTTATGCATTGCACCACACTGTCAGAGCGCAGAGCGTACTCTGGGCACAAACCTCGCAGCAGAGCGTCAGGTGCAGTGACAGTGAAACTTAACCTTTCATTGCACTGGGTCCAAATGGAGGAGCTGCTGCCTCTCATCCATCGATCTGATCTGATCAGCTCTGACTAAACTGACAAATCAATTATCTCACTTCTATGACTCAAACTTCACAAACTGCTGCTGAGGAAAAAAAAGCACTCACAGATAGCTTCGCCTGTGCTGTGTTTACGGACTCGCAAAAAGAGGGTACACAGAATAATAAAAAAGAAAGACACACACAAGATTCAAAACTGAAAGATTGCTAATAGCTCATTTCAATTTAATCTCTTGAGTGAGGCACATATGTAAATTTTGTTTGTTATGTTATGTTTGTTTGGTGCATGATTTTGCCACAAGAGCATGCAGCATCTGAAATTCCAAACTGCCACGCTATTGTGGACACCAACAAAGAAAACACAACTCCTATTGTTATTGTGCAGGGCATTGTTAAGGTTTCTATTGTCAGGGCTTTATTTCTCTTTTCTAATGTTCTATGAAAGTCCTGTTACTTTGCTGTAATCGAAATCTGTCTTTACGATAAATCGATTGCGGTGAAGATTATTCAATTCATGACCTTTGTACAAGAGGAATACGGTTACGCATCTTCAAGAAAAAAGGCAAAAGGGTTGAGATGTCCAGTACAGATCATTCCCTCCTCTACGTATTGTAATGGTTGTTTCAATTTGTCAGTTCTTTGGTCTATCAAACTGGAACTAAACTAAAGAAAACAATTCATCCAGTCTCTACTGAAATAATTGCCTCTTGGCTTGTGAAGCGCAACAACTGAACCAAATGAGGATAAACAATCAATGTATTGATGTTCTTATTTAAGATGGATAGTGTATTGATTTCCTCCTATGAACAAATGGTACTGACTGAAAGCCAGCGCTGAGGCAGCAGAAATACACATTCGAACAAATGATGGAGTGAGAAGGATGGATGGATCAATTATCGAGAAGGACACTGGGAAATTTAACAAGCACGAAGGACAGACAGATTGAGAGATCATCTCATTGTTTAAAAAGCGAATGAAAAATTGCCTCAGTTCAATAGCTGACATGTTTTTATTCTTTGTGTAGTTTGAATAGTGAATCACTGTTTGTATTTTTAAATTAACTCTACAGACATCAACAACACTGCAACACACTGTCAACATGCCAGATACAAAATGCAGAGAAGTGGAGGATGATTAGCCTTTTATTTTGAAGAAATATGAGTACGATCAGTCACTCAGTCAGTCCACCTCATATGCACTGGCCAGATAATGAGTCCACTTAGACAAATTACAGCCTTTTCGGAAAGCAGACATCCTCCCGGGCTGTTACCAGAGACAGAATAACCAACAACAGCTGGTGAAGACAGCATGCGAGCTTTGTCAACAGGGAAAGCACTACTTTTCCTGACAATTTGTCAATGTTGGTTAACATGCAGTGAAACAAGTCTACATTTTTGTAGGACAGAGAAACACTCTGCTTCAAAGGGCAAAAGGTCTGATGAAGTTTCTCAGTTTTCTGGATTCTCTATAGCTTCACCACCAAACTTCTGAGCAGCGCTCCCACACATTTTCTTTGACAAAAGTACAAAACTTTTCCATGACTTTTCAAGGACCCACAATAACAAAGGTTTGCCTGGCGCTTTTCAAACATATCAGATTAAAACTGTATTCAAACAAAATTTCAGCTAGCTGGAAAACATGAAGGGCAAAGACTGGAGAAACGTACGTGATGGTTGACAGCTCAACACAAACAGCTACAGATAATAAATTGGCTGTTATGTTATCTTACCTGGAAAGTTATCCACTGAAGATTAGAATTTCATTCAACAAGAAAATTCCCTAATTTTTCCCCGTGACTACAGGAACCCTGTATGAGGTACTGGTGAGATTTGGTAGTTGTTCATTCTTAATTTAGTACAAGTACAAAAAAAGAAAAAGACAAAAAAACATGGGAAGACCACTTTTAACTGTTGGTCTGACAAAACGAGCAATCTGAAGAAGTAACTTACAGTTTAAGGAAACTGTAATGTAATTTTCCACTGTTTCATAGATTTACTGTTTCAATGATTTATCGAGAAAATATCGATAAATCTGTAATGCCCATTATTGTTACTAACAGCTGAGATCAAATGCTTTTCACCTCCTGACGAAAAGTATTGTGTGCCGTATCTGTAAGTAGGCTAAACTAAATCAGCGCTGTAGTAGACATGAGAGCAGAAGCCAACATAAACATGACTGCCACCTCTGACCTTAGCCCGTCGCATGTCAACCACGACATGTTTCCAAATGTCCAAAACACTTAGTACCTGATCCTCTAGTTAATGCTACAGCAAACGAATGGCTGACCTAAAAGTAAACAAGCTGGAAGAGTGTCGGTGTAGTTAAAAGAGGACATGAATGCTTCAAATCCTCTGCTGTGTCCTGAAACTAATACTCCAGACCGGAGCTAATCTTGATGACACCAGACTACTGGTGACCATGATGACTGTAAGTACTACGTGTAAAACTTGTAAAATACAATGTGGAATATCTGCTGTAAAATGAAGCCGACTATTCAGATTAAAAACTACAATCATGACAATCAAAGCATTTGGACTTGATTCATATCTGTTTCTGGACAACTTTAAAACTCTCCTATGTGGGTGAGCAAAAGCTTTTAAAACCTTCAGTAGTTTCACTTTCTGTTTCAGAGACTCTTGATTCATGTGCTCAAATGCTGTCAAGTAATTATAGGCTGAATAACACATTAAAACCTCTCTCTTCCTGAATAATTGGCAACTTTTCCCATTAACCGATTATGCACCCAGAGGATACGCTCCTAAAATGGCCATGAATAGATTGCAAGCCTGAGCGAGTCCACAGGGTTTGCGCATGATCTGGCATGTCAAACTAGTTCAACGCCCACAAGTTTTACTTTGGATCACTTCACCTCTACAAGACATGGCCTACAGCGAAATCCAAAATGAATCTAGTGATATAATATATCAAAACGATGTCTTATAAAGAACTCAAAAAGGATGGCATAAGCAATAAGAAGATATAACTAAACTTCTCTTGCTGATACAGAGAGAGATCATTCTTTAAGGACAATTAGAAAGCATAAATAAGAAGACTGAAAAACTTTTTGATGCTGTCCCAATTCTAAAATTGGGTCCATAAATGATTTAAAAATTAGCAAAGTCATCCTTTAAAATAATCTCTGTCGTCTTGGTTCTAGTTAAGTTCTTTCTTAAGAAAATTTTAAATTGATTTAACAAATATACTTCCCGGCTTTTCAACCACCCATGGAGAATTGTGCTCTGAGAAGAAGCGAAAAGGCCACCTCTCCAGAGAAAGGCTTTCAATGTATTCTTTTGTGAGTCTCATCTACCTTTTGTTATGGACAAAGAGAAAGTACCTTATGGTGCTCCCCCACACAGCACAGCACACAATCCCCTCAACTATCCCATACTCATGCAAACACGAGCAGCACAAATGCTAATCAGGGCCCAGGCGCACTGTCCTAACAGTGGTGGAGCCGAAAAAGTCCAACAATCAATCAAAGTTTTTCAGTTAAATATTTAGAACATCCAGAAACCACAATGACAGGAACAGATTTACAACCACAGCTCTTACGAATGGACAGTTTTACTGTTGCAGCAAACTTAATGAATCAGCAGTAGAATCTGTGGATCACTTTATCCAAACCATTTAACTGAATGTCGAGGACATACGTTTGTGGCGTGGGATTCCTCAGTGGGTATCCACCACCAGTCCTGCTCTAACCATTATCCACACTAATGCATTTTCACTTCAATGTGGTGTTTTAAAACCAGACTGATCTCCGTACACATATTTAAAAATTAACGATTAAAAACACATAAATGACCATTCACATACACTGGGCCTGCATGTGCTGATGTTAAAGGAAAGCAGATTGTCTACTCAGTGGCTGGTTGAGATTTTGAAGGTGTACATTCTTCACTTAGTGCAAGAAATCTTTAAAATAGATAAAGAGAATTGTTTGACTAGTAAGGTTTAGGAAGGAGGACTGGGATTGGTTAGGGTTAGGGTTGATTGAGGCAGGCCATTACTTTGCTGTCCCAGGATTAAAATATGTGCTTCCTGTAAAGGTTATTTACCAACTTATCTAAAATTTGGACATGCTGGTCTTTGTCAGAAGATTCTTTAAATACACTATCAAATTGAACTGAGATGATAAGTTCACACTGATTAATCAATCAGCAGAAAATTAATCGGCAAGAAATGCGACATATTCCTAAAGCCTCATTCCCACTGCACAAAAAAACCCTGCTTACACTCACTAACATGGCTTTTTAATGCAAAAGGAATGCGTAAAATCGGTATTCACACCCGGGTCACATGACTCTGCCGTAGTCTCAGGTATTTATCACCTATGCCTCTAACTGGCATTGATGGAACACCCAGGTGAATGTGCTAATTGAACTCCTTACCCTGCGAGATGCAATCACACGCTGTCATTAATTACCCTCCGTCTCCTCCTAAGCAGCATTAAAACATTGATCCAAATTGGTCTGCACCGAGTTTGAAAGGGAGACTAAATAAGTAAGAGATGCATAGACAGATGTAACCACCGAAAGCGTTTACAGACCTGTATCCATGATGCTCTCTACTCTTAACCTGTTCTCCGGCCTGTCGGTGACATCCATGGACACACCAAAACAAGCCCCACACACATACTCGCCTGCTGCAGCACCGTGTACACAGCTATGCTTCTGGCCAGTGGGAAACCAGTCTACAGACTATTTTTAATGGGTTCACCCAGGTTTTAAGAACCCACTTGCATGCAATAATTTGGGTGTGAAAGTTGTATTTATTCCAGCTGCAAAATTTTGGGTGTAACACAAAATACTACAGAGACGCCAAAATGTAAGACCAAAATTTAATTTGCTCAGACCAATGACAAGGGTGAAAGTGTTCATTAAAGTAACATATGAGTATAAGGCAGTCGAGGTAGCAGGGAACAGAGACATATTAGGACCACCAGGAGCACTATCTATCACCAGAGGAAGCTATGACAGTGGAACATACCCACACAAGAAGGATAAAATCACGAAAGGTACGTAGACCTTTCTATAACATTTTAGCTTGATATGTTGTGACCCAATGGGGAAGCAAATGTGGGTTTCTGCTTCACTGTTTTCAAACAGCTCTGTTTCCACCTGTCAAGACTTGAACACAACGCCTGAGTTTTCAAAAGAGGGTCAGCAACATTTTCATTTGTCTGAATTGTAGTCGGTCCAAAATGCTGGAGTCATCTGGACGCTTGAATAAATGTTGCAAAAATGATGCGTTTTAAAACCAAAACTTATTAGTGTGGAGATTAAACTGTCCTCAAATGCCATGTTTGAGTCCTAGGAAGGAAAAAAAAACGTCCCATGAAAAACATTAAAATGGGAAATGAGAGTGAGAGTATTTGTGGTAAAGACAATAATCATCATTGTGTGACAAATCAACCAAAACTAATGATGGATCAAATTGACTTCACAGCAAATGAAATTACAGGCAGATTATTGTATCCTCTCTCAGATGGTTTTCTGAATGAGGCTGTTATGTACACAATGAGATTAGCTAGAAGAAATGTGTCATTCTTATGGCGGCTCCGAGGGAACACAGTAAATACCGCCTGAGCGCATACAGAGATGTGGGTCATGGATTTAATTAACAAATGTTAATTGCTTTTTAGCATTTATTAAAACTTAAAGACATAGTAAAAACTACACTGTATGAGTTTGGATGTATCGGATTAGTGTAAGTGTTCGCATTTACTTAACCACACAGGAGACACACTATAGTTGGAAATATTCAACCAGCTGCATTAAAAATGACACAAAATGGAAAGAAATTAATGTGCATACTCCCACACATATTTGTAAGTTAATTTTACTCGTGGGCATACTGTACAAGAGCACACAAAAGGCAGTGGTATGCATCCAAACGAACGCTGAAGCCAGACCTCTTCCAAGGACATGAGACATGTGAGGCTGTGTGCCAGACTGCCAGTGATGCCGTGTCAGATTAAGGAGACACAGGCTGCTGCTTCCCACAGGGACCAATACAACAATGCTGGAGAGCTGCAGGAGGGAAGCTTTTGCTGTAGCTGGCATGCAGCAAACATTTAGGCAAAAAAATCCCAGCACTACACATAACCAGGCAAAGTTTTAGCCTTTAAGGGGCCCTGTTTGCACGCTCAGAACTGAATGTCAGAGAGTCAGATATATCTTAAACTAATTTCCCATCACACCTTTCCAACATCAGATTGTGGGGGTCTATTTTCGACAATTTTCGAAACTTTCCGAACCTATGATCCAGCTTTCACACCTATTTCATCCTGTCATTAGTTAGCAGAGCAGAGGTGACAAAGGAGACCTTCACTCCCAAACCCCTTTTTTTTTTTTTTTTTTTTTACATAACCGCTGTCCTCTTTAACGTGAACAACAAAGTTCAACATTATGAATGTCTTCCAGGAAAGATTGTTAAAAAATGTACAGTGTTTGCTAAATTATATCACAAACCGCTTTTCTCCCATTGCGTGACCCTCAGGGCCCTGACACACCAAGCTGATGGTCGGCCGTCCATCAATGTCATTCAATCAATGAGTGTCTGTCGTCCTAGTTCTTGCAGTGTGTCCCACACCACTGGCACTTGTCTGCCCTTGTTTTTCGGTTGATTCAACATGTCAAATCAGTGACAGAGCCAGCAGACCCCATCGGTGAGTGAAATCACTTTGACTGACTGTACAGCTCAGTGAAGAGGAGAAATTAAAGTGAGAGAAGAAAACAAGTGACTTAAGTCTAGAGGGTGTGAGATTTAGAAGAAATGGTTCCTAACTGTTTGTAGGTATTTTTTTTAGCACACGTTACATATCCTTTGTTTTTTAAACATCGGGTTGTGGTGTTAACATGCTAACTGACTAACTATGGTCTCGAATACGTCCTGTCGGCCCTCTAATTTCCCTTCTGCATGAGGAATACAGACTACTGCCGTCTGCTGGTATAGAGAGTTATTTCCTCTGACAGAGACACAGAGCGCACGGACCAGCTGGTTAAGCCGAAGTCTTTGCGATGTTTTCAAAAGCAACTTTCTGGCCAAAACAGAGGCACCATGAGACGACAACATTCAGCCTTCGTCACCAATAGTTTGATTTCGGTTTGCTGTGTCTTGGGCTTTACACTGAGGTAAGTTAATACAATATGTGAAACCAAAAGCCAACACACATTGTGTTTATTTGAATAACCCAGTTATACATGGAGCTTTACAGTCCTGCATTGTCCAAAGAAATGTCACCATACTCAGAAGAATAATGCAGCAAAAAACTGATTAAATCCTGGTACTCCAAGTGGAAAATGGGTGCAAAAAAGAAAAAAATGACAGTGAAAAGTTCAGAAAATGTTATAGATAAGCATAGCGGTAGAGTAAAATATGTATGAATGAAAAGAAAACTCCACATTAAACACTATCTGATGAGCCATTAGTCATAAACTACATCAGAATCCATTTATATTGAGCTTTATTGCACAAATTCCAGGATATCGTCACTGATATTTTTCCTGATAATGAAGTATGACTGTCATATGACTGGAACATCTTTTAACTTCCATGAAGTTTGTGTAACGCATTCATCAAGAAGCTCAAGCATGACGCAGCTCTGAACTCCCATTAACCTTCCTGACCAACAGGATAAGACTCAACGCCGGAGTGTTCTGGGAGAGGCCGTTCGACCTTTGAGCCGCTGTCTTGTGTAACCCTTGCAGTCACTTGGCACCACATTGACGCACTTCTTCAGGTTGTGTGCTCAGTAACTACAGCACATAATTTATGTCTTTTTTTCTTTCCAGTTAGACAATAAACAACAGTTTTTGGTACTGACTTGAACATGGCACTGAGGGTTTTCATGACTTAGTCTTAAAATCAGACAGTTCTTGTTTAACAAATCTTGGTAATTATATTTCAGCAAACCTCGTCTCTGGTTGTACAGCTGTACTGGCCTCTTAGGGCTGGAAGGTGAAACGGGCATTCAAAACAAAGTAGGAGCATGCTGGTACCAACGAGACATGAAATAAGAACCAGAAAGTCCAGTTGAGTGATAGACAAATATTTTTAAAGGCTTGTCATAGTTGAAAACACACACAACATATAATCCTCACAGACAGGATTTCACAACTCTGCCAGGTTAAACTTTGTTGGATAACTCAGCATGATGGGAGGATCAATGCAAGAAAGCTCCAGTCAAACAATGCAGAGTTTTGCAGAAAAAAAGTCAAACTTTTGCTGAAGCACAATAAGACGCTAAATCAATCAGACACATCCAAGAACACCACCCGTTCAGCTCATTATCTTGCTGATGGAGGATAAAATAGGTGCCTTAATGACATCTTTCCCAGTTTCCTGTCACACTGTGAACTGTATTGATTGTCTCATCTGCACCTGAAGCATCATGACCCCATCAACCCAGCCTCTTGATTTTTTTTTTTTTTAATGCAGGGCTATTTTCAGTCTAAACATCCGCCAAGTCTGTGAACCTCTGACCACATTTAACATAACAGCTGGGTTTGGTCAGGTGTGGTCTGCTATACTGTGACCACACCCAGCTGTGATGTAGCATGGTGCTATAGTGCCACGCTACATCTCTGCTGCACGGGGTGAGGGAAAGGCATGCAGTCACAGCTAGTTGGCAGTTTGTTATCTGTATTGTAATTCAATTTAAGTATTACCAGCAGCATCGAGGCTTTTCAGATCATGTGCAGCCTTATTTGGAAAACACATAAAAACAAAGAAAAGCAGTGCTGACATTAATTTTATTCAAAACATTTTACCAATGAATCCTTTTAGGCTGTAACATGTGAGAAACTGGTGAAAAATGAATCACATTTCCCAGAGCAAAGGTAGCATCGAATTCTTGTTTTGTCTGATAAACAAAACCAAAGCCCAAAAGATTTCAAATTATAATGATCTGGGGTGACTGAAGCGAGGTCGTCCACTAATCAGAGGGTCGGCGATTTGATCCCTGGCTTCTCCAGTCCGTATGTCAAAGTATCCTTGGTTAAGATACAGAATGCCAAATTGCGAGATAGTGTATGCATGTTTAAAAACTAACAGGTGGCACCTTGTACGGCCACCAGTGTATGACTGTATAGTCCCTTTCACACAGCCTGTTCAAGACAAGAATATCACCATTATGCCGCCTCACCTTACTGTAAATAAGGTTCAATCCCGAAATGGGGGGACAGAGTTGTGTCGCATTTTAACCACCATGGAGGTAGTAATAGCACCAAAACAGTTCCTGTATAAACTGCACAGCCGGCAGGACAGGAACATAGGCAGGACAAGTGTGGCATTTTGAAGTTGTGTTATGCATGTGACCAACTGCAGGAGATTTAAAAAGTAGCTGATAGCAGTTTGCGGTTAACGCAAGAAAAATAACAGTGGCTGAAAAATGTCTGCTTATTGAGAAACCAATGAAAATCAGGAGCTCCTTACCCTCTGACGAGATGAGCCACCATATAATAAGGATGGTAAATGGTCGTCATTATCATATTAAGCAATTATTATGGTTTAGAAAGTGCTGCTGTACTTATGTTATATGTCACATGAGAAACCCACGGTGTTGTGTTATAAACGTCATGCCTGTTTTGGTTCCGCTATGCCAGCATGCTGTCTAAAAATCCAACACAACAGCATGATGATACCGTTGTTTGGTTCTGTGTAAAAATCCAAAAGCAGCATGAAGAAAAGACTTTGTAGTGGCCCTATAGCGTGATCTCTGTGTAAAAAGCACAAATGTGTGAATGACTGAATGTGACAACTAGTGTGTTAAATTACGAGAAACAACACAACACAAGTGCAAGTCAGCAAGTCTGTTGCGTAACTACTAAGCATCTGACTTTAAGTTTTTTTACACGTCTTGGCCAAACGGCAGCATGTGAAGAGTCCACAAGCCGAACTTGCTCATCCTATGACAGATAAATCCAGTGCGTGAGCTAAGTCGACAGACTTGCTCCGTAAACACAGGCCACGATCACAGAGAGATGAGGAGGTACCACGGGCTGCAAACCGCTACTGAAGCGTAACTCAGTAATTGCCCTGGCACACTCTCTGAGGCGCAGCTCGGCCTTATCTTCAGGGCAGCCTGCCATCTCTGCCAATCACAGAGAGTGGAGGGGGGGCGGCGTGGAGGGAGGGGAGAGAGGAACTTCCTTCCGAATCCATTCATGCCACTGAGGCCACCTGCTGTGCCTGTCAATGGCTGGAGTGAAGCTGGGAGAGAGAAAGGGCCATCTTCAAGCTATAAAATAGAGGAGCTCTTCTTGTTCTCTGTTCGCTGACTGAGGATATCTGAAATCGAAGGATTCTCATTTTTGGCGTCAGAAATACAAACACTTGTTTCACTTTGCTAACATGTGTAGAGTCATGACTCTGACCTTTAACGCTGCAGCACAAAACACTGAAAGCCTCTAATCTGCAAACTGTAATGATACTGTAGAGTCTCATTCGAGCCATGAGGACACTCCAGGAGTATGCAAGGGTCCTTCATGCCTCCAACCCAAGTCCCTGAACCCCGGCCAGCACCACCTGTTAGCGCTCCTCACTCCTCTGCCAACAGCCCTCTCCTTTCCAGCTGTGTGTGTGTGTGTCTCTCTGTGTGTATATGTGTGTGGGAGACATGACTGTCCAGCCAACTGGGTCTGTACTAACAGAGGGATTACCATGGAGGAGGATTACTGTGGCACCAGAGTATATAAGCACCCACAACATGCACAATCAGGGACAGGGTATATATGAAAACACACCACAACATTACAACAGCATTCCTGCACTTTAAATCTTCTTTTCCACGAACATTTTGTGGTGTGTGCAAATCTGGGAAGTGCAGTTGCACCACCACAATAAAAGCATGCAAGAACGGACTTAGGATTGCTACAAAATTAGATGTTCTGTAATTTTGGGAGCTCTGTTGTAATAATGTGTCTTGTAATAAAGGCCTTTAACAGCTGAGGCCTGCAGCAGCTGATTGTGTGAGAAGAGAGAGATTGGGTGAGCCAGACAGAAAAAAGTAGGTGGATAAATTTGGGAAAAAACTCAATAAACACATTTTAGTGAAGTTATACGGGATGCAGTATTGTTATATTTTTAATTGTATGGTTAAAATGGTGCAAATGCAGCAATTTAGTATTGTTTCGGGGCGATTTTGGGAGTCTTTTACTCATTATTTACTCCTCCCATCGCGAAATTCCAGCGATTATTCCGATAACTGAAGTCCTGGTTCCAGATAAACCACGAAACACACTTTTGTAACAATGTAACACACCGTGGAAACTCTCTTGCTCTCTTTTCCCAACTTTCTTCAAGTGTCACAGCACTGCGAGGCCCTGCTCACTCACTTCCAACACAAAACGGGACTTTTTAACCGAGCGCTTCTTACCTTAAAAGCAAATTTTGCAGTGTTGTACCTCGGCTACATGCGTCCTGTGATCTCGGGTTTTTTTGTTGTTGTTTCCACCACGTTTTTATTTCACGTCGACAATCCAAAAGAAACAGCAGGCAGTCTCTAACGTGGAACCTCAGTCTTCCGTCTGTCCCATACCGATTAACTACTTCAACCAGCCCAAAGTCCTCCGCTGGGATCCTTTATATTCCTTTAAAACGAGGACACACCGCCGCCTCACAAAGGCTGCTTAATATGGCGGAGTGAGAGCCAAGCAAAACAGTTAATATATCCAGAAATCACCGCCTGCTGATGGGTCAGGGTCGCCCTGAAAGACACACAACAATAGCCGCACTAGTACCGAGGAGCCGACGAGGCCAAAGCAGGAATAATGCTGCGTTCAAGGGCTCAGATGAGACTCGGATAGCGGAGATTCCCAGCTTCAGCTCCAGGGATGACGTTTTTCTGTAGGCCGAAATTAGGCCGAAATTAGCCCTGGTTCCTTCGTCCAAAATTAGATTTTTCCATTGGATTTTGGATAACTGCATAAAATAAACCATGGCAAGGCAACATAGTCTAGGCCTATAGAGTACATTTCATGCACAGAGGTAAGTTCAAGGTGCTGTACACGGAAGTTAAAAACGATGTATTCAATTCATAATTAAAAAAACAGAGGTAGAACAGTGAAAGAATTTATTTATATATATGTATATATATATATATATATATATATATATATATATATATATATATATATATATATATATATATATATATATATATATATATATATATATATATATATTAATATAAGGGGAATCTTTGTTAGTCAAATATTTACAGTTATTTAATTACAGAATAAATGCAATCAGTAATCAGTTACAGTTACTGAGGGAAAATATATTATTAAATTACAGTTACCAGTCAAAATATTGGTGACTGCAAAGAGGTTGCATATGAAAAAAAGTCTTTTCAGGACAAAAATGTATATGTTGAATAAAACATTCATTCTGTTGTTTTACTTTGTTTTTCTTTGCCATGCAGAAATGCCTTCTTTTGTCATATTTCGGACTATGCAAAAAAGACAAACAAAAGAGAGAAAAAGCAGCAAATTATCATTCTGAAAATGATTTTAGTATATATTGTGCTATATTTTGGTTCAAAATAGTTTCTGATTGCGGTACATGGTTAAAAAACCAACAACAACATCAGCTCTACATGTTGTAATTAACGTTCTGAAAAAAAATTGCATAAAATGATTCAATAACACTCATATTTTTTTCTTGCTGTTGTATCGCCAGTATGTCTTTTTTATTTCCGACAGCACTTGAACGTCACATCATCTCCTATTGAATGGTTTTCCCTTGTGCCCAATATGGCCGACATCAGTGGCTCAGATTGAGGACAAAATCCACCATCTGACTCATTACCCCATAAATACAACTGCAACTGTGGATAAAACAAAAATGTCTCGGTCATATCGTGCAAAATTATTTTTAAATTGTATAATTTTAGACATCTATAGCGACGCTGTAGTGTAGCGTTTAACCTTTGAACCTCACTCGCAACGTGCAGACATCTGGCGCCCTCTAGGTGCTCTCACAGGATAAATGGGACTAAATATTTACTTGCACATTTAATACAGGCCTGCAGTTAAGGCATGATGTATGAAAGCCTGTTGAACTTAGTAAAAGAGTGGACCTGAATCTGTGTTATTGCTAAGGGCATTTAAAGAAAAACGAAAAGCTATTGAGATTACATCTTAAACATCTTGTATGAGCAAAAACAATTACTAAAACACTACAACATTGCAGGTTCAGCATGTATGAGATCTATGCAGATTTTTTTAAGTGATTCTAAAGTGATTTGCTGACCCCTACTGATTTTGACTGCACTGTGCACAGGCCGCTCTGCAAGTCTCCCTGGGGGGGGGGGCGACTCTGAAAAACTCTAAAAAGCAGCCACTGTGGGAAACAACGTGGACTAAACACACACACACACACACACACACACATGCACAGTGAGAAAAACAACAGAAAAGCAAAAAAAGCCAAAGCAACAAATGAGAAATGCAGACATCAAGCTAAAAACATTAAAGACACCAAAAACTCAACAAAAACCAGTCTGTACAAATTGGTCTTGAGCTGCTTTTTAAGTGTCCACTGTGTCCACAGATCTTAAGTCCAATGGGAGAAAGTTTAGGAGCTACAGCCTCAAAAGAGCAGTCACCCTTTGTGTTGAGCTTAGAGAGAGGAACAACCAACAGAGGACCTAAGATTACGGAGAGACGGGGCTGCAGAAGCTAAACTGGATTCTGTATTTGATGGGAATCGAGGAGAAAGAATTTGAGTTATGAGAAAACCTTTTGGAGTTACAGCTTCGCTAGCCTTCAAATTCCACTTGCCATTACATACTGCTGTTTTGCCTTTCCATATCTTTTGAAAATCACAGGCCAAAAAAATATTTTAAAAGGAAGGAAATCCAGGCACTCCAAAAGTGTGAAAAACAAGGACAAATTATTTTTGAAATCTGAGCAAATTGGTAATGTGAGAGGCAAGGAGCAAATTGAGAAGGAATGACCAAAAAATTAAGCATAAGCTGGGGAAAAATGTCCAGAAAATTATATCTATGATTATCACAATTATATATGAAAATTAAGTTAATTATTTTTATTTCTAAGCATTTTCCCCCAAATTTATTTCCTTCTTTCTTTCTCCTTTTTCTGTTGCTGTTTTTTGGGTAATATTCTTGTACTCTTAACTATTTTTTTTCCTGAATTCTTTTGTACATTTCTTTTCAAGTTGCTTGTTTTCTGTCTTTCTTCAAAATCAATTTGCTCAGCGGTGTGAAAGGCATCTGAGTGCAGCACAAAAAAAAAGTGGTGGGGATCCAGGTTTCAAAGGGTTAAAAGGCCTTTATTATAGTGGCCAACATGTTTCAAACACTACCAGTCTTCATTGGACTGGTAATGGTCGAAACATGTTGGCTTCTTTAATGATTTAGCTGCTATAGTAAATGCTTTTCAATGTAATTCCTCTTTGTTTTTCGCATTTTCAGAGTGCCTGGAATTCCTCACTTTTTTTCCTGTTGGTTCCTGTTTTCGATGAGCACCCGAAACAAGTTTTCAACCTGCCTTTGATTGTAGTCTAAAGAGCAACCAGTCGTCTTTTTCCAAAAACCTGTTTGATAAAAATATTCTTCACTCAACGATCACCTACGAATCATTTTCTCCCCAGTCTTCTTTGGTGAATGAAACGTGCTTTGCAACATCCTATAGCTTCATTTAATGGGTCACAACCAAAGACTGTAAAAATAATGTATGTAG
The DNA here is from genome assembly GCF_026936395.1 of Plectropomus leopardus. Classification (NCBI taxonomy): domain Eukaryota; kingdom Metazoa; phylum Chordata; class Actinopteri; order Perciformes; family Serranidae; genus Plectropomus; species Plectropomus leopardus. The sequence goes on along the minus strand of NC_142187.1, from coordinate 27,814,217 downwards.
CCACTGTGACGTCACCCATTGGTTTGTGGACTCCTGTTTTGAAGCCTCAAATTTGGCATTACAGCTGTCGCCATCTTGGTTTTTTTTGGAGCCAGAAGTGACCATATTTGGGCAAGAGGGTGGAGCTCTGGAGGAGCCAGAGGTGACTGAGAAGCCGAGGACGCTATCAGCAGACAGCCTGTCACTCACACTTAATAATGCGTAAATCACCCGAGGGTAAAGAGGAAGGGTCATTTATACGAAGACAGCGACAGAAATGTCCAACTGGAGAGACGACGAGATTCGAGAACTGTAAGGGCCAAAGTCTAAATGATCAAATTCAAGAAATACAAGAGACGTTGTTGTTTATGACCAAATTACAAACTGGCAATGAGACCGTGGAGGAATCGGCGTCATGTGCGCCTCCTGCACGCTCTACCCAGGCGCCACCCCTCACCTAAACAAACAACGAATTTCCAGAAGGTGAGAAAACTTCTGACAGGGACAAACTCCTGTTGTGTATTACATTACCATTTTTCCATTACCTTTTTTGGCCATCTCTGGAGAACAACCGCCTCCATGCTGGTGGCAGATCCATCTCACCAACCACAGCCGACCCGCAATGACCCTCTCTCAGCTCTCAGGTCTTCAGAAGCTTCTGGCTGAATCTCTGTGGTTTGGAGATTAATTTCTCTCCTGTGTCCTCTTTTTAGGAAATTTGCTTTTATTTTACTGTCTCATGTTCGCTGTTCTGTATGAAAGAGAAACTCCTGACAATGTCTGCAGCTGAAACAGTTTATATGAGAAAACGGCCCTTGTTTAAATCACTGGGGTTTTTTTTCTGCAGTGGTTGTGTGCAAAAAAAGAGGGTGTTTCCATTATGAAACAGGCTACATTTTATAAAGCAACAATGAATACAATGTTTATTTATGGTTGCCAACCCCCCACCCTGTCTTCCAACTCCACTGATACCTTTAAAATCCATCTAAAGACCATTTTTTTTTCTCCAGATTTTTAATTATCATCACAAGGACATGCCTACTACTACTTGTTTTTTATTTATTGCTTTTATTTTATTTTATCATTTAATTTTATTTTATTATTAATACCTTCATTAACACCTTTAAAGTTTTTAATTATCATCATGAGGACATGTCTGACTACACTCTAGTTTTTTAAATAATTTATTTTATAATCAATCATCAATTTGATACGTTTTTATTTATTACTTTTATTTTATTTATTTTTTAATTTTATTTCATTATTAGTTAATTTTTTTGGAGTCCTCTTTCCCCACCTAAAAGGCAGCCCTGACTTCCTGCTCCAGTGATACATTCAAAACCCATCTACTGAAGACATGCCTGACCCCATCTGGTTTAATAATCAATTCAATAACTTAAACTTTAAATTTTAAAAAAAAAAAAATCCATTTAAATTTTTATTATTTTTGTTCTTTGTCCAATGCTCCGATAAAACCATAACTTAATGCTGTGTTATGATTGTATCATTATCTTTAATTACTCAGGTATTCTTACTCATGTCTGTGCATTTATTTGATCATTCCTGTTTTATTTGATATCTTTGTAAAGCACGTAGATCTGCTTTTCCCTTTGAATGAGCTCTATAAATAAACTTGACTTTCTCCTTTTTGTGATGATGATGATGATGATGATGATGATAAATGTGCCTCGCGCGTTTCTCCTCTTGTCCTCATGATGGCGCCGTTTGCTCACACCACTGAGCCGCAGCTACACCTGCTGTAACAGGCCTAATGTGAGCTGGTCTGCTCCGGGTAAAACATATGGGGGTTTAAGTTGAGCTCTTCGCAGGAATCACGCCCCGCCGTGAAGAAGCAGTAGTGGATAGGCCTCCTCCGCCAGTGACCGGCTCTGTTCGTCATATCGCGTCACAGTAAACAAAAACCGCTGACGTGAATCTCTCTCCACTTTGGCAAACTCTTCAATTGGTCGGTGAGCTATAGGTGTGATTCAGTGTTGTGTAGAGCTGAATCAGAAAGGTGCGCTGACCTCCAGTTGGTGATTATAACAAGGCTCCATCACTACATCTTTACACTGGCCCTACAAATTAAAAGTCTCATAAGTTGCATCCTACACACTCCGCCGCTGTAAGCTGATACGCCATGAATATTAATGCCAACTTCATACTTAACTGCGATTTTATTTGACTGTATTATTACCAAATAATATGTAGCATATTAAATACACGCCGCCAGCCTAAAGAGGTTGGAGTTATTGCTCAGAATGAGTTTTCATAAGGGTGGAAAGAATTAGGCCTGAGAGCTTTTTGGTTAATTGGCATCATATAACAGCATAGAAAGCATTTTTTTTCGTTTTAGTGTCTAAATGGGCGCACTATAATGATGCAGACACTTCCAGAACAATGTTGGGAGAATGAGTGAATCGTTTTGAAAGCCACGTAGGCTGATAGCTTCTCTGAACCTCTCTGAGCATCCTGCGTCACCAGCTTCAAATCAGATTACGTGGCTCGTTTATTTCAACAATCTGACGGATAGTCCGAGGCCTCGGTGCTGTCACTGTAACGGCCATTAAAGCCCCCCCCCCCACACACACACGCAGCGGACAATTATTGGGAACGATTAGGAAAAAAGTGATTGTAAATACAGACGATTGGAGGAGGGATCGGTTTCAGGACCGGACAGCTCCTGGCTCCCCAGAGGCCTTGAACTTGGTCAGCGGAAGTCTGATCCGCTTCCATCAAAACCATCACACAAACCATACAGCGATCACTTCTCAGCTCTGTCATAATAATAAAAGCCTAATTGGCGCGTGGGGAAATAACCGATCACCATGAGAAACGTATTGATTTGCATTTTCATCTTGTGCAAAGTTCATGTATATAGTTTTTTCTTTAAAAAAGGAGAAAGTTTTGAAGTAAACTTCCATCTTAGGAGGGAGGTGGAGGGGGGGTTGAGGGTGACGGATGCATCGATGAGGAAGGAACTGTACTTTTATATTCCGGGAGGCAAACTTGATGACGTCTATAGCATCCTTAATGTGACATATTGGAGAGAGGAGGAGGAGGGGGGGAAGGCTTACGATGCGCGGATAAAAATCCAAGGCAATCACAGCACAGGACAAAAGTTTAGAGCAACGATATGTAGGCTGAACACACAGCGGCACTTTGACCACCGAGTTTTTCTTCCGCGACTCCTTTTAACTGTGTCGAAAAAAGTGAGATAGGCTGCACTGAGGGGAACATAAGGAGACGACGGAGGCGCTTCAGCCAGGGAAGAAGTGCCGTGAGAAAGAAACCGTCTCTCTCTCTCTCTCTCACACACACACACACTCAGGCACACAACATCCACAGCCGCGCCCGGATCACATCCTACAGCACAGCGCTCTGCTCTCCTGCTATAGGTATGTGCTTTATCTGCGGATTGTCTTAAAACTCGGAGAAATTCATTGATGGAGATAAAGTAACGGATTTTTGTCTTTTCTGCACTGCATGGAGATCTGATGTTTTTTTGTCTTTAATTACTTTGGCGCTGCATGCAAAAGGATACCTCAGTTAAACTTTTACGAAATGGGATGAGTAAAACAGCCAGAAATCATTTTTTGTTGTACTTTTGCGCAAATGGAGGTTTACTATGTCCAGTTAATAAAACAAGCTTATGTTCGATCCAGTTTTGTTGTTTTGTAAAAAAGAGAAGTAGCACAGCATGTGAATTTGACAGAACAAAGAGAGCATGTTGTTCATATAGGAGTGACTAACCTGTTTAATGTTGCGTCTGTTTTTTCATTTTTCTAACAGCATGGCCAGTTCGAGTAAAGCGACTTTAATCTTGCTCGTCTACGGAATCTTAATGCACTACAGCGTCTTCTGCACACCTATCGGACTAAGTTACCCTAAGATTAGGTAGGTGTATGAGCTCTTTATAGCCTCATTTTAGTATTTCTTTAACGAATCCATGTTAAAAGCTGTTTTTTTCGTTCAATTATGTTATTGCATTGTGACTGATTTTGATTTTATTTGAGGATTTGGGCACTTTTATTTGAAATAAGTGTGCGTAATTGCGCACAAACTCTGCGCGCGATTTTAAAAATCACAGAACTAAGAGTGAGAACGAAAAATGAAATTTCAACAACTGCAATTCTTGTGTGGAAAATGACAATGGAAATTGCGTAGATGTATCTGTCCGGTGGGACGGTTCACAGAACTCCCCTTATTAAAAATGAGAGTGCAGTCAATGCAACTGATAGCCCTTGGGATGACGGTGGACTGGCGTCACCAAGGAGAGGCGAGGCAAAACGAATAGGAGAGCTCTATCCATTTAAGATTTATTCTTTTTTTTTCTTTCTCTCTCTCACTCTGTGAAAAGCATATCCATACTCTGGGCGTGGTTCTTATTGATTTTAATATTTCTCTGCTAATTGCGGCATTTCTTTTAATAAATTTCTGGCTCCACGCCTACACTAAATGTGATCATTCTCACACCCATTGTTTCGATTCTTCAATTATTAATGAGGCTGTACAGCTGCTGAGAGCAGCAGCATCAAGTTAAAAAAACAGATTATCCCGATCATAAAATATCATATTTCTAAAAAAAGAGAGAAAAGAAACACACATTTATCATTTTAAGCAATTTTAAGTCAAACTTTAAATAATTCGTTTTCGGATTTTAGTCCAAAACCCCTTCACATATTACATTTTCTTTTCTTCCCTCATCGCGAATGCATCCAACCTCCCTGTGATTTTAGATGCAGACATTTTGGCATTCTTTCACTGCTGCGTCCCACTTGTGCACAGATCAAATTTGTGATGAATCCCCCCCCTCTTTTTTGCAGACTTGAAAACGACGCCTTCGATGAGGATGGGAATTCATTATCCGACATGGGTTTTGATGGCGATCAGATTGCTATACGAAGCCCACCATCCTTAAACGACGACGCGTACACTCTCTACTACCCACCAGAGAAGAGGTAAATGTGCTTTCACCTCGCAGCTATATAAAGCCTCGAGCTGGATTCCATTGTAATGACTTCCTTTTTTGCGATAATGTTTGCTTGCTTTGTTTATTTCCAAGAGTTTCTCATGGTATTTGTTCAGTGTTATTTTCATACTGAGTAGCCTAAAATGTTGGTTCCGAATACTGTTAAATAATGAACGTAAATAAAAAAAAAAGGTCGGCAGAAATGTGCAAAATAAAAACTATTTGCACCTGATGTTATTTTGCAGGTGGGGACATTTTAGGCTACTTTTGATCATTTTGTCTGCGCTTTTTTTTAGTCACTGATGATCTATGTGTTTTGGCGTTTTATCATCTCAGACCAGAAAGGCATGCTGAGGAAGAATTAGATAGAGCCTTGAGGGAGATCCTGGGTCAGTTAACAGCGAGACATTATCTGCATTCTCTGATGACAATTCGTGCAGGGTAAGGGCATTTCTTATAACCTGCAGTCATCATTTTTTTATGTTTCTCCGCTGCACAAGTCCAGGCTGCTGCATCACTGTCTATCATTTTCTGTTTTTAATTTCTATCTTTATATTTAAAAAAATTACATTTTCATCTTTTTTTGTCGTGGCGTGGCAGTGCGTTTTTAATTATTAAGAATAAGAAGGTCTGAGACTAAAATACACTTCGATTTATGTGATTAATCCATAAATTGATTTTGTTCTCCCAGTTGAAAAACATGCGTCAGAATCTGCAATGTGCAAATGAATAATTTATGACTGTTCTTTTAAAAAAAAAAACAACGAAAAAAACCCCCCGTTTCTTTTACACTTGTCTTGCTTGTTGCCGCCTTTTTTTAAACGAAAAAAAATAGAAGGCCCCAACAATTCATTTTTAGCGATTGTAGGCAATTTGCATCACGGAAAGGTGGAGAAATCACAATATGTCAAATTAAAAACAAGCTGAATATTTGGAGAAGGCTGCAGCTTTGACTAATGTTATTATTATTATTATTTTGCTTGTTTTTTCAGTGACGACAACAGCATGGAGGAAGAGTCAGAGCCCTTATCCAAAAGACATTCAGATGGGATCTTCACCGACAGCTACAGTCGCTATAGAAAGCAGATGGCCGTGCAGAAATACCTGGCAGCGGTTCTGGGAAGAAGGTACAGACAGAGAGTTAGGAACAAAGGACGCCGACTTGCCTATTTGTAGCGTTGTTAAAGCGCCCAAACTGCCCTCCTGTGTATATACATCCAGTCGTTAAATCATTCAGATATATCTGACCAACCAGTGGATTGCGCCTGTGTTCTTTCAACATGTATTTATGTATGAAGTAAAGCCATTAAAATGAATATTTTAATAATAATATCGTTTTTTTTTTCTTTTTGTACAAAAGCACTTGATACCGCACAGTAATACTTTGTGGACCAATATTTTATTTTCATGTTGTTGAAAACAAAACAAAATGACTTAAAAAAAAAAGAAGAAGAAGAAATTAGAAAAAAAAATGTGCACCTTCAACATTATGCGCTTGAAATCTCTAAAGGTCATCTACATATGCAGAAAATAAATAGATTTTAAAAAGACAATCAAAGTATTGAATGTTATACTTATTTTTGTAACCAACGTTCTATTTTTTTAGTGTTGTTTGTTTTCCGAAACAGGCCCAAAGAAGCAGTGAGCATGCTATGTGAGGCATATCCGGCTTATCCTAAATGATAGATGTTGCCCTTGTCCACCCCCCTCCTCCTCCTCCTCCTCCTCCTCCTGCTGCTCCTCCTCTTTGCTCCCTTAATGGGAGCTGTGTGGATTTGTAAAGCTTGCTGCCCCCCTCCAGGGGAATTAACTTTTGTCCAACAGCCTGTCATTTGATGGCAAAACTGATTGACTTACACGGCCATTCATGCAACTGCTGGTAAAAAAACGACCCCTCTTTTCAAACAGACTTGTAATTGCAGGCGTTTTTGCAAGGCCATTATCGCCTAAAGATCAAGGAAGCCCTCAAGTTGCTGTTGCGGCAAACACTGCTTGCTCACTTGCCTCAAAGTCATTTAGGGAGATAAATCATGCTCGATAGGACTGTGTAAAGAATGTTCCATGTGTGTGTATTATGTACAGTACAGAAACTACACATTCATCTCAACGTTGTCTGTGTTCAGTCAACAGGATTATTTGGAAGAATGTGCTTCAGCTGTTGATTGTATTTGGGCAGCACTGCAGATATTCAGAATGGACCCAGAACGTGTAAAGATGCAGGAAACAAAGCAGGCGGAGAGGAAAGGTAGCATCAGATAGGAATATTTAACTCTTTATTTCTTATTTAATGGTGCATGTGGACACCTTTGCTAATTTTTGCTTAGAAACTGCATGCCGTTGTGCTTTTTTGGATTGTGCTATTTGGGAGGTGGGCTGTGCTAAAGCCTATTTCAGCACCACCTTCCCCTCCGTCAGATGTGTTGGGAATGTGAACAAGGAGGGCTAGAGGTGGTGGAAACTGGTACTGCACTGACTTGTTGAATTTTTACCCCCCTGCTGCTGTCATTGTGGATATCATAAGACACTGGACCCCCTTTTGCTGATTGTCTGGGTTTTTAAATGGTTCTTTTTTGCTTCTAGATCGCCGTGCTACGTAGTTGATTTGACAGTGCTGTGAATCATTGTTGAGACGATCTGTGTTAGATGTCTGCTGAGGTCTGTGCAGTGAGGATGTGATAAAGAGATGAGGAGTGTTAGAGAGAGAGAGAGAGAGAGAGAGAGAGAGAGAGAGAGAGAGAGAGAGAGAGAGGTGTGCATGGAGAGGAGAGCAGGAGACAAAGAGATTATGTGTGTGTGAGAGAGAAAGTTACATAAGAGACGTGCTGCGGCACCCACAAGCCTGAGAGAGGTTGTCGCACCTGGAAACAGGAACAAACGAAGAGGCGAGCTGCTTCTGCTCACCTGAAAAGTGACATCAGGGTGAATGAGTCTGATGAAAATATCAGATGTTGAATTCCCCTCACTTTCAGCAGTGTGAGTGGAGTTTCCCTCGCACACCAGAATGAATGAATTTCATCCCTCAAAGTCAAGGGATCTTCCCACCGACTTTCATTAGAGAGACACATTCAATATTATGCAAACGCAGCTTTATGCACCCCTGCAATCCAATCAGTGGCCCGTGGTCGCCCCCCAAAAAAACACTCCTTCAATTTGGCTTTATCCTACAGGCTTAGTGTGAATGTGTGTGTGAATGCTTGCATATGGTGTTCACGTGTGTCTGTGTGTGTGCATTCAGTGTTTGTTTGAATGACTGACTGACTGACTGACTGACTGAACACGCATGTGGAGGTGGAAACAGCTTTTGGCTTTGGTGCCTTGCTTTGACGTGAGAAAAAAACATGAAATAAAAAAATTCGCCACAAGTGACAGATGGCAATTTTAGTGGCCCTACAATGCTGCAGTCCATTAGCTTACATTGAAACTTCCTTTTACTATGTTTAATCGCTCAGCTTAGTCTGCCCCAAGAGTAGTAGAATAAGGCTTTCTTTTAAAGCATGGCCAATGATTTATTGAGTATATATTTAAAAAAAGAAAAGAATGTATATGTTGATGGAGCAGGTAATGTGTGTGTGTGTGTGTGTTTGTGTGTGTGTGTGTTTGTGTGTGCATGAGTTTGGGGTGTTCAGTGTTTGTGAGAGTTGTGAACAATGACCAGTGTTTGTTACTGTTGATTATGAGGTGTTGTTGATTATTTTGGTATTGGTCAGTAATTTATCAAAAATAGCCCCGACTTATTCTTTACAACTATGTGCATCACTAGTAGAATTAAAAGGGTTTCAGTACATGACAAGAGATGTTGTTCAGATCCTAGAAAATGCCTGTTGTTGATATTTCTGAAAGCGCCAAACGCCTTACTTCAATGTTTAATCTCTTATCTATCTGAAAACAATGTGTTTTAAAAGTGAACCTTAGTACAAGTGACATCGTTATACACACAGGAGTCCTTATATGGGGTTTTACGTTTCTCAATGTTATGGAAGTGTTGTAAGATTTGTATGAATAAATTTTTGTAAACAACATTTTCTAATCAATGTCTAATCTTTGAAATACGTCATTTTTTTAAAAAGATGTGTTGGGAAGCAAAGAAAGTGCAGCGAGGACAGAAGGCCCTTTGTTAGACATTTTGACTACAGCCTTTGCAACTTACATGAGAAAAAAAAAACTTGAATCTACCTTTTAAAAGTTGAGTTTACACAAGCACCGAGAGGGCCACATACGTGTGTGAGCAGAGATCGTCTCCCGAAACAAACACAAGTCACATCACAGGGAAATAAAGTGAAACATCCTGCAGCAACCACAGCAACAACTATGCTGCTCTCTAGAGGGTTACATCGTCCTGAAGTCCTATCAAGTTAAATTTATCCCTCCGAAGCCACATCAACAGAAACGCAAGAGAAAATGAGATGCTTAAAGCACTGCAGAATTGGTCTCAGCAAGAAGAAAAAAAAACACAAAGTGAGGCTGTTTTTACTGATCAAACCTCGCCACATCATGATATCTGCGGGTGTTTTTTTGAATTTGAAGTCACAGTTTATAAAATGCAGAACACATCCAAGTAAATGCAACTGAGATTCAAACCCGAAGAACCGTCCAAACATCTCCGAGGAGCTCGTCTACGACCCTGCACCGAGCAGCACCGCGTCCTTCCCCTCACTCACTCCACACTGGCCTTGGGAGTGCAGCTGTGTCCCATGGGAGAGGAGGATGGGGTGTGGCAAAGGAGTGTGTGTATGTGTGTGTGTGTGTGTGTGTGTGTGTGTGATCTGATCCTCATCAGCCGGCAGGAGTGTGTGTGTGTGTGTGTGTGTGTGTGTGTGTGTGTGTGTGTGTGTGTGTGTGTGTGTGTGTGTGTGTTTGTGTGTGCGTGTGCACATGCACCAGAGCTCAACTAACCCAATCAGAGGAATGTTGCATGGCAACGGTCCACAAAGGGACACGGTTATGTATACGCATGTGTCAAGTGTGTTTGGATGTGTGGAAAGGGAGTGAGGTAGTATGTGTGTGTGTGTGTGTCTCTATGAGTGTGTTTTGCTACAACACAAGCAGACCTTGAGCAGGAGCTGAATTGGGATGGGGTTCTAGTCTACACCTTTTGTGTACACACACACACACACACACACACACACACACACACACACACACACACACACACACACACACACAGAGGCTGCAGAACAGAGGGAACAAAGATACACTGTACGTCTCTCTCAGATACTGTAATAACAGAAAGTCAGTGGCTCAGTCAGGCACAGGTGGTAAATATGATTAATGAAATCCAACAAAATGAATTAGCCACACACACACACACACACACACACACACACACACACACACACACACACACACACACACACACACACACACACACACACACACACACACACACACACACACACACACACACACACACACACACACTGTGATACATCGTTGTTTCTTCCCCGAGGATGCTGATTCGCAGGAGTTGCCCCTGTTGCTATGAAAAGCCTGACAGATTGTCGATTGTCAGGGTTTGAGCTACCTGTGTGATATATAGGACGTCTCCATTCTTTATTTATCCATCCTTCCCTTCCCCCCCTTTCCTTCCTTTTCAGCCGTCAGGAAGAAAAGCAGGCTTAGTCCTCTTGACAGGCAGAGATTCTTAGATTCCTCCTCCCTGTGACATTTTTTTCTTATTTCACAAAAGATGCATGAAGTGAGCGAAATGCATGAAATGCACAGAAGATATTTGCGCCCTGATACGCCCACACGTGAATATTGAGACAAATGCTCCAAATTGTTTGCGCAGCAGTGGGCTTCACGTGAGGGACCGCCCCTGAGCCAATTTGTACATAATGTACATTAATGCCCAAATCAATAAAAAGATGGCTCCTCCTCCCTCGTATCATAGCTCCTTTATGGCGCGCATCACTCTACTTCTTATCTCTCCATTAGCGTCTTCAAGCTGTTTTACAACTGATCTCATTTTTCAACAGAGGCTTGATTTGTTGGCAGCTTCTTAGAAGGAAAAATGGGAACATTGCCTAAAAGCAGAGCTGCAAAAAACAGCCTGGTCACACTTTGGAGTTTGGAAACACACACAGCTTTTAACCCTTTGAAACCTGGCATGATTTCTTTAAAAACATGAGGAGGCTGCAATGAGCAATGACATGAGAAAATTATCAAGATTTTTTTTTTTTTAAAGTACAAGAAAATACTATTAAAAAAAAGAGTAAAAAGGAAGTTAAAACATTAATAATTAAAAACAGGGTTGCAAATTGTCAGCACTTCCCTCAATCAATTTCTGGTAAAATTATTTTAATTATTCATATTTATTTAATCGTTATTTGAAAAAAATGACTTGAAAACTTTACTTATTTAAAACAATAACAAATGCATTATTTTCCTCAATCAAAGCTCACAGCAACATATTGCATATACTCTGACAGCACTGCATAGTCTATCAATTAATTGATTAAATTTCCCATTTTGGATTAAATTCTTCCAATTAATTGATTGTTGATTAATTGTTATCATCCCTAATTAAAAATATATAAAAAAATCTGCAACATAATTATGATAATAATAAATATTGTTTATCCCAAGTTGTTGTCTTTTCATCCCTAGACATTTTTTCCCTTCAATTATTTTTTTTCAGATCCTTTTCTAAATCTCCAAATTTCTTGCAAATTCCTGAAACATTTCTTACCAAGCTGCTCATTGCCTTTCCCCCCCATGATTTCAAAAGAAATCAATAAAATTTTCTTTAGGGTTTAAAGGTTTGCATACTTGTGAAAGGCGTCTGAAAGCTACACAAGAAAAGTGATGTCACTGTAGGTTTCAAAGGGTTAATAACCGTCCCTCTGCCCTGCGATGCCTCCAGACATGTCTTAATCATGTATAAAGTATTAGAGGGGGTTGTGTTCAGGGCTTTTCCAGTGGGGATACCCACGCTGCCCCCACCAGCACCACAGCCACACCCAGCTTTCTTTGTGTCCGTGTGACTCCGGGAGTGTGCGTGCATGTGTAATACTGATTTATTGCTCGTATGATTAACACTGTTTGTGTGTTTATTCATGTACAACACAAACACTGCCCCCTCCTTCTCCCCCGACGTCTCTCTTGCGTGTCAGGGTTAAGAATACAGCACTCACAGGAGAGGCCCAGACACAGCGATGATGCAATCACACACACCTCACCCCTCGCTCTCCCCTCCGCCTCCCCTTTGCACTTTACCTCATGAATCATTCAGCGGTCAGGTTTGAGGGGACGGTCTGGTCATGGCTGCAGAGAAGGCCGCGACCATGGCAGCCCCCCTCTCAGTTAAATCTCATCTTGTGGTGGGCTCTGTCACATCAACCATTAAGCAGGAGGCACTCTGTGGTGAACAGCAGCCCCCCTGGGAGCAGCGAGAGGGACAGGGAGGAGGAAAACAGGGGATGTGGGCGAGGGTTTGCAGACATGGACCACTGATCAAGAGTTGCCTTTGGCTTAGAGGGAGACACTTTACCTGTGCTGCTTGAGTAATCATGGAGAACCACAACCATCCATCATTTATCATAAGACTATATGGCCAGGAAAGAAAGTGACCATCTCAAATGTCATTTTCTCAGCTACTTTATATCTGTCTCCAGGCCAAGTTTGAATATGATGTGCACCCTCAAATAACCAACATCCTGAGACTTTCAACAGTTGTCAAAGCCGAGTGATTATTTTAGAAATACTGCAGAGCAAAGACAAGACTTTGTTCATCCCGAGGACATTTTTGTGCCAAAGGTGGTCAGTGCACATAATGTAAATATATACATACATAGTAAAATCAAATGTGCATTCAAACTGAGCAGCAAACTGCAGTTCTTCAAACAGCTATTTGAGGCTGGCTCCAAAAGCAAGTCAATCCCCATAGACCCCCATTTTAAAATGCCCAAATTTACAGAAAGAATAAACATGTTTGGTACCAAAACATGGTTTTGATCTCTGATGGCAATTTTAACACCCTTTACAACTGTTCGGTGGGCAATGATAGGCGGATTGACCCTCAGCATGCGAGTCAGGCTGCTCAGGTCCAACTTCCACCTTCTCTCTTCCCCTCTCTCTTCGTCTCTCACTCCAACCCGTTCTCATTCCGATCTCATCAAAAAGCGCCGCTCTGTCAGTGCTTCCGGCATACGAGTATGATGCCAAAAGCCACCTTACCCGTCCACATGCAACGCGTCAGATGAGAATGCGGTTGGCGTTGTTATCATATGCTGGAGGACAGCCAGACGGCCAGACTGCATCACACACATCAACATACGATGCACCACACGAGCGACTTCACTTGACAACGCGGCCCAACAAAACTGGTCGTGTGCGCCTGAAACGCTGAAGGACAGCGACAGCACCATATGACTAGCCATGCACTCGGTTCTCTGTTATTCCACTAACAGGGAGTGAAATTTAAATTGCTCACTGGTTTACATTTAAAAGTCATAAATACTCATAATTAAGGACAAGGCCTCTTTCACAGCCAAATCAATATCGCTGTAAAAAGTGTGAGCTCGCAGGACGGGACGGATGTGACGTAAACCACAGACAGAAGATTTAATGGCAGCTAGCAGCAGTTAGTTGCTAACTTAAAGGAGAAGAACAGCAACTGAAAATATCTGAAATTGGGGAGACCATGAGGTCCAGGAGCATCATACCCTTTGAGCAGATGATGAGATCAACAGCCATATAACTGAGATGGTAAATTATTGTTATTGTCATGTTATGCCAGTTTTACTGTTAAGAAAGAGCCGCCCAGCATGTATGTTTTATGTCACACTAGAGGCAGACGCTGTTGTCTTACACTTAATGCCTTTTTTGCTTCTGTAACACCAACATGCTATCTAAAAATAAACACAGGATGGCATTATGTTTTTGCCTTCTGTGTAAAAAAGCAAAGCTGGCATACTGAAGGTCTTCCTCGCAGCTATATTGCAAAATTGCTGTGTAAATGGGTGGAACAAAAAGTAGAACTATAACGGAGAAAGTTAATAAGCTAATGCATTGACTGCATAGAAAGCTGCATTTTGTTTCAAATATTACAAACCACAAGCAAAGAAACAGAAAGTATGACTGCTTGTATCAGGATGAATGTAAAATATGTTTCGGCACTCTTTGGCTTCCGAGGGAACAGAATTGTAAAATTGTCAAAGTGAATTATGATCCAAGTAAAATTTAAACCTAAATTGATTTTAGCCACTTGGGCGCTGTGCAACAAGCTGTCAACACTGACATTTTATACAATTATATAGATGATTTAGAGAGTGTGTTAGCGGCCTGTTTACACATCCAGCAGACATTAGAGTCAGCCAGTCTAAAGAAAGTCCTAAACTCTGTCTCAATGCACTTTGTTTTGGTTTCAGCCGACTCCTGAGGGAAGTATTTGGCTGTTAAGCTGCTGAACGCTCCACTATGTTCACCAGCTAGTCTCTAACTGTGTCTGTCTTGCTGTTTGATGCTGAGCAGGTAGTGTACAATGGGATTATCTGAGACTTCTGGATGACAACAGTTGCCTGCAGCTGCTGCTCGAAACAAAGCTGATGAGACTGAACAACGCTGTCTCCTAGAAGAACCTTTGTATGTTACTAAACTGCTTTCTTCATTACATTGTTGTGGAAATGCCTAATTATACTTACAGACAAGGTTTCTTTGAGGTTACAAAGCACTATATTCATGTACCACATAGGCGTTCGAAGGAGGCTGTTGAAGGATGGTAAACGTGAAAAGTGCAGGATCTTGACATTGCAACTTTGGGTTCGTGTCAAGACTCCTGTCTTAGGTTCAGACGACAAAAGCACTTTGGTTAAGTTTGGGCAATGTTCGCCATTTCGGTAAAATGCTAATAAAAAAAATGTAATAAGGTGAGGCTGTAGTCACTAAGTCTGGATACTAGACTGGAATCCAGTGCCTGTTTTGGTGGAAAACAACTGAAATGTTTGCAGTGAACATTTTTGCTGATGCATTCAGTATCAACACTTTTGCCACTTGACAGTCCCCACATTAAGATTCAGATTCAACTTTACATATCCCAGAAGAGTAATTCAGTTTTACAGTCTAACCAGACCACACACAAACTCACAGGCAGAAACTAGCAGCAATCAGAAGTAGTAGTGTGTCAGAGAGATCAATACATGGGCAAAGAGACACACTAGCACCTCCTGTGGTCCCGAGCATACTGACTCACATGAGGAACGGGCAGAATAAAGGGTCTATATAACATAAGAAAATAATCTGAAGTCTTCACTGACAGCTCTGACGCCATTTAAATTATCCTGTGGGGTCAAATCCTCCATCTAAGTGCACTGACACGAGCATTAAGAATAGTTTGCAAACAAGACCCTCAGTTGAATAGTGTTTGCAGGATTTCCCTCCCTTGTAAGTCCATTATGACTAAGTGCAAACCCTAATTTGTCAGCACACATTTTTAACAGGCTTATCGTCAGTGCTCCAATTCCCAGTAGTCAGTGGTACTTAACTGGAAAATTCTCCAGAGCTTGTGGCTCTGTGTTGTATAACATCAAACAAATGTCTTTAAAGCTCTCTACTCCCAGTGTGGTTCTCCAAAAAGAGACACGAACACAGAGTTGTTGTGTCCCATGTGCATCTCAAAATTCCTGCAGAGAACAATAGCAGTGGGGGTGTGCCACAGCAGGTGGGCCTACTGGCTTTTGAACTTAGTCCAGACAGTGTGGTGACTTGACTTGAATAGTAAGTTATGTTATGTTTTATGTTTGAATCTCAATAGTCGGCTCAATTTGATTCTTTTTTGAATTCGGGTCATGCACTATAGCATCCGCTGCTGACCTTCAGAGTTCAGTGTGAGGTGAACAAGCGGACACTTTGCAGCTTCAACATCTCTTTGTCTTTCATTTCGCCTGCAGCTCATACATTCACATAGCCCTGGATTGGGCGAGGCTGTGCAAACACTGAATAATGTATCATTGTTGGAGCAGTTAGGTGTGAAAACTCAGTGTGAGATTAGTGAGAAGAAACATGTTCATGCTCTTTTTATTCTCCTCCCTGTCGCTCTCACTTGGCTCCAAAGGAAGGAGAAAGATGCCCTATTACTCTTTCCCCCTGCAGATATTCACTGTTACACCCCTTTCCACATCGCTCACCCTCACGTCTCTAAAGTTGTGACAGATTTTTTGAATGAGAGGAGCGTTAATGAATGGAGAGCATTCGAGAGTAGAGAGAGACGCTTGTCAGGTTCATGCGTCATGGGTTGCGGCTCATGAGAGTCAAATTTCACACGCTGACACACAGCTTGTGGTTATGTTATCTTACTTCTTTCCTTTTAATGAACACGATATGAGCGGATGTGATGTGTGTCTGTGTGGGTGTGAGTGTGTGTATGTGTGGTGGGGAATGATTTAATGTCGACAAAATATTGTAGAAAAATATGAAATACAGGGGATGCAACAGTCTCTAAAGGCACAACTCCAGACATAAGTTCTTCGGACAATGCGACAAAAGTGTTTGAAGGCAAAAAAGTTGCTGAGGAAAAGAAAAGCTCAGAAAGTCGATTTTGTATCTTTTACAAAGTCTAAAGGAAACATTGATGTTAACTCAACATCTTATGTTTATAATGAGAAGAGCTTCTGGTTTTAACATTGTCGTGTCACTTTGGTAAAATGCATCCTCTCTGCTCTAACAAACTTCTCACACTCAAGCTTTCACATCCAGAGAACGCAGAGGTTGCTTTATCCCGAACCTCACATACACACCAGATGTGTAAGCATTCGCTTTGAGATTCAGAGGAACAGAGCAGGCATAGGCTTTTCCCATCTTTTCACACATATTCAAAATAAAAGGTACTTCCTGTCACTGAGCAACAAATAACTTTTTCTGAATTATCTGCGGCAGCTCTAAAAGAAGTGAGGCTTTTTGATGAGGAGAGAGGTGTGAGTGGGAAACAGGGAGGCGAGGAAACCAGCCAGGCTCTTCATTCACACCTGTGAGAAACTTCCTGCGCCCCCTGGGTTACAGCATCCGCATCACAACGTGGGGAAACAAGCTCTGCCTGTGTCTCCTGCAATTTCCCTTTTTCCCTCTCCTCCCTCTTGTTAAAGGGGCTCCCCTCCTGCACGACTCTACCCATCAGGGATCTTTTGTTACATTGATTGACATGTTGCAGAAACACAGCAACAGAAAGGATGTGAACGTTCCAACTTACCCAAAGCCAGGATTTTTTTTAATTTAATTTGCTGATTGATCAATCCATAACTGGAATAACATTGTGATTGCAGACAAAACAGATTATTTAAGAAAAATCTGAAACATACAATACTGTTGAGGTGCAATTTCCTTTTTTGATGGCATTAAGGAGATAGAGCAGAGATTCTGCAGCAGAGAATTAGAAAAAAATACTCTTTTTTTCAGATGTAAAATTGGCTAATCAAAATTAACCTAGATTTGGTTGAAAAGGTACGTTTTAAGCAAGCAGCAAACTTCAGGGCTGAAAATTGAAGGCAGTGTGAAGTGCCGAAAACTGCAGTTCCTTGAATGGCCACTTGAGGCTGGTTCTGAAACAGTCATTCCCCATAGACGCCCATGTTAAAAGTCCAACTTTACAGCAGAAATAAACATGTTAACAGGTTACTGGTACAAAAAAAATGGTTTTACTCCTGGTGGTTGGTTACATAACTCATCCGTATACATTTATTAGGTCTTAAAGTTATGCATAATTAAGGGTGCGGACGCTTTGAATGACAGGCTGTCTGCTAAGCTTCACCACAGTCTATGAATCAGATCCATCCGTTGCTCCTCCACAGCTACAACCTTGTCCAAATATAGACACCCTGGGTCACTTTTGGCTCCAAAAATCTAAGTTGGCGATGGCCAAGTTTCCAGACTTGAGGCTTAGAGAACGGATGACGTCACAGTGGCTGAGTCCAGTATTTTTGGACAGTCTATTGTTTTAAGACATCTAGCTAACCTGTAACACTTGTTTCAAGTCCTCCACATTAAACAGGGTTGTTTGTCAATGTCCTCTAGAACACATCTGATCTGTTTCCACTTTCGACAGGACACCATGGGTCCGCGCAACCTGTTCTCATTCCGAACTCGGCGTACGAGTGTGATGCCAAAAGCCACGTCCCACCTCCAAATGCAACAGATGTGTCAGATGATAACATGGTCGGACAAACCAGTGGTGCTGTTATTACATGCTGGCAGCGGTGTGCACGGGTGGTGTCACTTGACAACGTGGCTGGAGGAAACCAGTCACGTGCGCCTAAAACGCTGAGGAACAGGGTCAGGCGATAATGCTGCCGATAACGAGGTAATACAAGGAGCGCAATATAGGGTAATATAACGTAAGCATGTCATTTTGGGGTCACTTAGTACTCTATTTTACGTGAATCGGCAATGCCATCAATCCCAAAATCCCTGCAGACATCAGCTGTACCATCATAACGCTCAAGCAATAGTGTGGCAGTCCTCCGCTGTTGGGCTGAGGTGGATATGTGACATCGCTGTTGCACCGAAACATCCAGAGCAATCACTGGGAAAGCTCTTTCTTTGGAAGAGCAACAGATGTGTTTGTTTTTTTCCTCATAGACTGATACCCATTAGTCACAGCGTGAGTGCATTAACTGCGTTCGATCAGCAAATACAATGTATTACATCGTATTAGATCTAATGAAAAACAGTCATGCAGGCAGAGTTCTATAATGCTGAAGCAGTCCGTCAATCATCATCAGTGGGGCCATTTGCCTGATATGGACTCTAAGAAGACAAGCAAATGACGTATCTAAGTTCATATCACATCATATCATAGAAGACTCTTGTGCAGGTATTCTTGTCTCCTCAGACACGGACCTTGTGTTCATTACTGCTGTTTGTTATTTGTAGTCTCAGTAGAGCGGCTCATGCCTGTTTGTTTGGCGGTTTGGCTGCCGCTGTCAGTCCAGTGATATCACAGTATACTGGCACAGTGATTACTGAGAAATGCAGTGAAAACAACACGGCAATGACTGCTTCGCACCAAAGATGCCTCCAAATAAATGTCTCCAAATAAAAACAAACACACTGCAGATAATCAGTTTGAGCTAATTTCATTGCTGCTGGGCTCAGTGGAGACACACATGCTGAGGATGAAGCACTAGTTTAGTACACTGTGCTCAAAGCGGCTACCTGTTTTGAAATGAAAAATGGAGGAAGTTTGGGTTAGGATGGCATTAATCTACCCATACGACAAGGTCAACAACAAAGTTAAACCTTAGCATACGCAGTGGGTGGATCGACCGCATATTTGATCACAGATAAATAAGATATATATCAAACTATCCACACTAAAATCAGAGTTTAAACAGATCCCATCATTACCACATTTCGTGTATTCTATGTGTTGCTGTTGTATATCTCTAATTAATGTTTGTTGTATGCTGTATCCCTTACTGAAAATACAAAAAATAAAGACAATATTGGCACAGAAGCGAAGCGATGTGCTGCGTCAGACGGAGGCAGAAGAATTTTTTTTAGCCACATTAAAAAAATCTGATTTTGAGCGTACACAATATCAACAGTATTTTCACAACTTTACTTACTTTACTGCCGTCAGACAGCCCTTTCTGAACAAAAAACATAATTTTGCTAGTTTAAAACTTCCTGATTGGTTAGTTTGTTTGTGTTCTTGTGTGACTTCGAAGAATCTGAATTAACCCTGAAAAAAAAAAAAAAACAGTCACACAATAACACAAACAAACCAATCGATCATGGCGGCAGTAGATGTTGGAGCAAGCAAGCGAGAGCACATTTCACCTGTACATCCCTCCACTGGCTCCCTAAACATCGGAGAACACAGTTTAAGATCGTACTGTTTGCTTGAAAAGCTCTGAATGTGCTGGCTCCTTCATACCTCTCTGACCTTTTTATAGCCACATTCACTCCTTGTCATCCCAAAAACAAGACTGAAACATAAGGGAGACAGAGCCTTTGTTGTCATGGACGCCAAACTCTGAAACAAACTGCCCCAGATTAGACTAGCCCCCATCTTGCCTGTTTTTAAAGTCTCGTTTAAAAACTCATTTGTTCTCCTTGGCGTTCTCAGACCTGAAGTTGACAGTTTTGTGGTTTTACTTTGTGGTTTTATTGCCTTTTTGTAAACAGTTTTCTTTTTGTTTTGTTTTTTTTATGTCCAGTTTTATGATATTTATGCTATTTTTAAAAAATCTATTTATTGATGTAAAGCACTTTGGTCAACTCTGTTGTTTTGAAATGTGCTTTATGAATAAATCTGGTATGAATTGAAGTGGAGGGTACAGCAATGAAAATATCCTCAAAGTGTACTCTTAAATATAATCTTTTTTAGACGGCTAAAATGCATTTTGCTGCTGCCCCCTCCACAACAATCCAAACCAAATGAGCCAAAAATAGGTTCTTTGCACAGAATGTGGTCCTTGGTGAAAATCCTGCTGTGTCAGTTCAGCAGGTTCAGATGCTTTTTATCTCTTTATGCTGTTTGTACTTCATGCAGGTGAGATACATGCACCCATCTTTAGCTATAAATAAGCCTCATCTCTCAGAGTTTGACAGCCAACATGTGTATAACACGATCTAGTAAAATATCTTGACAGAGGTCCAGCTGTAGTTGGAAATCAAACCAAGCACATTACTTTTGTAGCTATGACTACAATCTGTGATTAGACTGCTTTGAAAGACTTCATACAGTATGCATCTATTTTGAGAAACACTTATGAAGTCAGTGTTTCATTGAGCTGCAGAACAACAGCAGAACTTAATGAGTCTATTTTCAGTGATTGTGCTTTGAATATTAATTCATCTACTTTATAAAATGAAACAATACCTTTCATATCCATATACCTAACCATTTAAAACCTGGATCAACATAAATTTTCTTTTACTGCATTCAGCCTTTCACAAGTATACTAACCTTTGAACCCTGAGCAAATCATTTCTCTTAAAAACATGGGAAAAAGGGAATGAACAACTTGGCAAGAAATGTCCTACAAATTGCAAGAAGTTAGTAAATTTAGAAAATTATTCTTCAAAAAGACAGGTAAAATTTCCAAAGAACCATATTTAAAATTATCATGATTATATATCTAAAATTCTTTTTATAGAATTATTATAATTGTTCTCTTTTTGCCTTTTTATTCTTTTTTAAAATTTTTTTTTTTTTATATTTATTATCCAGCGTTCTCAAAACAA
This sequence comes from Plectropomus leopardus, assembly GCF_026936395.1. Classification (NCBI taxonomy): domain Eukaryota; kingdom Metazoa; phylum Chordata; class Actinopteri; order Perciformes; family Serranidae; genus Plectropomus; species Plectropomus leopardus. The sequence goes on along the minus strand of NC_142187.1, from coordinate 27,793,087 downwards.
CCAAATTCTTGTTGATTCTGACCACGTCTAGACCAGCTCATGATATACACCTAAGGGTGCATGTTGATGACATCACATCTGTGATTAAGCTGTTCCTACCAAACCTCCTGCCAATCTGCCCTCCAGGTAATTTCCCCTGATCTGCGGCTGATTGCACAGTAACTGGACACGTACTGAGAAACAGCTGTCACTCAGTCGAGTCTCAGAGGTGTCCATCACAATGGCTCGTGGATCCAGAATATTCACCATCTGCTGCTGTTTTGCTGGACGTGTAGCGTAGGCCCATATCACTTCCACTGTTTGGTGTAGGAGGTATCCAGTCACTGGCTGACAGCATCTTGTGAGCATGTTCAGAGCCATATGGGGAAAGACTGGATGCCGCATGTTGGAGTGCAGAAAAATCATCAGTATTTAAAGTCTAAGAGTGTAAAACTCTGCACTGTGCCAGACAGATGCTTTTGATATGCTCATTAAGGAGCTTTATTTAAAGTTCAAAACAGCCACTGAAGAGGCAAATCACCCAAAAATCAGCCTTTGTCCAGTGTTAAGATTATTTTGTTCAGTGTACGGATGTATTACAAGAACCCACTTCCAATATGGCGCTCGTACAAAGTCTGGTGGTTAGCTCATTAATTTTCCTGTTTTTCTGGCAACCAATTTTGGATTTTATCACTGGATTAAGTGGGCGTTACTAGTGTTTAGCAAAATCAAAGATACAAAGGATCCTGTATTATAAATGCTGTGATAAATGCCCGGTGACATTCGGAGCTGTGGCACAAGGTTTCACTTTGACTTTCAGTTAAGAAAACATGGATAGGTTTAGAAAAAACATTATGGTTTGGCTTAAAATAAGTATGTTAGGTGGCATATGGTCCATACATAATAAACATTGCATTTGCATGGGGGAGAGACCAGCGTCTGCGACATGACGGAGATCAAATTTTAGTGGAAGTGGGAATAAGTGGTGCATGTTGTGTTCATTTACTAGACAGTTCATGTTTTTTTTTGGGTGACCAGATAAGAAAAGGCAGAGTTAACCTCTCAAGAAAACTACAACCGCACCAATATGGCAACATTTTGGATGTGAGGCCGATGAAACAGGTGTGCTTACTGGCTGCAAGCAAAGTTTGAGCTGAACTAACGTTGGACGCAGTGTTTCTGTTTTTGAATTAAAATTGAAATGATCTACATGACACTGCTTTATGTCACTACAAAAACCTGAATACAGTGTTAGAGATCAGATCACACTGGACCAGACTGGTATACTGAATTTTAGCACTTGAAAATTGAAAAGCTCTGTAAAATAAAATGACCAGTAATAATAACAAACTAACATTAGGCTACTAACTAAAAACTAACTAATCTTAGCTATATTGTATGTCATTTCCAGTAAATATTGAAATATAAAACATATTTTTTATGTATTTTCTTCTGATTAGACACTAACGTTAAAAACACAGAAAGATAGCAAGTAGGCTACTCACCCATTTTATACCTCTTTCCCACCGAAATTAGCACATACTTGCAGATTTTTTAAACATGGGTAAGCAAGCTTAAAATAGGCTATAGACCTCTATGGCTCTATAAATGGAGTGGACGAATATGTGTGTGAGTGGTGTGTCCGTTTGATGTCACAGACAGGCCGGAGAACGGGTAAACAGTAGATAGCAGCATGGACAGAGGTCTGTGAAAATGTAACGGTAAGTAATTCTGTTTATATGTCTCTTTATTCAGTCTCCCTTTAAAACTGGGAGCAGCATTGGTGCAGACTAATTTGGATCGATGTTTTAGTGCCGCTTGGAAAGAGATGGACTGTAATTAGTGGCTGCGCATCATTGCATGTCGCTGGTAAAGGAGCTGAAATTAATGCCTTTACTCAGGTGTTCTGATCCCATCAATGCCGATCAGAGTCAGAGGCGTTAAAATCCTGTGACTATTGCAGTCACTTGACGCGGGTGTCAATGCCGATTATACACATTGCATTAAAAAGCCAGATGTTAGCAGGTGTTAACAGGTTTTTTGTGCAGTGGGAATGAGGCTTTATGAGCGGTTAGGTCTCCAGTCTGATCTCATGTTTACATGTAAACAAACAACAGTAACAGAAGTGCACTGCGCACTAATTTAGCATGGATAGAGAGCTCTGGTGTTACGCGCTGCCATACAACAGTCAGACACACGTTTTCTGTTGGGACACGGTGTCACTATGTTCACTAGCAGTCTGGTCCAGTGTTGGGCTTAATATCAAACAGATTTGAAAGTTTTCACACCAAGCCAACCCTATCAGCCAAAACATGCAACTGAAAGACAACATGGTTGAACAGAAATTGGGTTATCTTCTAACTTTTGTTTGACATTTTATAGACAGCAATGATGAAAACAGTGACGAAAACTTGCACGCCTGATTGTTAATGTTAACAAAAAAAGAGTGTTTCTCAGGCAAAGTTCTGACTGACTGCAGCTTCAGTCTGCTTAACTCCCAAGTAAGCTGACTCTGAGGGCACTACAGTCTTTCAGGAGTAAACTTTGTTAGAGTCAAAACTATCGTCTCTTTAGTCAAGGCACGGCCAGACATGAACAGGGGAAACAAAATGCAGCACTCAGAAAAATGCTTTAGGCATAAGGCAGGGGGCGAGTGAGTGTATCGATCTTTGGTTGCAACAGCTTCCTCTGTCAGCAAAATTCTATTTCTGGATCTACCGTATCTCAGGAAGCCAGCGAGACCTGATTTGCGGTGAATGACATTACATTACCTTGTCTCTCCTCCAGTCCCAGTGATCTATTTCCATCCAAGCACTCTAAACCATATTGTCATTTAAGTTAAATTTAGGTTAGACGGAGACACTGAGAGAAACAAACCCTCCTTGTCGTATTGTTGTGGAGGCTGCTGTGTATGCCTATTAATTGCTGCGCCCCTTGGGTGAATCCCCACTCCAATGCAGTCTCATCAACCCGTGTGACACATTACCTACCTAGCGTGAATGAAACCTGAAGGTAATGAGCAAGACTTTCCCTCATGTCAGCAGACATTCATGAGCAGAATCCGGAACTGCACATTGAGACAATTTGGACTGCTTTCACAACAAAACTACTGCAACGAAGTGTCAAAACCTTCCTGCCGGAGCTGGTGGTGCAGTGGTTTCTTCTATCGAGCAGGATCGGAGACTCATGGGGGGCTCGTGTGCGGTGGCGGTGACAGGTAAGTCTCATGAGAGGAAGGGTCTCATGTTCATACACTCAGAACTGTGTGTGTGTGTGTGTGTGTGTGTGTGTTTGCGCGCGCAAGATAATTTTAACAGTGAACCAAAAAACTCCTGCTATAACAAAGATGGTCCATTAAAAAAGTATTTCACCAATATAAAGAAAATCCTCACATAAAACTAGACTCTCTGAAGTAGAAAGATGCAAGAACTTTTAAAATTGGTGCTACATGACCAGAGAAAACAAAGAAAAGGACTTTTTGCTCAAGAGGTGGAAAACCTACGACTACCATAAAGCATCAGACCAATCAGCCCTCCGACTGGTGCATGTTGTAATGCGATCTTGTGCATTTGACACAATGGCGGCCAACCAGATCTTGTATTACAGTTAAATGGTAAGCTACAACATGTTTCTATTATTATTATATATATATTATTATATGGCACCCACTTCCTGTTCACAAACTCTCACCATTATGGCAAAATTAAAAAAAAAAAAACTTTTCTGAAAAGATTTTAGGTGAGAAATGGGAAGTTCAGTGACGTGATCTTGATTTGTGTTGGATCAGCACTGTCTAGTTCTACTGTTTGATTTCAGCCTGAGTTTGAGAGACAGAACGAGGGGCGGGTCTGTCTCTTGATCAGCTGAATACTTTTCGTGTCTGTAGTGGCGGCAGCACGGGTGGCCAACGCAGCATCACTCTGAAGTCATCACATAGTGACGGTCGGTCGGTGACCTTCCACATTGTTTTAGGTATTCTTGCCGTGTCAACCTATGACATTCCAAGTTCGGAGTAAGAACGTGTTGGGTAACCACGTAATATAAGAAGTGCGAATGCACTTATAGGGCAGACAGGTGGGGAGGTGGATGGGTCACACAAACAACCAACTTTCATGCAGGAATCTGAGGTTTGCATCCCGTGTGGATATGTGTGTGTGTGTGTGTGTGTGTGTGTGTTTCTACACCTTACCATGTGCCTCTCTTGCCTAAACCTAACCATCCGTGACTATGGTACCTAATCCCAACCATTCTGACAGTCTGCGCTTTTGTGTGAACATAGGGAACGTGCTGCGTCATCCCATCACACGTGCATTTGTCGACATCACAGTAACAGGTCGCATCATCCCACCATGATGTCATCCCACCATGATGTCATCCCACCACATGCATTTGTTGACATCACCGTAGCGGCATGCCAGAATGTCATAGGTTGATGCGGCAAGGATAACAATATGTCATAGGTTGATGGGGGATGTCATTGACCGACTGTTGCTGTGTGGTGACTTCATAGTGAGAACATGTTGGGGTGGCGGGCAATACGATAATACAGAAGCACAGCCTGTAGTTTAAGCAACAGCCCTAAGAACTAGTGAAACCCTGTCAAATGACATTAAATATGTCACTGACGTAAAATGATAAAATACATAATTTGGCAGAGCTTCACTGTGGGGGGAGCAGGGAAAGCTAGGCAGTGGTTACATGGAGGGAAGTTTACCAAACTTTATCTGCACATATGCCCACACTGTTTCGATACAAAGCTGGTTGAAAATTGAGAAGTCTCCCTTTAACTCTACCTACAACAAACACTTTGGGGAAAGTTTTTAATTAACAAAAATCCCTCTCTGGAGTAAAGCTCTGGACAATCAATGACTTCTGATTAAATTGACAACAGCATCGTCGAGGGCTGCTGCAAATGAGACGCTGGAGGTCTGCCAGGTGATGCGGCTTGATTCACGACAATCTTGAGAGTCATTCATCCCACATCGGGCAGTCATCGCTGCCAAACCTCTGGGTCAGCCCCATAATAAATATAGATGTTGACACACAGATTCTACCAGTCACAGGAGCAGACAATTCATGTTGTGGGTGGACTGAATCTGGCCCCATGTCCGCACCTGACACCCTCCAATTATATGTGACAGATGCTTGGCGCGTGCACACGCACATTAATACTCTGCAGCCGGGAATGAAATCTCCATATCTGACACTGGGCACCCCTCCCTCTGCAACTCCCCTTTGTTCTCTGGGTGTATGTGACCAGATGTGGCCCTACTACAAATTTAATAAAGATACGGATATGTGTGTGTTTGCCCGTGTGTGTGTGTGTGTGTGAGAAAGACTTTGAGATTCGAGTGTGTGACAAACACTGCTAATGTAGTGTGCATATATGAAACGACATGAGTGTTTGTGCAAGTGTGCGTGCATGTTTGGTGTGTGTTACATGCGCATGTACTGATCTCATGGATTGGGTTCTCCAAACGGCCTTATTAGCAGGCTCCATGTGTCAGTGGTTAATCCCCCGGTCTCTCAAGGGACGCACCCCCTCTCCTCACCTCCCCCTCCCCCTGTCCTCCTGTCACCCCCTCATCACCACCTCCACAGATGGGTCCTTTTATTTCCCCACAGAATACTAATAATGGCCATTGAAGGATTCCAAAGGGGCAGCTTTACCCTCTTTACACCAGTGCCAGGACTGAATAGTGTAATGATGCAAGCAGTGGACGAGGGAGGAAAAAGGGAGGATCCTTACGAGCAAAAAGACAACAGCTAATGCAAACAAAGATTTTCTCCGTGGATGTTTAAGTGGTTCCTTTTGAATTCATGAAGTGTTTGTTGTATGTTGACTTAGGGCTAAGCAATAAAATGGTAATTATCTTGATATAATTTTCCTCGATTGTGATATAGTGTTATAATAAATGTTTAATAAATCCTCCAAATGATTAAAACATACATATGCCTGAAGACGGGGGCGGGATTGCACCTTAAACGCAAGTTTCCACCCGCCGCTAACCAGAGGAAGGAAAAGGAGAAGTAGTAGTAGTAGAAGAAGAGGCTGAGACTGGCCACCTTTTGCCGGCAACTAATGCGCAATAACGTTATAGGGGTATTTCTAGCATGACTGTTTTGACCATGGATAATGTCATTGCACCGTGGTTTAGCCCTTGAATAACCTGAGCAAATTAGTTTGATTTCTTTCAAAAACAAGGGTAGTAAGCAATTAGCAACTTAACAAGGCATGGGCCAAAAAATTAGCAGGAAATCAGAGCATCAAAAAAAAAAAGAAAAAGAAAAAGAATTACAGGAAAAAAAAAACATTTAAAAAATGAAATAAACTGACTCACCTTTTTTTATTTTTTAAAAACATGCTCATAATTATCATACATATAATTTTCTGGACATATTCCATGGAATTTTTCCACTGCTTAAAAAAAAATTAAAATTTCAAGTTATTTTCTTGTCACCTTTTACTTATTTCTTGCAATCTGTGGGACATTTCTTGCCATAACCTTCGCAACAGTAGCTGAATAGTCAACTCAAGTTAGTTAACATGACAGACAAACTGGCTGTTTCATTAGAATGATATAACATAATGTGACTAAACGTTATAACGTAAATAAAACTGTCATATGTTTCTTTGTCCATAAACATGCTTTATGCCTCATTCATGTCAGATAGACTTTCATCGCTACTTTACAACATCATCAAAGTCCAACTTCTGCCATTGTTTTGATTGAGAAATGGCAGGAATTACTTGTACTGTAGTTGTAAAACTTGTACTTAAAGAACTGACTACAGTTTTGTTTCATCTATTCTGTTTCCATTGTCTGATAAATCACTTACAGACTGTTTCAAACCATCTGCACAAACAGTCTGACTTGCTGCTGACCGGAATTAAGATTTCTTTATCTATTTATTATTTTATTTATTTACATTATAATGATTTGAATGGTTTTGTATCTACCTCAGATGTTCTGTCCTTTAGCAAATGCTGTGCCATGTTCTGACAAATAATAGTTTAAACCACAATTAATCTTGTGACTTCTTTAACTTTAACTCCGGAGCAAAAATCAGCCTTTAACTGAAGCAGCATCTGCGTGCCTGTGCTGCTTTCAGATGCCTTTCACAAGTATTTAAACCTTTGAACCCTAAGCAAATTATTAGTACAATTTCTTTCAAAAACAAGGGGTTTTTTTAGAGTTATTTCTATGTATTCTTAAATTTCCTTTTCATTATTATTTTTTTTAATTATTAATCTTCAAGTTTTTTTTTTACTTCAACTACTTTCTTGCTAATTTTTCAGTCATTTCTTTTTTTTGTTGCTTATTGCCTTCTTGCTATGTTTTTGAAAGAAATCAAGCCAATTTGCTCAGGTTTCAAAGGGTTAAACTAATAAGAAATAAGGATTGGACTTATTAGCAGTTTTAGCCATATTGCCCTGCCTATAAGTTGATTGTCAACAAAACTCTAACAAAGTTATCAAGTTTGAACACTGTTCTCACAGAATCATGAGGGAACTCAATGTACTGCAATAAAGCCATGGTTATTTTAGAGTTTACTTACAGGTGATGTCAGGTGACCATATGGTGGGAAAATATAGCTCGTATCATCAAGCCAGGGACACCAGCCAAGAGCAACCAGAAAGTAATAAAGAGGGGAAATGAGTGTGCTACTACAGCTTCTAATTATAGCAAAACATTATTGAATGTCTGTGTGATGCTGCAGCGTATAGCCAAACACAGCCTGGAGTCAAGTCACTTTGTCTGAGAGGCAGAGAGACGGGAGGAGGAGGGAGAGCTTTTAAACAGCTTAGGTGTCCCACTGCCAAATCGACTGTTTCTAACTCTCAGTTGGACAAAGCTATTTTCATGATTCCTGTAACAACTCACAACACAATCCAAAATTAAAGACATGCAAACTGTCTCAGAAGAAGGTAGGAGAAACAAAGGAGAGCTGCACAGAGTAACTTTGCACGCAGGTTGCTCCTGCAGGCAGCAATGAAGTTCAATACCAAGATGCTCCCAACAGCGGCTGAAATTTTATCTAAATGACAACAAACTGTGTTGTAGACGCTGACATTCCTCCACTACAAATTTAACAATAAACGGTCTAGACAGGTACGTGAAGAAAATGACAACAAAACCTATTATCTGTATAAACACCGAACTTTCCTTTTACAATATATATTGGATCTGTTTAAATATGGACTTAAAGAGATTGAATAACACACAAATTAAACAGTAATTTGTGTCTTTATACAACAAAGGGCTGTATTGTGCTTGTATAGAACTGGTTTCTAAGTGTTGTCCGAAAAATCAAAGTCCAAAATCAAAACTGTTTATTGTCCATAGTTATGTAGTTTGTTTTATGTGACTGTGAAGGCATTTATGGGCACAGCATCTGAGTCAAAGACATATTTCCATACGGGGACTATAAAGTATATTGTGTTGTATCGTATCGTATCGTATCGTATCGTATCATATCATATTATATTGTATTTTATCATATTGTATCGTTTTGTATCAAATTGTATCATATCGTGTCATATCGGAGTGTAGTTGTTCTACATGGTCATACTCAAGTGCAACATAAAGAACACAACCGTCAAAGAGCAGAGAGACATGATATTTAAATACAGGAATAACTGCACACTGTAATTGTGATGTGATTTACATTCGGTTGAGATTATTAAGCAAGAAACTTTTTTTTTTCAAAGTTCAGCGATAAACTGCATCAAAATGCATGATCATCAATTATCATCATCACTATTAGCTCTGCTGCATTTGTTGCATATTCTTTCGTTGCCAGTTCTTTTACAATGATTTTTCAAAATTTTACTCATTACATACAAGCCTTTGCCAGTGCATCAGTGAACGTCTTACTCTCTACTGTCTCAAAAGGCTTCTTAGATCTGTTGGGTAAGACCTTTTGTTCAGCCAGCTGTTAAGAGTCTAAGTGGAAGTCAAGGGGTGATGGAGCCTTTGCCATACTGGTGCCTCAAATTTGGGAAAGTCTCCCAATTAAGTATTCAGTCTGCTAGCTCTGCTTATAATTCGTGTCTTAATGGGGAACTCCACTGATTTTACAAATAAGATTCAGTTTAATCATCAGCCTGTGAAAACTGTTGTATCATGCCTTCTGGAGGAGCTTTGTCAAGAAAAGAACTCTGATTATCTCAAAGTGATCCCATTAGAGTTATCTTTGTTTGGGCTTGGAGATTACCAATTTATGTGTTTGCATAATACAGATCTGTCATGTAACCATACACTATATGTTTCTTTCTGTTCTTGTTGTTGTTTATAGGAAGATTTATCGTTTTATGTTGTCAATGGTCTTTGGTGTATACTTTTTTCTTTTGCTGTTTCTTTTACAATGCACTGTATTTCGTGCTTTGTTCTTTACAAGTGCTGTACAAATAAAATTAATTATTTAATCATATAACAAGATTCAGTACAAAGGGTTTCCCACACATTTCTTTATTTGTGGCAGCATGCCCAGATAACATCTGCTGCCACCAATTGATTTTTCTAATTTTGGAGCTGATTAGGAGTGCTGTTGTAATATGTAAACAATTTGGTTATTCATTGCACTACCCTTTCAGTGTGCAGAACTGCAGAACTGCTGTACTCTGGGCACAGACGGAGCAGCAGAACACCACGCACAGTAAAAGTGAAACGTGACTCTTCATTGCACTGGGTTAGAAGTTTGCTTTCACTCGCCTCTGCAGCAGCTGCTCCTCTCATCCAGCTGTGATCAGATCGACTGATCAATTATCTACCTGCACAACTACAAAAACTGCAGCTGAGGAAGAAAACAACTCATGAAAAGATTCAGTTTACAACGACGCAACAACCTCCAAATTTAGAGAGGGGACACAGAATAACATAAAGACACACACAAACACACACACACACACACACACACACACACACACACACACACAAAAGAAAAATGAAAAGTTTGCTAATATCCCTATCCCCCCAAACCCATTTAAAATGCATCATATAAGCATACTAAATTTCCCAAGAGAACAATCGTTAGCGTCTTTGCAAAAGCAATTGGCTTGAAGGTCAACCTCTTAAGGGTAATAAAAACAGCAATGCAATCTAAACAACAGAGAAAATTGCCACAATAACCTCAACATTACATGCCATGTGTGGTTATCTCCTTTAGCTGTTCTCTCCAGGTGCAATCTCTCTTTTAATCATGCATTTGCACGAACATCAACCCCAAAACTGTCTTATCACAGACATCCATTTATACCGACTGAGAAAAAAAGGTTCCCATACGTCTATGATTTGTACATTACACAGAAGTAATGAAGTGTCTTTAAAAGGTCATTATTCAGTATTGAGGGTTTAAATGGACTGCTCTGATCATGCTTGGTGGGGGTTTACCATGTCCTCCTGACGGATGTTGTCACTGGATGAACTCTAACTGATATCCTGTCTTAGTGTACCATTGTGTCTCGTAGTCAGAGGAAGTATGTGGCATCCTCTCAGTCCTCAAAGGGCCTGAATGGAATAGAGTAGGACATTTGTCTGTATGAATATTACATTTTTTCCTTCAGTCCAATGCTAAATTATTGAACAGAATGCACTCTGGAAAACAGCCTTTGTGAGGTGCTTTGTGGATATCGCAAAGTCTATCCTTGTGGGTCCTGTTTTTCTTCTTTCGGTGTGAAGACGAGACCTCCACGGGAGCTCGAGAGATGGAAAGCGTGGTGGAATTCCTCCCTGTTGGCTACAGCGCAGGCCGACTCGACTGTCTGCAGAAGCAACAGATGGCCATGGTCTTGGGTTGCTAGGAAACTGGTAATCAAATACTTTAATTCAGATTGATTTGGGAAGCTGAGGTTTATTAAAAGCAGGGTGAAGTCTTTTGTTATTCAGATGGCAAGATGTTTGATTTCTCCCTCTTATTTTGGTTGGTAAATATTTGATTGCCCTCAGAGTTAGATATAGACATGGCACTGAGCTCTGGACAGGCTGTGGTTGTGTGTGTACAAGGCTGTGAATACAAATGATTGACAATGTCTGACTAACAGCCACACTGGTATGATGGGAATGACAATAAAGACAGAAATATGTGTGTTGATAAATCAACACCTGAGGTGATGCTGGTTTGTAGGCTGCTGGCACCATTTTCTCTTTTGTCCTCTTACTGTTCCTTGTGCTTGTGGAAAAGTGGTCTGTGGGATTACATGAGTTGTCTTTAGGTCTATTAAAACAGAATTTAAAATTTAATAAAATCAAGATTAAGGTGAGATAAAAGCACCAAATCTAGTCTAGGTTTCTTAAATGGGTGAAATTTGCAATTGTCCACACTTTGTTGATCCCCTTTGTTGGGCTGGTTGATATGGTAAAAACTATTATCAAAACATTTTTTTTCCATATTGATTAATATAAACATTTATAATGTGATGGCTACCTGCTGCAGACCACTGATCGAGACAAAAAGACAGCAAAATGGATATTGTTAACAAGGCATTGGCGGCATATCCAGCCTTGATTGTGCCATCAAAGGCTGGTTTCCAATCCAAAATATAGTCTTTTACAAACCGTAAGTGCCTAAAAATGTTAACCACACCATTTTGGAAACCTAGGTTTAACATATCCGCTACATAATAAGCTAAAAATGTTTCATATCATCCAAATCTGTGGTTTGCAGTAACAAACATTTTTAAACATTTATTCTCTCAGCTGGGTTGAGGAACTACAGGAAAGGGAAGGACTTTAGCTTACTTTTGTGGTTCTGTTAGTCCAAAGAATGTGAATCAGCGAACAAAGTGTATTACTTCTTGGCCTATGCTTGCTTTAGATATTTTAAAATGAGGCTATGTAAATTTGAAAATTAAAAATAAGTTAAATTTAATAGCAATAAAATCCCCCCTTGCTTAGTTCAATACACTGATGGAAGAAAACTTTGTTTTTCTTGCATGCTGCTCAGCAAATTTGCAAACTCTTGCTTTATATTAGAACATTTTCAACAACATACAAAAAAAAATCACCAGCAGAGTACAAAGAGTATCTCTAGCCTTGTAAATAGGGGCTGCATGACTGTCAATATTCCATGACACACAAATAACAGATTTAAAAGAAAATATACAAGCTTTAATACCAGGCGGAGACCTCAGAGGCTTGGAAACAAAGCTAAAGCAGAACCGCCAAAAACTGCTGGCTTCAAAGTAAAACCTTACAGACTGCCATGTTAAAATGCCTAACATTATAGCAGAAATAAACATGTTTACAGCATGGTACAAAATGTGGTTTTGGTCTCTGTAGCTAATATCAACACTTATAATAACTGTATGGAGGGTGATTTTTTTTCCATTACTCACCAGTTTAAGTTTGATTAAGTCCTAAAGTTATGTTAGTAATAGTGTCCTCAGTTTCTCAGTCACATCAGCCCCTTGCTCCTCCACAGCTCCAGCTCCAAAAAATAAAGATGGACATGGTTTGAATGCTGAAGTTGATGCTTCAGAATAGCACAAACCAAATATGGTCATGATAGCTGTGTCCAGTATTTACACAGTCTATGTTTAATACCACAATTGTGCAGTGAGGTTGCAGGGAATAATTTAACCTTCCTATCTTTTGATGCACTTTCATCCACAGCAAACATGGGCCATACATACAGGTAGGTGATCTGCCTCATCTGTTTTGATTCTTAGATATGAGCGTCTGGTCATCTATATTATAGCCCTATTCTGGCTCAGTATTCCTGCCCTAGAGCTGTAATGATACGAAGCAAAAACACGACACAGATCGAGTCTGAATGCCACAATACTGGCAAGCACAGCAGTCTCCAGATGTTGACTGTTTTGCACCAGCATTTCTATCAAAGAGCAGATTTGTTGATTTTACCAGCACTGGTGCAGGAACAGTTAAGCCTCCTGTGATGCTGCAGTGCTGCAGCTGCTTCCCTGAGTTAGTGGGACAGATCAGAGCTGATATAACATTTCCCTGGTGAGTTCACAAATAGATCCAAACAGAAGACAGACAGACAGACAGACCTAGAGGAAAAAAAAAAACCCCGCTGATTGTTGGTGTTGATGCTGATTGTTCAAAAAGCCGAATTTGATGTGTTATTTTCTGTTTCATCTAAAAATATACATAAGATGGTATTCCTCAACTCTCTGTTCTCTTTTTATTTCCTCTAAGAACGGCAGACAGATGAATCATTTGCGCAGAGGGGGGAGAGGAGGAGTATGTGAGCACACAAGTAGTTGCATATGCAAATGCATGTGTGTATACACACACGCTTTTGGCACTTGCACATTTACACACACGGACACAATCTGTATCATAACCACACGCAGAGAAGGCACACGACTGAAGATAGTCACATTTGCATTCAGTCCAACAAAACTGCAACACAATCAGCATTAGAAAAACAACATGTCGTCACAGGTCCAACATGGCCAATAATGAAATACTGAGCAGAGTGATCACAGACTGTCAGGTCTTCCAGAGCCAGCTGGAGCTCACAGTGAAACCAAAAATGACTTCAATGAAAGTGAACGAGAGACTGCATGAACGTCTGCAGACTGGTGTAAGTGTGACATGATTTAAGAAACATAGCAGTGAGCTGCACTGAACATAAATATGCCAGATAACCAGAGATTTATTTGCATTTTAGCATCAAGAACACATAAGGGGTTAAACTCCTTATTAGAGAGGATACTGCTGCCCAAATTTCACTCCCTTACTTTGGGAGAGGGTCAGTCTTTCCTAAGGGTTCCCACACAATTTTATGGACATATTTTTAAAACTTTTTTTAAAAAAAGTTTTCAAGGACCCACAATATAGATTTTTTTTTTTTTGCCCAATTTTTTCTTCCTCGCCCCACATGCCCAGCTCTTTTCAAACATATTCAGTTTCTGGCTATGACAAGCAGTGCAATTTTTAAAGAAAAGATCTGTTTTCCTAAAAGAAAAAAAAGAAAAAAATTTAAGTTTTTTTTTTTTTTTTTTTTAAATTGCCAAATATATTAAACAGAATTGTTAAATTTTCTTAAAAGTAAACAATGCCTTTCACATATGTGGTTTTCCTTACAAAACAAAAAAAGAAGAAGAAAGAAAGAAAGAAAGAAACAAAATGGCAAACATTTTTAAAGGAAAAAAAAGTTGCCAAAAGTAAAAAAGGAAAAGAAAAAAAAGAGGAAGAAAAAATGGCCAGCAAATTTTCTTTAAAAAAATTTAAGAAGAAACTTTTATGATGAACGAAAAAAAACAAAACCTTGTCACAAGCTACGAAATGCCTACAGAAAATAAATTCACCATTATGTTACATTAATGTTATTTAACTCATTACACACAACAAATTTATATGTTTTGTTGTGGTTGTGAAATTCCATGACTTTTTTCAAGTTTTCCATGACCCTGGGAAAACTGTGTCAGACACAGCACAGATTTACATGATTCATCTGCCTGTAACTGTATTCAAACGCCCATACTGCCATTGTTGCAGCCTTATATTCAGCGGTACTGACTTTTAGGACACGTTGAGTCTGACCAACATGGTCTTTTCCACAGTGACATGCAGCGCTGTTTCAGATGAGACAGCTAATGTTGTACTTTTGTCTTTGTACAGAGCAGAAAAAAACTTGCTGGTCTCTGAGGAGTTGAATCAGCCAAGGCATCACACATCTACCTGCCAGAGTTTTGGACAGCAAGCTCAGTTTAATAGGCTTAGTCACTAAACTGTGCAATATATTTTGTGAAGATCCGGAGGTTTTTTTTTTTTAAAGGGGGAGGGAGAATGGGTTGAGAATATTTTCCTTTATAGGTTCTGTATGTAAATTTCATAAAATCCTTTTAATTAGTGACGCCTCTGTCCGACACATAACTGCAGTCAGCATCCTCTGCAGCTGTAAGCAAGCACCTGCATCAGTGACAACGCTGACTGACCACGACTGACTGAACATGATCGATATAGGATGCTGAAATTATATCATAATATAATAGAGTTACTATCTGTGTATTCCGATATTATATTCAGACCATTGGCTCCAGGATGTCAACTGTCAACAGCTTTTCATTTGCTAATTATTTTATCAGCTGATGTTGCAGCAAACAACTGCAGATCCATGCAGTGTAGCTTTACTGCTAGCTGAATAACCTTAGCTTGGGCTATGGTCATTGGCCACCCAGCAAACGGTAACTTAACCACGCTGTACGGATCTGTTGGTCGTTACTTTGTAGCTGATACGCTGTAAGAAGGAACTATTTGTTTTGACTTAACAAAAGATAGAGTCCAAGCTGCCTTAAATACTTAAGATGACAGAATTTGAGAAGAAAAGTTAAATCATTATAAAATTACCTCAACTTGTCCAAATCAGTTGTGTGTGTACAAGGCTGTGAATACAAATGATTGACAATGTCTGACTAACAGCCACACTGGTATGATGGGAATGACAATAAAGACAGAAATACTTATAACACTTAGTTCCTTCTACATAAAATAGACCACTCAATACAGTATTTTGCCTGGGATTCACAGACATTCATGTATTTGTGTGGCCCACCACAATAAAAGTGGGGTACTACTAGTGTGGTCTGCTACTATGTATTTATTTCACATATTTGGAGCTGGACCATTCATGATGAGCACTATTAAAACATGTATACCATTTGTTCTTGATTGCTGATGAAAACAGACAGAGTAGCAGAATGTTTTTACGAAATGTGAGTTTCGGGGGTCCAGCCCCGGGAAATTTTGAGCATCAAACACCTGCATTGTGCCATTTCTGCTTTAATTTATGTTGGAAATGTCTTTTAGGGTCAATTTACACGGCAATGGTTCTTGCATGTAACATTTTGTTACAGTTTGTCCTTTCATTTACATGACATGGCATTTTTAGGGGCATGAAAACGCAAACTTTTGAAACCAGGTTTCAGACTGTAATCTTTTTGAAAATGCAACCCCTCCTGTTGGCGTGTAAACAAGCAATGCATGGATCCTGGGGGAACGGTGATGTCAAGGCTGCAATTCACCCATGCGCATGGTGTTCTTCTATGACGTGTCATTGCAAAGTTACACCACCAACTGCTGGCCTGGCAGGCATACTGCAGCATTTTTGGTTGTTTTTGCAGATCCGTGTACATGAAGATTGTTTTCACAATGTTATCATATGAAAACAGATGGAAAGACTTTTCCTTTTTTTGTAGCAAGCTCGTCTAAATGTGGCATTATTTCATAAAATAAAAGTCCCGCTACTGACATATTCTATATATTGAGTAGAACTTGTCCCTTGTGTCCCCTCTGAAATCTATGCATTTGACTCCGACTAACAAAACAGTGTCTTACTCCACCTAAAATGATTTGTGGATTATAAGATATTTCATGGTGCAAAACATTTGCAGAAAGTAAGGCGCTACCCCATTAGATTCTGCGTGACCCAATCCCTTGTTTCCAAATTCACATTAATTGGGTAGTGACCTTTCAGAAACCAAAGGAGCAGGGAGTTGTCATAAGTAGCCGGCAATTACACACCTGCAGTGACAGCCCACTGCATATATTGTTGCCATAGTTTCCAGGGGTATCTACTATCTGTTGACCACAAAAATATCTTTGCACCCAGTTCTTTGCATACAAAAGCAAACGAGAACATTATTCACTTGATATTATCTGAGTGATTATATGCAAACAAGTATCTATTTTTGAACATGTCTTCTTCAGCGCAGCTCAGTGTGTGTTTATTCATTTATTTTATTTTCATTGCTTTCAAGAATTTTCTTTGACATTTTGGATTTATTTGGCAGCGCACAGCAGCAATAAACTAGAAGTCAGGGGAAAGAACAGGAGCAGGTGACATGCGACAAAGATCTCTGGCCAGAATCAGACTGGGGAAAGTTAACACTTGTTTTATTTGTCTACATATGCAGAAGCAACCTGGAGGATCTGATTGTCAATTCCCCCAAAAAACAGGAACATTAACAACTCAGGAATGAAAAAGAAGTGGGATCAAAGTGGCAGCATTTCAACTGAGGTCTGGGGGTTTTATTTTTCAAATGCTGAAAAACGATTATACACAGTATGCATACCGTTCTCTGGAATTGTTCGAAATCATACCAAAAAGATTTGTATCAAGGTGACTAAAATATATTTGAGTTCAACTTTTCCTTGATTGAATAAAAATGAAATAACACTTGCGGTTGAATACTTTCTAACGTCCTTGTTTGAGATTTTCCTCGGCACAGCTGGAGCTTCAGAGATTAGATTGCTTTCTTATTTCCTCTCTCGTAAGAATAGATGTGAAAAGTTTAGTCTCAGGGTGATTTCATTCTCATCAGAAACCATTAGACAGTATCAAACCCACATGTCAGATGTC
This sequence comes from Plectropomus leopardus, assembly GCF_026936395.1. Taxonomy (NCBI): domain Eukaryota; kingdom Metazoa; phylum Chordata; class Actinopteri; order Perciformes; family Serranidae; genus Plectropomus; species Plectropomus leopardus. Next base: position 27,775,777 of record NC_142187.1, on the reverse strand, counting down.
TGTGTCTTCAGAGACGTTTTTCTTGTGGCAACACGTCATCAACCTGGTGACACATCCAGTCCCCATCCACCCTTTTCATGGACCAGTAATCCATGAGGCAGAGAAAGCGCACTGAAACTCTGGAATAAAACATGTCCTACAGATAAAACAGCAGAGAGCCTCTTTGTAAATAGAGGACAAACTCTCTTTTTCAAGCTCAGGATGCTGCTTATAAACTCATCCGCTGAGCAAACTTCCAAAAAGGGATGTTCAAATATGATGCACTTTTCGTGAGGGTGTCTCCCGGTGTCTCCAGTCCCATGATAAAGAGCAATCTAATAAAAAAAAAATAACCTGCAAGATGCAGAGCCAGGAAGGTCACACTGCTGCAGGCGTCTCATGGCAGCTGGTACAAAGCACACTGAGATGATAGCGGCTGACAGAGGAGTGTAGTGTGTAAATGCAGTCTCACATAGGGGAATATAAGCCGAGTGGCTCATACTGTATGTGTGTGGGCGGCCACAATCCTCTTAAGAAAACATGCCATCTTTTGAATACCGATGAAATAGAGCTGGGCGATACTGCAATATTATTGGGCCATGTTCTAAAACATGACATATATCTCAATATTTTGAAATCTCTGAACTACTGTAGATTACAAAAATGACAAAATTATTACCCGAACTACAGTTACAATTAAGTCAGCTGCTATCACAAAGGAAAGTTAAAGTACTATTGTAACTAGGGATGATAAAAATCGACGAATGATTAATCCGTCATCAAGAATTAAGTTGAACTTGTGAAATTAAGTTGATTAATTGATTGGCTGTGCAATGCTGTATATGCAATATGATGCTGTGAGCTTTGAGGAGAAACGCATTTTCTATTGTATAAAATAAGCCATTTTTTTTTTCAAACAATGATTAATGTATTAATCGCTCCATAATTTTACCAATAATCAATAAAGGACCATGCTAACAAGTTGCAACCCCAGTTAAAATAAATTTGAATATAATAATGTTCTAATAAAGTTAAATAAGGATCTGTTTTAATAAAGTCAAATAAAGTACTGTTATAATAAAGTTCTGCTCTTTGCAGATGATGTGGTTTTGTTGGCCTCATCACAGTATGATCTCCAGCATGCACTGGGGCGGCTTGCAGCCGAGTGTGAAGCGGTCAGGATGAAAGTCGGCACCTCAAAGTCTGAGGCCATGGTTCTCTGCCAGAAAACAGTTGATTGCTCCCTGAGCTGGGACGAAGTTACCGCCCCAAGCAAAGGAGTTCAAGTGTCTTGGGGTCTTGTTCAGCAGTGAGGGTAGACTGGAGCGTGAGACTGACAGGCGGGTTGGTGCGGCGCCTGCAGTGATGCTTGTGTTGTACCGGACTGTCATGATGAAAAAGGAGCTGAGCCGGAAGGCAAAGTTCTTGATTTACTGGTTTATCTACATCCCTCAGCTGTGGTCATGAGCTTTGGGTAGTGACTGAAAGAATAACATCATGGATACAAGCGGCTGAAACAAGCTTCCTTCGTGGGGTGCAGCGTTAGAGGTGTTATGGGCACGTCGCACTGGTAGGAGGCCTTGGGGCAGACCCTGAACACACTGGAGGGAACGCCTTGGATTCCCCCAGGAGGAGCTGGACAGCGTTGCAGAGGAGAGAGAAGTCTGGAGCACCTTACTCAGCCTGCTGCCCCCGCCACCCAGCCCAGGGTAAGCAGATGAAAATGGATATTTAAACTACTGTTACAATAACGTTTAATAGAGTACTGTTGTAATAAAGTTAAATACAGTTTTGCATAATTAAGTTACTTACAGTACTGTTATAATTCAGTTAAATAAAGCATTGTCATTATAAAGTTAAAGTATTGTTTATAAAGTTACATAAAGAACTGTTATAATAAAGTTAAACAAATTTATATTCAGTGTTCGTGATATAGTCATTTTTTACGCTCTACATGAAACAAGGCGAGAAATATTAAGTATATTCGATGTATCCCTCACCCCTACTATGAAAAACTTGACTATGAATTTTTTCAGAGTAGAATTTGACTAAAAGCAAATTTTATCAAGTATTAATTTAACATCATATTCAAGTCATGTTTAAAGTTGCTTTCAGTAGTAAACAGCACATGTGGTGCATTTTTAAGCTGCTCATTAAGCACAAGTGCTCATTATCATGTGCTTCTGTTGTATAAGTCTCGGGAAAACTCTCGAGTCAGGGTGTAGTCTGCACCAACTAACCTTGCTGCTCCTCTCTCTGAGCAGTAACAATGTCTCAGGAGTTTCTTTTACACTAATTGTCTTCAGAGAGCAAAAACAAATTCACATTCTTTCCTAAAATATTATGTTCTCAGGAGATGGTCGCCTTTTCTTTTCTTTTCTTTTTATGCACTGCTCATTTTAGCAGGGTAAAGTTGTTCAATTTGTCTTTTTGTTTATCCAGACAGAACTCGTCATAGTGGAATAGTAAGGAACTTTTAGAAAACACACAATAAACCTAATTCTCTTCTTTCTTTTTGTCTTCAGTCTTCAAAACACAATAGATTCAGCATAAATAAAATACAAAAACAACAAAACCACTGCTAATTGAGTGTTCATAAATAATAGGTACAACACACAAGCGAGTGAGGGCACAAATGAAAAGCACCCTAAGACTCAGGTCGTGAGAACATTTATCATTTATCATTAGTTTGGATGATTTCCATAAGCTTCCACTGTTAATGAACCTGAATACTATGTTGCTGTTAACTAAGTGCATGCATGATGGTTGCCACGTGTCCCCTGCATCGGTTTGGCGTGTTGGCTGTCACGTCCTCAAAAAATAACGTGACGCAGACACGAAATGCAGTATGCATGCAAACACACTTTAGGGGCAGGGCGGATGTGACAGAGTAAACAGCGGCGGGGATTACAAATGGTGGAAAGCACGTGAGACACATACTCCCCATTGTCCCGACGGGCTTGATTATGAAGCCTTATGTACCATTGATGTTGTCGCAGTGTCGCATTTTCTGCCTCAATCTCAGCATTAACATGACGGTAACCTCGAGTGCCACCATGTCTGTTGTTTACATCCCACACATCCGCTACTTGTATACTATAGGCTTATAAAATAACTGATGACATTTATTTACAAAAACATAAACAAGCTGAGATTTATTCTTTGGAACATTAACAGTAACTCAAATCCTGCACACAGACTACAGCTCACCACTACACATGTAGGCCTATTTATGTCCATGATCTCGAGGAGCGAAATATAATGTCCATATTTCCAGGGTGGAAAGCTCAAACTGCCTGAACTGTGTGCAGCGACAGTCTAATGCTAATGGATTCACATCATTCATTGCGCCCCCGTAAGGTCGAGTGACTAGTTGACCTGCAGGTCCCCGACGGGTCAAAATGTGACAAAGCAGCATTCCAAGTAAGTAATAGCTTAGAAAAACATTTCCTGAAATATTCCACCTTCTACACACACATACAAGACAGATGGACTGAGCGCCGCATCAGCACGGGTGCCGTTAGACCATAAGCAAGAAAAAATCTGGGGAATAAGCTGCTTTGTCTGCTCTAATCAAAACACAAGTAACTCATTTACCTTATTCAAAAGTGAAAGTAATCTGATTACAGTTATAGTCAGTGGCTAACAAAATGTCCACTGAGACGGGCTGTCAGCTTGACGCTACACACACTATTAATTTAGACACACAGCTGTTTCTTCTGCCCATCTGTTTCAGCTGGCACTGCGCTACTGATAACGCTTTATTGTGCTGTTTGAATCTGATTCTTTGTTCTCTATGAATCTTGGGACTTTTCATTAGTTCTCGTCAGCTGAGTCATGATTGCCTCAATGCATCCAGCGCTGGCGAGTAAACTTCTGGGACCCTTATGTGTTCTCTGCCATTTTTTTGAAGTGTTCGGCCATTGACTATCACATCTAACAGGTCATTGAAGATACACGTGACTGAACACGGAGACAAGTTGGGCTCTAGTTTCATGACAGCGTGTGGCGCCGCGTGGTGCTCTGTGGCATTTTTTTTCACATAAAGGTTTTTTTTTCTGTCTCTGGATCTGTATTTTTCAACCTCACTGTGAACGTGAAGCGTGCTGAAGTGGGAGGAGAGGCACAATAGGGGGTGTGTCAGCTGCGATCAAGATGACACGTTTGCAATTTTGGTGTCGAGGACCACTGGGAATTGAACTCAGGCGGGGTCAAAGGCCCATGTTTCATTACTTTATCTGGTGTTTTACATGACATAAACCCCCTCCCTACATCCAGCCATGCATGTTATACACCACCGACTCACCACACTCGAGGTCTCTTTTCTACTTGTATATTCCCTTCTCATCCTGGTCTTAATTAGATCCTGAAATTTGCCAGATTTCTGAGGCTGATAGCATCATAGATATTCATTTTTTTAAGTATTTGATCTACTGAGCTGAAAGATAAACTTGCCTGTGCTATATGGTGAATAAACTGTTTTTTTCTACATTAACTCAAACATGTTTCTGGCATTTCTATACTGCAAGTTTTTTTATTATCAGAAAATATATATACCAATATATCTGTGACAAGCAGTAATAACATCTCAGGCATGGGGTTTTAGTTAGCCAGTAACTACCGAGTTTTTGACAGGCAAAATCTGCTGATATTTAAATCTCTGGTCATGATGTTGACTGATAATAATTACCTCTAAGAATATGTGGACCTAACATTGTGTCCTAACACAAAGTGAGCGTTCAAATATCACATTGCATCGAGGATGCTCTCTGTCCACACTTAATCTGTTAGATATGTATTTCTTTGGTGTCATGTAAACAAACCACATACCTATCAGCTGCGCACTCGAGATCAGACCGGAGACATAACCACTTAAAAGATGGGGAGAACTTGCTGTATTCACACGTCTGTACTTTTTAAACAGAAAACATTTTTTTAATTTGATATTTATTCGAAACGACACACATATAACCAACAGGAGGTAAGCTATTATTTGTGATGGTCGTTTACCACAAACTTTCAGCTCCCTGGCAATCTCTCCCCTGGCAGCTGCTTATTTGGGTGGTTTTTTAGTTAAATGAAGGGTTATTTTTTTAAAATACCTTCTTATTTCAACCTCACAAATCAACTGTTTCTCGTCCACTGCGGTGCCCTGTTGAATTTAGGCCGGTGTAAAATGTATTTATTTTAAAAAATAATCCTATTCTACACGTGAATCTTTTGATAGGAGTTATTTTAAATATAATGTATGCACAAAAGTAGCCTACTTTAAAAAGTAAATGAATAAATAAATTAAAAATAAAAATGGACATGCCTCGTGTGTATTTCTGTATATAACCTGCCTAACTATGCTTTTTAAGCTCATTAAACTCTAAATATTAGACCGTAATTTCTTACATTTGTCTGGGAGATTAAAATCTTTCAAGAAACCTGAAATATGAAATTGAAATTGAAATTGGGGATTTTAACATGGGGGTCTATGGGATTAATGCTGCTTTCGAGCCAACCATAAATGGCCGATCCAGGAACTGAATTTTGGCTTCATTTTCTGATGTTGCTGCTTGGTCCAGACCTTTTCTAAGATTAACCAACAGATTTTCAGTAGACTGGGGATCCAAACAACCTCCTCTCTTTTTTGTTATTATTTTTCTATGCAGGGCGGGACTGAATAAAAGTCTGACAACCTGTCAATAGTTATGAATCAATGTATCATTGAACGGTGCCAGCGGGTGCCCAAATAACAACAGATGGCAGACATGCATACCTCCTCAAAGCCGGATGACCAGTGGGAACAGAATGAGCTTTGCACAACACTGATTCACTATGGCATTAGTCATATCAGCGGACTGAAAGAATAGCAACAAGGCTCGAAATACTGTTTTTCTTTCATGAAATAAATAACTGGAGCTGTTTATAGCGCTGAGAGTCCTGTCAGAGACGGCGCTTGCAGTTTGTCAGAATACCAAACATTTATATATATATAGCATATTGTTTCCTGGAGAAAAAAAGCATATGATCTAAAGCTGTATTAGTTCCCAGTGATGTAAATGTAGGGGTTAAGGTGAGAATGAACTTTGTCAGTGGAAAACGTTTTGCCACAAAGTAACTCTACCCGGAGCTTCTGATTAATTGCGTTGTTATCAGTGAGTCAGACCATGGAGAAAGCGAGTGGACATGATAACAAGGTCTGCACTACTTGGATCCATGGTGATGATAATGTAGGGGATGAAAAGCCGTGAGAAAAGTCATTATCGGCAGCTACATTTAGATTGTGCCAATTTTCAAACTTTTTTTGTCCTCACATGCAGGAAACAGATCTGTGATGTTATGGAGTTCATGTCTCTTTTTGATTTTTCTGCATGTGTGATATATTTATAGCACAACACCTTGTTTGTTCTGATGTCCTCAGCCATCTCGGTGTGTGCTTTTGTCCGTGCATTTCGGTTTGCACATTGTCCACATGTGTGGGCGTGTTAAGTCCCTGTATATTATTAACAGGAATCCAAGAGAGCAGGTCGATAAAGCCCCTGCCCACCAGTGTCCCCCTGAAGTCCTACACACCATCTCCCAGCGTTGCCCTCCTATACTCATCTATGGTAATCACTGGGATCACATCACAGCACATCCTTAATCATACTGGAGGCGGTTCTAGGAAGCCAACTACGCAGTCAGTGAACCCCTGACCTTTGCAGACTACAAACTTCTTTCATCTCGGAGCGACAGTTTGTACTTTTTCTCCCCCAAAAGTCTTATTTAAAACACATCATTTATGTCACAACATTTCAAAGCACTGGGTGCTGATATGAATGCGGATTATACGAGGGCAACTTTCTTTCATGCCTTTTTATGGTAGTACAGAAGGTTAAGATTTTAGCTCTACAATATGCATGTTTGCAGTGATGGAAAGGAACTAAGCACATATTCTCAAGTACTGCATTTATTTTAGGGATGTCAGGTATGGTTAATTATGCCTTCAGCATCCTGACAACCATTAACCGGTATAAAGACAAAGTGGAATAAAGACAATTCATAATGAAAGCCGCAAAATAAGAAATGAAACAAGAACATAAAAAAAAAAAGAGCCAGTAAAACTTACAAATTATGGTCTTTAACAAACATGTTCAGTTATATTTGATACTGCCATACTGATAACTCTTAACCATTCTTCTTTCAGGTATATTGCTATTGGGGACCAGTCCCTCACACATACCTCGAGACTATCTCTTAGCACGTGTGATAATCTCTCCAGAGGCAGTATGGACAACAGCCTTATGTACATCACTGTGATATCAGGGGGTTCTTCATGTGACCATTTTTGTAAAATTGCAAGGCGTGCAACATACAATCCAATGTACCTGAACCTATGCTCACAGTTCAGCCAATCAGAATCAAAGGCAAATATCTGTTTACAATAAAGATGAAACCAGGCAAAACATGTCCAGTTAAGGCTCTGAGTCTCATCTCAGACATGTCAGAGTTTAATCCAAAAAGTTTCCACACTAAACTTTTTAGATGGTTTATCTAAATAACTGGCAGAGACCCAGAGAGATTAAAGTATTTGATGTTTCACAAAAAAGGCAAAACAGAGAGTGTTCCAAAAGATGAATTGCCAAATTTGTGTGGCTGGGTTTTGATTTTTCCTCTTTCATATCCCATTAATCATTTCACAATACCCTAAATTTATCCTGTGATCCTTTGGAGACACTGAAGCTCATGATGGGAACCACTGGACTTCACTACCAAACAACCGTACCAGCTACAACAGCAAAATGCTGCTGACACACCGATGCATCAGAATGATCCTAATAACGTCAAATTTAATAAAATACTACTTGCAGAGTCCCTTTTCCTGCAGAGCAAGTACTTTAAGAAGGTTTAGCTAATCACTCTTTTGCACTTATGTTGTTTTTCTTTTTTTAACAGCATCTGAGTACTTCTGTCACCAGTCCCTGTTTGTTTGTGTTTGCTGGTGCATCTGCAGCCATATTGACAAGCAGAAGTGTGTCCTCTGCGTGAGACAAACATCTGTGCAGATGTAGAGATCCCGTTAAGCCTCAGTGAGCCTGCTGATGTGTGGTCGCCCAAACTCCTCTCCCGCTTAAGCCCTCGAGCTAAAAAATCCAGAGAACTCACTGTCTGACTCTTTCATCACAAAAACTTGAATTCTGATCTCCAATACAGACGGAAAAACTGACGACAATACAAGAAACTCAAATACTGAGATGACTCATTATCTGCTGCAACACAATCAGCATGAAACTGCGAGCATCCTCGCTCAGGAAAAATGTGAAATGAAGGTGATTGCAACCAATAACAGCTCCAAGCTCCTGATGTATGCAAAATAGAGAGATAGAAGATAATGAAAGATTAATGAGTAAATCTCTGCCCATGAATATTTGACGAGGGGAAGTCTGTTTAATACATGATCACCCTGTGAAAGGCTTCCTGTACATGCCACCGCCTCATTCGTCGATTCAGAGAGGATGCTTATTAGATTTTCAGGCGGATGGCATTTTCATTGCCCTACTCTCCAATGAGCCTCTTTCATAAATCATTTTATATCACTTTATATTTGGGTTTTATTCCTAGACGCGATATATACAGAAGGGGGGGAAAAAATGTCCTCAGACTTTAGAAAAACAGGATGATAAATGGAGTTTCCTGCTGGTATTTAATGGCTTTCTTGCTCAGACTTTCATCATAGACAAACATATTGTTAATTAAAACGTGCTTTAATCCTACATGTTGTTGACAATGTGATGAAAGTGGTTCAATCATAATTACAAAAGCGTTTCCACCACACATCCTCTTGTGCGCCACACATACACAGAGCCATCATTTGACCATTTGCATCCCAAATTACTTTCACACTATCGATTCCCGAGCTTTAAGGGCCACACTTGACACAGCATAGCTCTGTAGCTCATAGCTCTAACTGCTTTTGTGACTGACACACGGAGAGGGATCAATGGATTAGTTTCCATGAGATGGGTGTTCTTGTGGGCCGCAGACGTGCCCGTACATGCTAAGAATGGGATTACGGAGAGGCAGACAGGAGCTCTCCGGTCCGACGGGCGCCCGCCGGCCCATCTCGCGGCTCAAGATGGTGACAAATGGAGAACGCCGCCAGCGGAGTGCACTCACATCTCCAACTCAATCACATTGAGTAAACACGGAAACTCACGCTGTCAATCAGGCTCGCACATTTATGCAAACACGCACAAATCAACACACACACACAGAGTCATACACAGTCAGTTGCCTACTTTTACATCAGGGTTTCGTACATGCCTTCATTCCTGGAGCGTTACCTTTGTTCTGTGTGTTTCCATTCGTCTTTTCTTTGTATTATGACATTAGACTGACACAAAAATCTCTATGATGGAGGATCAGCCACATTCCTTCTCTATCAAACCTAAGCGGTGCACAGACTTTTGAGAAATATGATGCATGAGGGACACACTTTTTCCTCCCCATCACATCCGTTGCCCTGTCAGAATGTTCGGATTATGTAATTACACAGTAATGCACGTAGACATATTTTATCCAAGCTGGTGGTTAAATTTGTCTCTGACAAAGCCTTAGGAGGGTGTTTCACCATGAAAGATATTTATAGTACAGAGGGGAGCTGTGCTTTTTTGTTGCCTGTACAAGGGGAAACCCACAGCTATGAAGATGATGAATGGCTTTAATGAATGCATTGCATAAATGCAATACCAGAGGGAAAACCGGGTGAAAATAACATTAAGCTAAATTTCACACATGAATAGAATATTTAGCACACACATACATGCAAGATTCTTATGCACAGAAAACACCCCATGCGCACACATGTAAGCACCCATTTACCCACGCAAATCCCAACCACGCCCGCGCAACGTCCCCGCCACCCACCCGTATGGTCTCATTTATGATTCCTGTGTTCAACTTGAAGATCACAGCAGCCGGGAAAGCACAGGTGACAGCAGATGTAAGCGGCACAGAGAGTCTTTCCTCCCTTCTTTGCATGTCATCAAAGTGGTGGTCGGGACTTCCGATTCCCCTGTCTCAATAGCAGAGTATGAATAATGCAGCAGTGCGGGGTTGCCTGCCTGCCTGACAGAGTGACTTGATAAAAACAGCTGGGGGAGACCGTGGGAGACGTCACTACACAAGAAGAAAAGGTCTGCAGCAGCTAAATATAAGCGCTGCCAAAGTCCCAGTAGCTTCTTCCATTCGGAGACGAGGAGAGAAAGGGACAAAAAGAAATAGAGAGAAAGCGTGTGCATGTGTGTTTGTGTGTTGGCACACTTCTGTGCCAATGCACACACCCAGAGTGATCTGCAAGATGTGCATAGTGGGGCCAGAGGCAGGCACGCCGCACCACTGACACCCTAATCAGGAACATTTTTTGAGAATGGTTCTCTTCATGAGGACAAAGAAGTTGTTTGTTTAGTCAAAAGGGTAAAAAAGAAACTCTAACAGCAGTTTAGAAGTCAAAAATGTTGCAGATTAATGTATAAATCATCAGAAAAATAGTGGATAAAATACCAAAAATGTACGCACAGTATTGACAGTGAAATCTTCAAGACTGTCTGTTTGATGGATCTGGCAATACTTGAGGCAACCTGAGGTAACATCAACTGCATTTTAAGACTATTGATCCTGTTCTGAGCAATATAGCCATTATAGAGCGCATCAGTATTCCTTTTGGCATCTAATCTTTGCACAAATTCATTCATCCAACAGGAGAAACTCCACTGCCTACCAAATAAACAACCAAGATTAAAAAGGGAGACTTTTAACAAGAAGTCTCATTTATTTCTCTCACCCTCTCAAAAAAAAGAGGCACTTAGGTTTCAGTTCAGGCACCTGAGACCTTGTAGCCAAGGCTTCTCTCTGATCCACCATGGGTTTGATTGTACATCAATGGTACATCGCTTTGAACAAAAAAGCATCTGTCAAATGAATAAATGTAAATTGAATTCACTCAGTTTTTCTACTTCACAGTTGACATGCATCATGTCATGTCCTGTGGCTACCACAAGTTCAATTCATGTTAGAATAATTTAACGTATCATCAACTTTTAATCTCCTCATATTAAAAAACAGCCTTCTAAATGCCAGGGATCTGCAGGAAACTACTTGGTATTGAATTTCGGCTTTATTATGATTGTGACATTGAATCATGTTTTTCCATCAATTTGAAGTTAAACTGATTGCATTTTTCATGGTGTTTTTTTAGGCCTGGGTGGTATTATGGTACCCCCGGGGTATTTAGACATCCTGAAGGCATGTTTTTTAATACCTTCATAAACGGCACACTTGTACTGGTATGATAACTTACATACTGCCAAAGTCTTGTGCTTTTCTAGTCTAAGCGACTACTTAAAACACTTTACAATACAAGCACCATTCACACACACACACACATTCATAGGATCAGACCCCAGAGCAAAAAATAAACAAAACCACAAATAAATGAATGAGGTGGCTGAGGTGACCATACAAGGCGCTACCTGGTCAACAGATCATCTTTAAGGCTGAGTATTGATCAAAAATTACAATACCAGTCTCTATTCAAGTACCCTTAACATGATACCAATAGAGTACTTCATTACCCTGAACAGAGTGGCATGTTGTATAACTATACCTTAGAACATTTTGGTGGTATCTCGGCACACTGAAGGGCCAACTCCATCAACACACTGTTCAACGCCACTACACTTGGGACAGTTTAGGTTGTAGCTGCTGCTGTGGAAGTGTGAGCTCCATGCCAGCCACACATGCACAGTGACAGGGCTAACTGTAAGAATCACACGGCTACCGTTACCTTGCGGTCATTAACAAGTTGAACAACAAAGGCGAGCCACTCTGGTGTTGTAGTGAGTTTGTTGGAACAGTGTTAGATGTTAGCTGCTATGTTAGCTTGTGCTTACCGGGAGGATGTTGAAATGACCGGGGGGGGGGTTCATACTGCAGTAAGAGATTAAGAGTAAGAGTTTGATGATCCAGTAGGGAGTCAGGATGGCTCAAGATCAGACCCCTGGAGTGAGAAGAAAAAAAAAAATAGCACAAATTAATGAATGTGAGAGAAACCCTGTACCAATACCCAGCCCTAATAATCAGTCACCTGCACTCAAACATTTGGGGTTCAGTATCTTGCCAGAGAAAACTTCAACTGTAGACTGTAGGGGCGATGGATCGAACAACTGACCCTCTTATTAGTGGACGACCACTCTATCTCCTGAGCCACAGTAGGCAGTTTATACAGTAAACAACTAGACTCTTCGATTCACAACTGATGTCCATCACAAGTACCTAACAAAAGACCTAAAGCTTTCCCAAAGAAAGTAAAAAAAAAAAAAATCAATCCGAGCTCTAATTAAAGTGTTTCATCATTCCTCAGGTATAATGACGTTACTCCTGCCAAAGAGGAGAGGCTTTTCCCCTGTCAGGCTCAGTGCTTCAGGAGGTGATGACACAACTAACTGCTAATCACACTTTCTCAGAGGCAAGCTGGTAAAAAAGGTAAGACCTACTTCTTAAACGCCAGGAGCCAATTGTACTCACTTAAGCGTGACTTCTTTTCAATGGCATCATTGTGACGATCTAACAGTCACTATGGTATCAGCGGTAGAGACTGTGAGGAGCTTTACAGCAGTGCAGCTGATAACACATGACCTGCAGCTCTGTCAGGACAGACAATGGTAAAGAACTAAGAGTTCATCGTTTTTACATTTTCGAAGCTCAGTAGATGAGCACTGTATTTAGGAGCTGATGGAGTAACTGACATGTTGAAAATCAACAGTGCAGTTCAGTGAAACCAAACCATCTGTCATGATTAAAACAAACTATTCATGCTGCATGTTACTGTCAGTTTTAATTTTAAAGCTTCAAAATCATTATCATCATCATAACACATGAAAGATGACGAAAAGATGCATTCACAAGCCCAGAGAAGTGCGGTTACATGCACTGCTTGAAAAAAACAGAAAGAGAGCTACCACATTTACATGCACAAAATATTTAGGTTTTCGCCCATATTCCAAACAAATAAGATATTTTGACTAAGCTATTTACATGGCTGATGAAAATGAACATCCATGTAATATTAGTGTTTTGGTGCAGCCGTGCATACTCTGATTAACGTTTCCTAACATGACGTTTATGACGAAAAATATGAAAATGTGGAAAGGCTGTCACTTGCCATCTTGTTGTCCATACGAACACAGCCTCCCTCTTTCAGCCTCCTTCCAACACCTTCTTAATTTTCTTTTGTATGTGTCCCTTTTTTGTAATCCTGCGTCCCCTGATTTTTTGGGGAGTTTTTCCTCATCTGTGTGAGGGTCCAAGGACAGAGGGTTGTAGTATATTGTGAAGCCTTCTGAGGCTACTTATGATTTGTGATACTGGACTTTATAGATCGAATTGAAATAGAAACTGAATTGAAATTACTATTTGTTCAGCCCTCTGGGGCATGCTTTCTTATTGGGCTACAATGAACTTTGACTTGATAAATCTGTAAAGCACTTTGGGTTGCCTTTGGGTACAAAATATGCTATATAAATAAATTTGTCTTGCCATACCCTCTCTAAATTTGGATATTTTTGTTCAAATTATAACCCAATGGTATATATATTCCAGCAGCGCTCCTTATGCTCCAAAGACATAAAATCAATATATGATGGCATTTGTTTTGATTGTGGTGGTACACCACAAATAAATGAATTTTTAAGAAACCCTAGCATCAGTGTTTTCTCAAGTCTTTCTCAAAAGCTGATTTCTTATTGAACGGTAAGATGATTGCCAAAATAACATTGTCGACATGTTGCAAAAGATAATACCTGTCTAATTACTAGGTGTGCTTTGTTTGGGCTGATAATGAATAATTCCTTAGTGTTTTCTGTCTTTTTGTAAAATCCCACCTCTCGCTTTTCCTTCTCGCAAACATCCCCGCCAAGTGTTTGAAATCACGCTAACAATCAGATCAGGCAGAGAGCACATGAAAAAAAATAGTCACCCTTTTGAATAACACAAGGCATTTGTAATGCATGAGACGAATGTGCCGTGAGAGGCATTTTCTCAAAGGTCAGTCCAAGAGTCACATATCTACATTTCACCGAGCTACCTTGACTGAAATAACTTCAGCAGACTTTAATTGGAATCCTGAAGAAGTTGTAGTGAATCGAGTATAAATGCAGCATGCAATAAAAATGTCCCTGCAGAGCCACCGTAGTGTTAGGCGGATCTTGCAAATTTTTTATTATGTAATTTAGTCGGTTTAGTCAGTTTCTAGCTCTTGAATGTTAAAGGAGTCATTGCAACTCAAATATCCTCTCTAACTTAGGCCTTACCACGGCCCAGTCGCACACTATTTTGGTCCTATTACTTATTTAGATATCACAACCTGACACCCTTTGGCAACTACAATCAAAGAAAGAGCATGTGAAGTAAAAAAAATTTAAAAATCTTACATTGTATTGTGTGTTAATGCATAATAATGTATAACCTGACAGACAGAAAAGAGTTCCCTCTGTTACATAAGACAAGAATGAATCACAATAAAGCTTCTGAAGCAAGTTCATTAGTTACCAGTTTCTTTTTAGTACAATACAGGGTTAATTAAATACTATTTAAATAGTAAACATATTGATTGTAAAAGCCTACATTGTTGTGTAAAAAGTTTGCCCGTCTATATAAGTTTTGTTTGTTTTGTTCTGATAGTAATTTGTCTCACGTCAGTTACATCTTTGGAGATAATGTCAGGCTAGTAACATGAGGTTTAGTTATAGTTTCGTGTGTGTGGTTGATATTAAGATGACTGTTTTTCCTTTTCCCCTTTTTCGCCATCTGCCGACATTACCTTTGTTTATTCTTTTTAAAATAGATTCTAATTCTGTGGGAAACACTGAATGCTCATAATAAGCTCCGAATACGAGACAGCATCACTTTGACAGATTTTTTGCAATTATCACTCAATTATCACCCCCTCAATTTCACTGTAAAACACCAACAAATTTTGCAAAATCCATTGCAATTCTTTGAAAAAATTGCCTTGAAATCTGGCATTTCAAGTTGCAACAATCCCAATAAGTAGCCCACAACTTCCCAAAGTGAGCAGATATAGAGTGAATATTTAGTACTTTTGCACATACTGCATATCTCTGCCAGTAATTTCCTATAAGCCTTGTGGGAGGCAATATGCTCGCAGTTAATTGGATGTTGATACATTTTGATTTGCAATTATAGTCCTTATCTGCATACAAGTATAAACTTAATTGTGCTGCGTTATTTTCTATTATATTAATATAATTTCCCGTTTGCATTGTTGCAACAGAACACAACCTAAAAGAAATCATCATAAGTAGGAAAGTCAGACACATATTTGCACCTTGAGCGAAATCTAGCCACATGATGTCCTGGAGAGCCCATCCACTTTAAATTGATGGTTGTATATCTTTTTACACAAATATGATGTACAGAGGGGGTTATCATCTTTGTTCATTCGCCCTGCATTTCCATTTCATCTGAAACGCCTCAATAGGGAAATAATTAGAGTAAAAATCAACCTGCAGATTACTTTGGGGCCCCTTCTGGTCTCATATGGCTCTCTAGTAGATTCCAATGAATGCAGGTAATATTCATTCATCTCTGTGTATACAATCTTGGTTATGAAGCATGTTACTCCAGAGTACCAGAGGTATCATAACCATATAACAGTTATGATGTATGGTATAATGTTCTTGTGAGATAGAGTATCATTCTGGGGCTGGGAGAAAATAAACTTGGCCAATAAACTGCTACACATTGGTAATCCCTGATCAACAACAGCATGTTAATATTTAGTCCTTGTTCAGACAGAAAATACGACACTGTGTTAAAAAGAGGGCTGTATTCAGAGATGTGTCTCAGACAGGATTGGGATTCAGAGGGAGAAGCCCATGATAGGGGAGAGAAGACGAAAGAAACTACCTATTAAGATTTCAGGTAAACACAGAATTGGTGACAGAAAAAAACTAAAAATGACAGCCAGGTGTTCATCATTTTACGTATATGACCTGAACATAGTAGGTGGGTTTCCATAACAGATTTGCCCAAAACTTAAGCATTATTTTCAAAAGTCCACAATTTCACAGGGGAATTGTGGATTTAAAACTTCCGGATGATCGGCTCAACTTTTAAAGAGTTATGCAATGCAATAAAACTTCTTTTAGCACCTGCTGCATCATGACTGAGGGCGCCAGTTCCTACCAACAAGCTTAACCAAGTGAAAAAGTGTTTCCTTTGCAGTTTTGCAAAATATGGCTTTTTCGAATCACCTGAAATACCACCTCATGCGAGGGTAAAAAACGTTTTTGTGATAAATGAGAGTTTTTTTTCAAAATTGACATGTTTCCATTAGGAGTCTGTTGTAGGTTCGATACATTGCAATGACAAACCACCACAGCATATCATTAGTTCTAGCATAAGTAGCCTTTATATTGTAACCGACAAGCAGTAGTTTAAGAACTGTGATAAAGTACACATGTGGAATATGTTGACCTGTTTCCTGTTTGTTTTCACACAGAGCCATGGACCTGCTCAATTGTAAACACTATTAGGTCCCATTTTCTCACTTGCATAATCCTGTCTACTTCCCACTACGACATATTGTGCAAATCAGCAAACTGCATTCCCTGAGTCATTTTTCCGTAACATAT
The DNA here is from genome assembly GCF_026936395.1 of Plectropomus leopardus. Classification (NCBI taxonomy): domain Eukaryota; kingdom Metazoa; phylum Chordata; class Actinopteri; order Perciformes; family Serranidae; genus Plectropomus; species Plectropomus leopardus. Next base: position 27,759,116 of record NC_142187.1, on the reverse strand, counting down.
TAATTCAATATTTGTATATTCATATTTTATAACATCATAAGCTCGGATGCAGCGAAAAAGGCCCTCAAGTTAAATTTGTTCCAGTTCATTTGACTTGTTTCGCTGTGCACTGAACTCTGCTGAGTGCGTGTGAGCGCTGCAGAGAGAGACAGCAAAGAGAGAAGAAAGAGAGAGAGAAAAAATACAATAATGAATCCAGCTGTCACATGAGACCACTAATGTGTGGTGTTCTCCTCCTGACATCCATACATGATGATTCACATGTTAACTCTCACCTGCAGGCAATCCCAGAGCTTTCTCTCCATTTCCAGAGCCATCCCTCACTCTAATGTGCACCATTCGCTTTATTGCAACCTCTCAATTATTCAGCACCGTCAGCTGAATCCATATGTGCATGCACATATGTGTGCGTCTATGCTTGCATGTATACTTACTGTGCACGTGTGTGAGCAGATGCAATATGAGTGTGTGTGTGTGTGTGTGTGGTAAATAAGGGAGGAACAAGAATGTGAGAAATTGAAAGATACGGGTACACTGGGGTGTCATTCCCACTCTTGGCTGTGCATATGCAGTAAAAAAAATTCCATTCCACCATTGGACTTAGTTTCCCCCATGTATGAGAAACAAGAATTGTACCTCATCTGGCCCCCGTGTGCCGAACCACACCGCTATAAAATCGTGCCCTCTACAGCACCCTGCTTTTTACCGTGAACATGAATCTTCTACAGGATTTCCAACAACCGACAGAGAGGTGGGTGGGAATATAAAAGGGCACGCAGCACACTGAGCTGGCAGCAGCTCAGAGGTTAGAGAAATGAGTATCGGACCAGAAGGTTGCCAGTTTGAATTCTTGAACCAGTTAGGAAAGTTTGGACAGGAAAGTTTCATTCTTTTTTTTTCCTTCTAAGCTCCCTTGTGCCCTTGAAAAAGTAGTTTAGTGCTCAGAGTATCTTCCTCTGCATAACGCTGCCTGATGGCCACAACAGACATTCACTGATGGCTGTACGATTGGATCAACTGTTCAAACAAATAAAGACTAAAAACACTGATTATGCCCAATTACACGTGTCCTGACTACGATAACGATTAACTGTTATAGGTTAACCACAGAGAACATTTACAGCAGGTTACAGCTGTCACTCTAAAGGTTACTTGTGTCACTCATTAGTTTACTGCACTGTGCTCCACCTGGACAGTTGGCCAGCCATGTCAACATGCATACACATATACAGTGTTCATATAGGGTCGTTTTTACTGTTGTCACAAGAAGTGACCAAATAAACATCCCCTGATGTCCTATTCACGACCTTGCAAGCAAGTGGAAATTTTCTGAGAGCTCGCAACTTCATGTATACCACTTCGAATCCTAGAAAGCAGGGAACGTTTCCACAACATTGGCTAACTTTATCTACAAGTTACAATAATGTTCCAAGAAAACATTTTAATCTAAGGTTTAATTAATATTTTAAGGATGTTTATCAAATATTGTCCTAACTTTAGGGTGCCCCTGTAAACATTACTGAAACATTGCATTGGCTGCATTGAAGCGTTTCCAGAATGTTTTTAGAACCAAAAATTGCATTGAGTTTGTTTTGAAGGCAGCGCCAGTCATGCAGCAATCACCACTTATAACAACAACAAAACCCCTTTGGCATTGTTTACTGTAAGCGCTGTTAGCACCGTCACAGCCAGCGGTGCTAACATTGGAATCAATTCTAAAAGCGTTTTGCTGCTCAAAATAAAGCTGCTTACTTTCGGTGGACATGGCCACCATGTTTTTGCAGCAACGTCGTCCCAGCACTGAAACAGCGTTACCAGTGGTAACTGAATCAGCAGCGCTGCGAGCTAGCCTCTACCTGACCAGTCTAGTGTGCAGTGCAGAGGGGTCATCAGTGTCGCCACTTGTTGATTTTGTTGCTATATTAGCAACTTTTCAGAACCTCCTGGCAAATTTATTTCTTAAAAGCAACTAGCAACAAATTTAGCAACTTTTTCAAACCATCAGGAAAAAAGAGAATCTATGAACTTTGAGCATCTTATGGAGCTAGTGCTAGTTAGTGGCGAATTTTAGCAAACCAGTGAACAATGTTTCAACATGCTGATGCTGCTAGACGGCTGTCCTTCAGGAGAAATTCCACCACCTCTAAATGAATAATGTTTTATATGGTGCTCAGGCTCACACTGAGTGAATGGAGCACCAGACTTAAAGGAAAGGCCTCTTGCATATCGCATCATTTAGCGTTTTTTGTCTGTTTGTTTTTTTCCCCCTTAAAATAAACAGGTTAGATATCAGTATCTAGCTATTAAAAGCAAAATTAACCAAAACTGACATTGCTAATCCTGACAGCATATATTTTCCATATCTCCTGCCTCTAGGAGTCATTGCACAATAACTAGGAATATGTGCGCACGTTGTTTGCCTCAGTATAACCTCAGACCTGCTGTGCTTATGAAACAAGTACAAGATCATCTTAGACAAAGACATGAGCACAAACATCTGCATACATGCTTGTACTTAACCTTCAAATACAGCACACACAGTAGATACCACACAGGAGACATCTGCCCACACTACACTGAATGCACAGCCTTATTCATATATTTTCACCAAACACTTCAATTATTTAGCCCCATTGCTATTTATGGGCCAAATGCTGTCTTCAAATATGCATGATGTGTCTATAAAGGATTTGATGTCTCCTTTCCTCCATTTGAGTGGAAGAATCATGTGACAGCAGGTCACAACGGGCAAGAAAACACAAATAGAACAAGACAAGTCAGGTCTGTGTGTCAGGGCCTTGGCTTATTTCTGGAGGAAGTGTCTTTGCTTGCGTGACCTGCTCGAAGCACCATGTGCTGACGTGGCCGACGCTGCAGACGTGGTCTGTAATGTTTGGAAAAGTTGGAGTGCACAAGGGACTGAACTGAAGTGGGTGACACAGATACGTAATATTTAGAGGCTCAGCACAGAGTGCAAGATTATGTGTGGAGATTTCACTATATTCAGACATGTGGCACTTTGACTTACTAAAGTGGCTTACTAAATTTTATCAAGCAGAACCCAAGTATTGTCTTAGCACCTTGTGAAACATAACCACATTTTCTATTTTTCTCCAAAGAGAGGATAATGAGCATAACATTAGATGGGTTTAGTGATGCCAACTCTTTTTGAATGGAAGTAGGCATTATGGATGCATTAAAACTTTACTGAATTACATTAAACAGAAAAAAAGGGTTGGGGGGGGGCTAAGCTGATGGCGGAGGAGCCACAGACTGCAGTTACCCTGATCAGCATGCATGGGAATTAACTATAATATCAGGGTTCCCCACCCATTTATTTATTTGTGGTGGCCTGCCACGATTAAAACATCTGCCACCACATTTGAATTTCTGTTTTTTGAGTGTCATTAGGAGTGCTGTTATTGTTGTTATGAATGTGTTATTTATGTGTTATGTGTTATTAATTTCTTCAGTAAACTCTCAGCATGCAGCGTGTAGGTCTAGACTCTGGGAACAGATGGATCTGATCTACTGTGATCAGATCAATTTATCAATTATCTACCCCATGAGTCAAACTCCACAAACTGCTGCTGAGAACAAAAAGATCTCTTGAGGAGCTACACCTGTGTTGCATTTACAGACAACTATATTACAGCTATGCGCTCTTGGAACAGAAGAGTTGTGGTAACAGCTCTGTGTGCCGACATAAACATGTTAAAGTCACCCAGATACAATAAAGGGAAATTGCAGTGGCTGATGCAGTGAAGGTATGTCATCCTTTCTTCACTAAATCTGTTTCCATTGCATTTTAGCTGCATTTACATTTTATCAGTGCACCAAGCTTTCAACCTCCCCAAGCATAAAAACTCATTTTTTTATTAATAAACTTAAAATTAATAGTAGTGGAACAGAAAACACACTTATGAGAAAATTGCTTTCTTGTTAATAACCCTTTGCACCTTTACTAATTCTTTTCTGATTGTATTTTGTTTCCTCCTGATGTTAGTCTACTTAGTCTACTTGATACAAATCATTAAGTCATATATGCTCATATCATTTTGTTACCCTCTAAAACAGTTTGGTAAAACACTCAACTGATCCATCCCATATCGACTTTATGACAGCAAGCGCGTTTTCTGCAGCTGCTTTTCCCTGGTGTGGTGATAAAATTTATTTCCCTCAAAAATGTATTCTCCCAGGGGATGTGTTGTTGTTTCGGTTTTATTCAAGGTAAGAAAATAACAATATTTCAGTGGGTTTGAATTACTTTCCTATCTTGGCTTTTTAAAAGGGTCATATCATATTATCATCATCATCATGTTGTGAAGAACAAATGTAGGACATAAAAGCAGCCTATAAAGTTGTTTCGTGTGAAAAACAGCTTGTCTGCGACCTTATTTTCTCAAACCATATGGGAGAAAAGTTTTCATGCTATTTATGAACTCCTGCCTTATATGAAAAACATTTCCTCAGTGACTCTTTTCTCAGCCAATACCTTTAAAAAATCTGAATAAATATATGCTTCAAAGGAGGTCATGCAGATTACACTTCAAGCAGCGGCTAAAGCAAATGATTGGTATGAGAATAAGAATGCACTGGTTTGCATGCTGATTCAAATATGGCACAGCAGAGAGAGAGACCCCTTCATTTTAGTTGAAAAAAATCTGATAACATCTCTAAACCAGCTCTGTTCTACCCTCCAGTTGACCATAACACATTTCACAGTGCTCACAATGATGTGGACAGTCGTTTGTTGCGAGTGTGGTGCCAAAAACATCACAGCAACGATCACTGATCACCACTTTTGATGCTAAAATCAGTTTCTCCCAGATTTTCACTTTACTGTGAAGCTTTTCTCACTTTCTCAGCAATAATACCTCCATGCAACTCACACCTACCTACAGCATGTATTAATATTCCCAGTGATGTTGTCACGTACAGGACAGTGAATCTGACAGTGTCGGAGGATGACTATTAGTTATTTAACCTGTTTTTGTGTAAATAAACTCTGTGATTGACTCAGGTTTCTTGAAAAATGAATATTTTTAATACAAGGAGAAAAAGTTGATTAAAGTTTCATCAGACAAATCAGGCTTAGTTATCAGACCATTAACCTTGATAAAAGAAGAGTCCAAAAGGTCCTCTAACCCATACAACCACATAGGTCATTTTTCTACTCTCTAATACAAGCCACAGGGGTCTTTCCTAAATCAGGGTCCCTACTGATGGTAGGCGATCAACACGTCCTTAAACATCAATGACAGAAAAGATCTTATAAGACTGCTGATGGTTGAAGTCCTAAACACAAGGTTAACGTTGAGAAACAGTCGTATTTACACCAAAACTATCTCAGTTTAAAAAAAAACAAAACATAATAGTTGCCTTACATACATCACGTGTTGTGTGACAGACTAAATTATGCAGTTAAAACAACACTGACTTTTGGTTTCACATGGGACACAAGCAGCAGTCTCTTGTGTCAAATCTTGTGTTTGTTTGACTGATACCAGCACTGATATCTCTAATTCAGTACAGGAACCCACTGGTACCTTTTTTTGGGACTATTTTTGTGATAACAAAAATGTAGTCTCTGAACAAGCTGCAATTCAGCGAGTGAATCTGCTCTTCAGCTCTCTTCTAATCACAGTCTCTTTCTGTCTATCTGTCTATTTTCTGAAAGAAAATAGACCAGAGAAACTGAAACTATTAGCTCTGTATTGATTATTTCGGCTTGTGGATAACATGACACAGCTCCCCAGCCGGCTTCCTGGTGCTTCTGCCTCCTTGCTAAACCTAGCGGCTCCATTGTCTCTTCCAAAAAGCACCAAAAAGCCGGGAGGTTGGCAGGCTTCCTGGCTGCTGAGCACTACTCTGCAGTACTTCTGCCTCATGTCTGAACACGGTGTTCTCACACAGGTGGGATCTGAGTTGTAGAAATTTGGTACTGACTGATTAAATGTAAATTGGTACTTGGCAGTATCGACGAAATTTGGTTGGTTCCCTTAAAAGTACAGCTTAATACCCAACTGTCCACTCTTACCAACTCCCTAGACATACTTCGGCCATAATAAGTCACCGCCTAACAATAATCAGAAATAGATAGATGGATAGATGTATAGATGGATAGATAGATAGATAGATAGACAGACTTTATTGTTCACCTCAGTGAAAATTATGCTTTGGCTTTGCTCAAACAAGCCCTGCATGTACAAAAAACCCTTGTGGACATATTCTGGCAGAAGACAGTCTCCCACAGTTGAATGTCAATGTGATGACATGAAAATGTTCTCAGGAAAAAGTCAGAGAACATAATGACTGCCATTCCCTGTTTTCCTGCATCAGTAAACATGACCTGCAAACTGCACCACAAGGACAGGAACGACCTGCCTCATGAGTAGGTGCATGGGATGCTGAGGGCTTCTGAGTCATCCACAAGTCCATCTGAAATGCCTGACCGGGCTCCTCCACTCCCCATCCAGAGGCTCCATCTGTGGGCCCCATGGGCCAGCTGCTGGCCTCTCTCACGATCCTTCAGCCCAAGCTGCTCAGGCACGATGCCCCAGCCATAATCCTCCCCCTGCCGGCTTAGCCAGCCAGCTCTCTTCTGAGCTTCTACCTCTCGGTTTGTTTGCCTGACTTCCTTCATGCCTGGAAACCCAGCTATGGAAAGACATCAGTTAACTCCATAGCAAGCCCACGCGAACCCAGCCCCTGCAGCGCAAACATTTGGAGGACAACACGCACCTGTCTAACTCTGTGCACCTCAGAGCATGTGAATGACAGTGTGAAATGGAAAATGAAGGAATAAGCACAGTGTGTGCAGAAAATATGGGCTTCTGCTATAAGCTGGTAAATAGGAAATGGGGGAAGCTTTTTTGAGCTGTGGAGCCATCACGCTATAATATGAACATACTGTGGCATTGCATAAGGTTGTGTGCTCATTAAGGGCTAAAAATAAGCCTGGACCATAAACTTATAAGGAAAAAAAAAAAGAAAAAGAAAATGTTGAAAACACATTTACAAAACATGTTTCATTGGTATGCTTTTCCTAAAATGTTATGTTCAGTTTTAACTTCCCGTGGATGTGTTGTATCATTAATGAGGTAGTCTGTAGTTTGGTTGATTTCCAGTTTTGCTGATCTGATCTGGTGTATGAGTTAAACAGGCTTGATTTTATGCATTTACTGGAAAGTTCATGCTATTTTCGGAGTGACGAGAGAAGACTTCGATGGCTCTCTAGAGACCTAAAACTGCACCAAAATGGCAACATTTTGGATATGAAGCTGATGAAAGATCTGTCCTAAGTAGGTGTGAGTGACATGGCTCAACATAAAGAGCTGACATTTTGCCAAGTACTCGGTTTCTATCTATTCCTGTGATTTGCTCATCAACAAGCATCAAACCTTCAGGGCTAAAAAATGAAGCCAACGCAGAAGTGTTCAAAACTGCAGTTCCTTTAATGGCCACTGGTCATAATGGCCAGTTGCTACAAGCAGCTGAAATTTTCTGGGAAATGACCATCACTAATAACAACCTACTTGTTGTTGACTGTGTCATTTCCAGTAAATATCACAATATACACCGTGTTGTCTAATTAAGAAAGTACAAATGCAGGAAAATAGCAAGTAGGCTACATGCCCATCTTGTAAGTGGTTACATCTCCATCTGATCTCAAAGCACACAGCAGATATTTAGGCCTACGCGGTTTGTTTACATGAAGTAAAAAAGTGCATTTTTAAAAGATTAAATGCGCACAGATGTAACATGATGCAATGCAATGGTCGGACGCTTGTTTACTGTTAGGACACGGTGTCATCAGGTTCGGAAATGGCTGCTGAGTCAAGTGTGACCTGTTGGTACAATTTGGTATACCATTCTGGTTCAGTGTTTAGCTTGATACCAAACCATTTGAAAATTTTCACACAGCCCAACTCTTGTACTTTCAGTAACTTTGCAGGACACAAAAGCCAAAAATATGTTTGAGGTCATTTATAACAGTGTCTCCATATCATAGTCTGTCCACCACAGAGTTAAATGTCCAGCACGGTACAGACTGAACTATAAATTAGTCACAGTTCTGAAAGCTCTTTTTTTGCCACAGGAAGCTACTATGAATCTTCAAGCCTGACCGTGACACTGCATTTCATCTGCATAATGCTTCCTCTTTCGCTTGGGACCCCCCGCCTGTTGACTGTCACGACTTATCACTCATCCCATATTTACATGTTATTTCACTTTGTAATTCAGTCTCAAGTTTCCATGCCCAAATTAGTTTTCGAAGATGCCAAAGATGATTGCTTGCTTATTTTGAATTAATTTGATTTCCTCCTAACCACAGTATCTTTGCAGTTGCACATTTAAATGTCCCGTTTTACTCATGTGTGTTCGCTCAGTTCATCGATTTTGAATGTATACTGATTGACCGGAGCAGAGGTTCACTCCGGCAAAGTCAGCAGGACCAGACCCTAAATCAATATGAAAATTATATCAGAGGCCCGGCTACGTGATTTGTGGGCTGGTTCCTGGCTGTGTCCGTATCCTACAGGTGGGGATTTAAATCTTATTTCATGTCCTCGTCGTTTAATGGGTTAACTCCTCATCAATGGGGATCTTTTTTGGAGGGAGAAGGAGAGGAATGGTTTGCCCTGTTTTAGATGTTTTAATAATTCATCAGTGACACATCCCCAGGAAATGAGTCTTTTTTAATATATTCCTAATGGCCCACTTAAAGGTTATGTCTATCAGATGGCTCTAGCTGGAGACACTGTGGCATTTTAATCAGCAGAAGAGATGGTAGACTATGTTTTTTTTAAATGAATTCCTATGTACCATTGATTACACAGAGGATGTGCTTCTGTCTTCAGCGCGCTATGCAGAGCTGTTACAAGTGAAGATAAATCACACCGACAATCAGATTTATCGCAGACTTCGTGATGAATGTGGATCATCATGAGCTCATGCACATACTTGTACAGTACACACCTCAACCTGTCTTTTATAATTAAAACATAATTCCATCTGAATTATGTTTATCAATATAAGTAGGAAACACATTCAATGAACAGATCTGCCAAGCTGCAAAAAGTAAAATAATCACTGATATATTTAGGTTTTTTTAAAGCCATTCTTGTAACACAATATCTTCATGTAGCAGCTACAGCATGGTATATTTATTTTGTGATTATTTTTGGACATGGCCAAAATGATAATCACAGTCACTAATGTCATCACAATAATGTATCATGAATATATATTAGTTCAAGGTACAAAATATTTTTATTGCACTTTTACATTTAAGTCAATTGAGTGCTTTCACTTTCACTTAGTGTGACATTACTGTTAATGTACAAATGTTTGCGTCAAAATAAGACTGAATCTCATTCACAGTGCATCTCCTAGAAGCAAAATATCATTGAAACTGTACCAGCATTTTTAAACTAAATCTTAATCCACACTACTGCTTTCACATTTACCTTATGCTACTTTCCTGCTAATAAAAAAACCTTTGCATGAAAATAAGGTTCTTCTTGACCCAAATTCAGTTTCTCAGTTCATCTCCTATGGATCATCCATTTTAAAATATCAATATCGAGGTTGATCACGTTTATTATATTGCGGGAAGCGAAAATTGTGTTTGTGATTAATATCCGGTTAATTGTGCAGCCCTAGTATGTAGGACTCACAATGCACAACACTTGAGTTAAAAACAAAAGACTCAAAACAGTAAATGCTCAGACAAACAAAACTGACGTCAAAGAGCTTCTGGCGATGAAGGTCGACTGTTGCATCACCTCACATTGCCTGTGTCTTGGCCAAAAAGAACAACAAGTGTATTTGTGATCCCACAGACTTTCTGTACAGAATGATAACATTTTAAATTTTAGAGGACATTGTTTTACTTTTCTCCTGTGGTTATGAAGGGAACACTGAGTGACAGAATCTATGAGTAACATATGTGATGCTTAGGTCACAGTTGGGGTTTCCAGTGTTTCCTGCAAACCTTACTAGCAAAACAAATTAATAGTTTATAAACATATTTTCCAGCAGACAGGATTGCCATTCAAACTCATGCACAATCTTGTACACAAGCATTCAGACACACACACACACATTTTCCCCAAACACCCACTTGTAATTATTTGCAAACTCACACATATGCATCTCTTGGCATTTGTGGCTGCTCTCCCGCTCAAGAAGTCCCAATATTTTTTTTTTTGTGGGTAATGAAGGTGCCTATTATTTCCCATGACTTTCGACATCACCACCACTATAGTCATCAACACTCGCACTGTGTCAACGAAAGTTCCAAAAATTCTAAACTTCTCACCATCTCATTATCGGAGTTGAGTTCTTGAACTTGTTTGTGAATTTCTTCTTTTCTGCAGGTGGTTGTTCTGATGCGGCGACCAAAGTCGATAGGGCACATGAATTTGTAATGTCCCCGGCACCCTCAGGACTGTTATAATGTCAGTCGTTTGATGCCAGGGTTATAGCAAGATGAATCAAGAAATGGTGGTGGTGATGAAAAATACATAGGAGCCTTGTAACGGATGACCTCTCTGAGAAAAGGGCATAAGAAAGCCCCTGTTTTTTCATGATTTATGCAGCTCTGGGATACAGTTAGTGACGACTTTGAGACACCGTGGTCTTGATAGCAAACACTCCATTTGCATCATCTTTGTTTGTTAAGATAGCACGGGTGTAAATTACACTGAAGTGCCTCATAATCTGGTTATTCTGGGGTCACTTGCTACATGCTTTAAAAGGAGAGAAAACGAAAGCACTTTATATTAATGGAGAGACTTCTTAGGGTGGAGAACGAAGTGGAGAGAAATCCCCGCTACAAAGCTCTGAATAAGACCAAAGGACAGATGAAGACTCAAGTGTTATTCAGCTCTTTCACCATCTGGTTCCTCCAGACGGGTTAAGGCAGAGGCATATGGAGCAAGATGTGAGGATGACGCTGTATTTGAATTGTTAATGTTTGCACGCTCTGCCAACTTGTGTGTTAATGACACCACTTCGATGTTTGAGTGCATTCCCTTTACGGCATATTGACAAGGTAACACGTAGCTCAAAATTTTATCGGATGCCAGGAGCAGCTGTGCAAAAAGTGGTTTAAAAATATATGTAACAAAAGCACTTTGCTGAGAGAAATTACACGTGTGACTGACACTTCAGGAGAAGATCCTCTTGTTAAAAAAAAAATCTGAGGTGAGATTTAATCTAAAAGGAGTAACAGCAATGGCATGTCGAAAGGTCATGTGCGCTACTACTTCGTTTCCCATGAGCCACGCTGACATGGACAAAGCACCTCATCTGAGCAGCCCTTCCCTTCACACGGTGACTAATCAATGGATGTCAGACGTTTTCCACTAGTGAGATATTTCCACCTCTCTGCCAGTCACATGTTAAAATATTAATGCACTCATCCCACCTCAAACTTGTGCAGCTTAGCTGACACAATGTATTGAAAAGAGACAACATAACAATCTGCATCACCATGTGAGAAAATCTTCTATTTCTTCCGCAGGTTTTTCTCAAAGGGTACCATAAAGGTAAATACCAGGAGTCTGAGAAGCAAAAAGACGGCGGTTAATTAGCCTATAATCATTTATAGAGTAGCCTGAATTGTTAGATTTTAATGACCTTGTTAGTTTTGTGCAGGTATCTACCTCGACGCAGTTAGTCTTGAGAATTTCTGTCCTAATTAGTCTGTCTTCAACCTCTGTCTGCATTTCAGCAATTTAGACACGTCTGGTGTTGTTTTAAGTGTCGACTGTTTCCCCAGCTGGAAAAACTATTGTGCAAATCAGAGCTTTGTAGACAAAATAAAGAGTGGGGAAATCATCTTGTTACAAAATAAACAATAAAATGGCAACATGTGTGGACAAGAATAGCTATACAGGGTTCCCACACATTTTTAAGACTTAATTTTGATTTTCAAAGCCAGGCGCTGTTACTGAGGGCTTAGTCACACTTATATATATATATACATATATATATGTGTGTGTGTTAAAAAAAAGGTTGTTCAAAGCATTTGTGACTCCAGAACAAACTGTGAAATCTAATAAATCACCACTTGAAGTCTTACAAACCTGGTGCATTTCAACTCATAAAACTTTTGCAAAGCCATTTTTAAAAACATAATATATTGAATTGTTTAAATCCATGTTTCCTTTCCTGCATTTGTTAGCGTATTACTGTTGGAGACTTTCTATCAATGAAATAACATGAAACCACCAGCAGAAAATATATCGCAAAAACAAAATGACTGTTCAGTCTGCTTATGTCTTCATGGTTTACTTATCAGACCTACATTCTGGGAATTAACAAGAACCCAACAGTAAAAGCACTGAATAATGGCACAAATACTCATTACAACCAGTAAACACTTGTTGAGTCACCGACATTGATCACGACCTGGTGAAACCATCGCAGCCATTTAGTTGAATAGAGCAGTAAAACACCTCACACACGGCACTATTAAAATGGAAATGATTTGCAGTCCTCATGCCTGTAAACTATTATTATTTCAGCGCCCTGGATCATGACATGCTGATAAAATATGGAACTATTAACGCTGTGGTAAGTTCCTCTGTCACAACAAATAACATTTTTAAATGCCTGAAAACTGTTGATGCAAAGCTGCAGAGTAAGAGGAGATTACCCAGGCTGATATCAGCATACGAAACAGTCACATTATTATTCAGATGTGAACAGGGGGTCAAATTGAGGGGAGACATCCACCTGCTTTGCAAAATTGATGAAGGGCACCCTTAACTGAACAACAACACACAGCACTAGCTCACCACTATATATTTCAACAAATTGCCGCAGGCAATCTGAGCATATACTCTTTGACACTGAGCTAACCTGTTTTGAGAGGATGGCAATATTGAAAAATAACGGGGAGGAGAGGGAGGGCCAACAGACAAACACAAGAGACAATTTTGTGTGTACAGTGAGAGAGCGAGGCAAATCTGTCTTCATTTAAAAGTTGTCTCAAGCTGTGATTGTGTCTGGGAGGGCAGGTCTGGACCCTTAAGGTCATGGTGGCTGCCTCCCTCCTGGGAGGAGCTGATAAAAGGGAAGTCTTGTTGGAGGTCTCAGGGCCAGTAAGAATCATGACCGCGGGCTGTGGGTTCCCTCTCACTGTGCTGCTGACATGATGGAGGGCTTTTCCCATTTCCCATCAGCCAACAGCCTCTGTGTTTATTGCTAGAGAGCACTCGATTTGAGCAGGCACTGTGACTAACAGCAAGTTTATACACATCAATCGGACGTGTTTGTTGTTTATAATAAATAAAATATGCCAATAATAAAAAAACAAAAAAAAACAAACAAGTAACAAAGTAATGTGCTGTTATACTTACAGTATGAAACCACGGTTTCTCACACATTCATCTATTTATTTATTTCTGGTGGGCTGCCGTGATTAAACATCTGCTGCCACATACTGACTGACTGGATATTTTTGGAGCTGAACAGTTCATTAGGAGCACTGTTGGATCGTTTGGTATTCATTGCACTTTTCAAAGTGCAACGTGTATTCTGGACACAGACGGAGCAGTAGAGTGTCACGTGCAGTGAAAGTGAAACCGTTCATTGCAGTGGATCTGCAAGTTTGCTTTCACTCTCTCTGCAGCAGCAGCTCCTCTTTTTCATTGATATGAACACCTGATAACACCGCAATCCATGTGTCATCATACAATGGTTCGTATGATAGTTTACAAATTAGTGCCCCACAAAGAGCATCTTTACAATATGTACTTTACTTAAAGTAACTTAGGTTCACTTTAGCAAGTTCAGTTATGTAAGTTAGGTTTCAGGAAAAGAGTCATGGTTGGTTGCCATAAAGTTACCTTGGTAAAGTGCCTTAAAATAACTTACTTAGATTCGCACGGTCCCAAACACCTGTTTCTTAGGGGAAAGTCCTGTGTTTGTTTGACCGTTCCAGCATCCCAACTAGTCTCCTGAAGCAAACTTTCCTTATTTACTCCTGTCAGCCTTCCCAATTATGTAGACTATACATGAATTAAAGGCTCATGATTATTCATGTTATATACACATTATTTTTCATAGGTATTCAAAAGACAGTGCATGAGAACAGCCTATTTCAATAAAAAAAAATTTGTTAGATTTTGAATTTAATTTTATAGCTGTATACATAACTTGTGCATTTTGCAAGAAATTGTGCAAATATTCTTGATGTACAAAGATTTCAGTAGTGCAATTCTGTGATACACGTTATTGATGTACAGTTGTTTTTATGTATGTATAAAAACATAAAATCAACATCATGGGCTATTTGTTCTACTTGTTAATTTTTAATATCTTCAACTGTTTCCTAGTATTTATACTGTTTGTCTATTCTGTTACATATGAATTTCAAAAAAGTGTGAATGATTAGTCTTTTCAGATCCTTTTATCTATTGGAAACTATTTTAACAACAGATTAAGCATCAACTCTCTGAATATTCTCTAAATTCAGCTCCTCACAAAATAAGGATTTTCTGCTTTGCTTTGTTATACATGATAGTGAAATAAAAATATTTGGGTTTTAGAACGCAAAAAAGCTGTTTTAAAAAGACATTTTTTGATTTTTTAAAAAACATTTTTGAAACAAAATGATTAATTGATTGTAAAAAAATCAACAGATTAATCTTTAATCAATATTTTTGCTGTATGCATATTGAATTACAGTATGCTGCTGCACAAAAATAAATGGACTTAAGATGTGCACAGAGCAGAAAAAATAATTACAATTTATGTGAATGTAGTCCACATCCTTCTTTATATCGTCACTGATCTTTCTTGTGTGGAGTAGCTAAGAGAAGTAGAAAAATAAAACCTGTTGATGAAGGCAGCTCACTCTGTCCTTGGAGGGTTCGTTTGTTTTGTGGAAACCGCACTGAATTCCCTGTGTGTCTGTTTGGAGCTGTATGTCAAAGTTATTATACCAGGTTCATCATTCCTGAGAAGGTAATCCTCATGGGAGGGCATTATATGTGTTTCGTTTTTGTGCAGTACCTTGGGGCATACGTGTCAGAGCGCTGTCGGGGGTAAAAAAGAAATGGTCCGAATGTTTGTTTTAGAAAATGTAAAGAATTCATGTGTGCTTGTTGCTACTTTTCTCTTTGTATCGATCTGACACATTCCACGAACAAAAATGCACATATTCTACTGCAAGAAGTGTGAAAATGAAAGATGAAGTAAAAGGATCAATATCTCTAATGTCACCGATCTTCTCTTTCTTCTTCCCACTTATGTTTTTACAGTGCTGGCTGATGTGAAAGTGGTCTGCTAAAAGCTGAAATCACAGTGAGTCCTGCTTGCTGCAAAGGTGTGTGATTGTGCACTGCAGCAGTCGGTGAGGATGACTCATAGCTGTACCTGCAGCCAACTAGTCAGCCATGCTGGCACGCAGGTCGGACCGAGTCCTCGGGATAAAAGAGGCTGAGCATCTGTCAATCTTGGAATCTATTCTCCATCTTGAGATTTTGCACATGCAGAGTGCCATCTCCAATCTAATCCAGCAAACTCTTCAGCTACACTAATCAAATGAACATGATAATTCAGCACTAATGCCAGAGTAAACATGACAAAGGGCATGTTTCCATTAGCTAATTAATGGGCTTCCTCGTTACTTTACTCATTTGCTAAATGAAAAAGAGAAGGTAATACATGCTTAGTTTCATATCAACACCACGGTTGAATTTCAATTGCCGTAAGCAAGAATTATTTATGTGTGGAATTAATTGTGTATTTAAAATCTGTTGTTGTTTTTTGAAAGATTTTGCATTAAGTATCTCCACAGGACACTCTCTTGTTTAGTATTCATGTCAAGCAGGTTTATCATTCTCATAACAAGCTTTGTTTGTGCAAAAACATTTATTAATATTGCTGCTGGTATACAGCACACTGCAGATCTGAGTTATTGAGGATGAGACACATAAAAGCACTGGTACATTTCATTAGAATTGCTTTCCAGCTTTTTAAACCCCTCCCCCCCTAAAGCTGAGGTCAAACCTGGGGTGTTGGACAATCTGACATTCACACCTACTTCACACAGACAGGTGAGGAAAAAGAAAGCAGGGTTTGAACTTCCTCCCTTTTGTTCTCTTTTCATTATTTACACAACTATTTCTGTCACATTGCATGATTATTGACCAAGTACAACACTATGGAAACCTCTGAGGATAGACTGTTTAAAAGTGTGCTCTGTTTACCCCATATGTAAATGATTATCACATGACAACTTTTCAGTGTCTTTGAGTGTTGCCAACTTCTGATGTAATCGGACAAAACGTAAGACAAACTAGTTCTTTTGTAGAGTAACCTGACCCTAAATCACGATGTGCACATGCGAAACATATTCTAGTTACAATTAAAATCAAATCAGTTCATTGTTGAGTCCAAATGGACATTTGTGCCAAAAAAATTCCTTTGAGCTGTACTTAATATATTGCATTCTCAAAAATGAGACAAAACAGCTCAAAGTAACCTTAACCTTTGACCCATGACCACCAAAATGTCCCGCTGAGCCTCTTTTAACATACAAACCTCATACAAAAATAAACAACAAATCGTCAAATGTTTGTATTCCATAGCCAAATCTGATACGACTGGCAAAATTATGAGTTGGGTAACCCCTTGAAAAATAAGTTACAAGTTGAAAAATACCAAAGTAACTCTTTAATGCAAATAAACTGAGCCACAACTAGAGGTTACCACTGTAGCAGACGTTTACATGATGCTAAGATGCAAGTTATCTAAAAACATCAAGAAATGAGAAAAGAAGGTTTTGGGCACTTTGAACCAATGCAAGTTGTAGCAAACCAAGCTTTCAGTCACACAACTTTAATCGGGGCAATACAATGTGTGTTTGTCTTCAGAAAAGAAAGTTGTCACTTTTATTGTTAAGTTTGTGATTCATTTATGATAATCTAGCCACCATATGAGATATTGGTTGTCATATGCAAAAATATAAAAAATCTCTATCAATCTCTACCAATCACCTCAAAGCTCAGCATATTTGCTGGAAACCTCAACATCAACAGGAAAGTGAGCTACAGCTGACGAGTCAATGAGATCACGACTTAAGGGGAGAAATCTCTAGCATTGAAAGGGCCAGCCACCAATATGGCACCATCAATTTAATGGCTAGACTGTGTGTGTGTGTGTGTGTGTGTGTGTGTGTGTGTGTGTGTGTGTGTTTGTGTGTGTGTGTGTGTGTGTGTGTGTGCGCGTGTGTGTGTGTGTAATGCAGAACCACCCACAGTTTATTTCCAAGAGCAGTCGTAGTGTGTGCCACACAGGACGACCCAGTGCGCCTGGGAGACAGCAGTTAGGCGATATCAATATGTATCTAGGCTCTGCTGCTGGGATCAGACATGAAAAGGTCAAAGGAGTGTGCTCCATACTGATTTAGTCAGTGATGAATCGAAAACGAAACATATATATATATATATATATATATATATATACACACACATCCTTGAGCAGCTTTATCGCACTTTATGGAAACCATGAGGGAGACATGGGGAAATGTAACACAACTACATCATGACCAAGAATCAAACAGGATGGGAAAGATACATGCATACATATTGTATAAGCAGACCATCCGACAGGTTTGAGTTTGAACACGAGATGTTTGCAGCCAGCCGCACAGGTACTGTACATGGAAGACACTGTTGTACAGGGAGTCTGCCATCTACTTGCTGAATAAAACATAAAGGATATTTAATACAGTTATAAAAACTCCTTTTCATCCCCGACAGAACTGCAGGATTGTTTACACTCTCATATCTGTGGGTTTTTGAAAAATCCTATGCCCAATTTCAACTAACCTTGCTCAAAATTGAATTTGGGCCTGAGGGAATTCACCAAAAGTTATAACTATTTTTTTATTAGCGTTATTTTTCTCTTTTATTCGTCTGTATTGTACAGTGGAGCTGAAAAGAAACTGGACAGGCTGAGGCCATTTCCTCTGGACTCTTATGTGGTTTTAAGGTGCAGTTTCTCATCTTTTTTGAAGGATGTTTTTTTTCCATTTATGTCAATCTCTGGGTCGAAGGACTGATGTTGGCCTTCTGATAAACATGTATGCCTGTGTCTAGGCCTGGACGAGTCTGTCGGTTTAAAACAGAAGAAAGAGAAATGTTGGGGGTCCGGAAGAGAGTGCACGAATTTGAAAGATGTTATTATGCAGTGTCGGTATCTGTTTACCAAACGTCTGTCTGTTTGTCTATCTTAGTTCATCAAGTGTTTCAGAGCGAACAAAGATCTGAATCAGACCTAAAAGAGACAGCATCAGTACGTTCCTAATGTATTAATCCAATTCAGATATCCATGTTAACGAAGCATTTGTCTCTTTCAAATTCTTACTACATATATTCTGGTCCAAATCCCCAAATCTAATTATGCATTCCAATTATTCACTACAAAGTGAAAGACTCAGGGCTTCTGATTACTTTTACACTTTATAACCCCGGGCTCATGTGATTGCAGCGAATATAATTTTATAATCATGCCTAATCAAGCGTGTAGACTGAGTTCTGGCCTGAATCTGGCAATGGTTACAGAGTGTTCTGGCTGACCTTGTCCCCGTCTCTGGCACTGCATCCAAGCCAGTCCCACTTGGCACGAGATGACCAACTGTGGTCCAGAGAGCAGCAGTGGCTGCATACAACTGCAGGCGCCAAAAAGGAGTGAGGCAGGACTTCACCAATTAGGATTAGATGTCTGTTTATTGAATTTAAAGTGCTCATGTGGTGGGGCTCTCACGGTATGTGTATTGTCCCAAACTGTTCGGCACAGGTATAGATCTATAAAGATACCTGGATACAGTGCTGGACGGGGCCTCCGTTAATTCCCATGAAAGTTGCTCAGTGGCACATGAAGCCAAAAAAACTATTTTTCTGTAGTATGACATTACCCAGATCACCCGTATTATGGCGGTCAAGTGCAGCTGAGAGCAGCTGAGAGGCTTACTTCTGCTGGCAGAATGGCTAACTTTTGGTCTAGCGCTCTGCTAAATTGAACAGGTATAAAATGATTAAATAACATTTTGTGGGGCTTGTGACATTCCAAAAATGTATCCACTGATTTGCAGACATCTCTTTCACAATGTTAGTCAACGGGAAAATAGTCCTTTTGGGTCCCATAACAGTATGTAATGGACCTGGAGGTATAATTCCACTTTTGTTTTGATGTGTTCCTGAGGACTTGGGTACAGGAAGTTCGGTACAGTACAGCTTCCTGTGACCCAAACAAGTAATGTCAAAATAGCCTTTTATGTCTATCAGCTGAGTTTTACCCAGAAGGTTTTGTCAGTCTACCAGTTATATCAGTTGCAGCATGCTAGTCCGGCTTAGCCCAGTCTGCGAGGTTAGCCAAGCTCAATGGACAACAAGTTGCATCAAACTGTATGCCACCGTTTATGAAGTAGGGTATGCCTGCAGAAAAACTTACTCAAGACAGCATCTACCAAATATGTCAATAAGCGTAACAAGACAATACCAGACTGGTTGCCAAGTCATTTTACCCACAGCATTCAGGCATCCTCCCACTGCAGACTCCAGGGATAATCCAGATGTTTCAAAGCTTCGAAGCTGCATTTGCTGCCATGGTAATCCGAATCCAAATCAGTACACAAATGCTTTGTTTTGTTATTTTTTTTTAACCACTACAATGGTGGAGGTAACTGAGAGGAGGCAGCCAGCATCAGACATGAACGAGGTCAGCGTTCTACAGATGAAACAATAATCTTGTGTTATGAATAACTCACAGAAGCTTGCAATAGTCCACCTTCTACCTTCGCTTTCCTTACCGCTTGAGTTTTTCAGCCTGCATTTTCACTCTACAGGAAAGGAAAGTGTCACCAAGCAGTGGGTAGCACTCCATAGCAACTGCACTGGATCTGTCTTCACATGTCAACTGTGAAGAAATTAACTAAAATATTCATTACAGCCGGCAGACCGGCAGAATAACTGAACAGGTTGAGATCACACAAGTCTCTTTGATGACAATCTGAAACTATTAAGGCAAGGTGTCTTCACTATCAGAGACTTCAAGGGAAACTAAAAGACGTGGGAGTTACTGCAACCGTGTAATACTCTACTTGATCTCCATTTTTATTGAAGTCATGCTGATCAAAGACCCCGGAGCTTCTGTTTGAGCATGCATACATTCACGTTAGCTCCATATTGTATTAATGTCTGTGTTTGTAATTGTTTTTTGTTTTAGCATGTTACTAAGAAATTGCTGCTGACAGATGATACTTCTGCATCCTCACAAACCTGAGGATGCAGTAAGAGTAGAGTAGATATGTGAGGTATTTCACAGACGAGAGCTGCTTAGAGAGGCACAAGGCACGAGCTGAGCGGATCCAGACCCGAGCTAACCGCGTCCTCACTAACAGGCTTCAGCTTCCTGCTGGTCGCTCTGTGGTGTGTGGATGTCAAAGAGCATCTCCGCTCCCTTTCATATGTTGTGTAATTAGCCATCAGTAGGCATGCATGGCTGGTGACTTGGAGCCGATAAATCTGAATAAAAGATCTGTGGAGCTTTGAAATCCAGACAGTGGTAGTAAACATCCGAGCAAATTAGCGGGACGTCAAATCTGCCATGTGTCTGCAGTTATTTGTATTTCTGTCCGTGCAAATGCATGTTTACGTTGGTTATGTATACGTCCATATTCTACATAAACTGTGGCTATGTTTGTAAATGATCAGATGTTCCTTTTTTGTTTGTTTACAGGCCAACAAGGGATCAAAATAAGATTATGAGACATTGCTACAAAAAAAATACATCTCCCTCTGTCAGTATCTTTATCCAGGAGTTTGGCTGGACAGAAGCATTCATTCTCTCAATGCAGCATCACGACCTGCGACCTGTACAGTCCTTCATTTACAAAGCCTAATGAGGCACAGACTAGTTATTTAAAGGGACACTTGGCTGATTTTCAGCTTTGTATCAAAACAATTGTTTATGTGCTTCAGCATGTGTTTGTGTGTTTTATGTATTACAACATTGTGCAGTTATGTATGGGTGCGTGCTTGTATGGTAAAGGTGTGTATGTCGTGGTACTTGTTTGGGGGAACAAGGTAATATGCCATGATTATGTGATCCACAGATATGTATGTGCAACGGTGCTATGTGCTGTTATAGGTTGTGTATGTTATTTTTCTTACTATTGCTACTACTACTACTACTACTACTACTACTACTACTACTACTACTACTTCTAATAATAATAATAATAATAATGATAATAATAATAATAATAAAAATAAACTTCCCTTAATGAACAGGAAGTGGTGGCATACTGCTTCCTGCGCAAAAACAACGAAGGCCAAAAAATGGAGTTCAAACTGAGCAGCACTGATCAAATATAACGCAAGATTCTGATACTGAGTTGCATATTTCTGTTTTCAGAAACATGTTTTAGTTTACCTTTTCAGTGTAATTAAAAGATTATTTCTTGCTGGCCGGACACTGTTGCTTCAAACGTACGGGGACAGGTATGCGTCACCCACGCGGGAGCGTTTATTGCTCTGGTGCGATGTGGTGCATTCTAGTAGTTGTAGGTTTTCTAACTCTGGAGCAGAAGCATCCTTTTTCTCTGTCTTTTCTGACCGTGTAGTACAGCCCGACTCATACTAATTTTTAGAACAGATATGGATATTAAGGAGCAAAAAAAATTCTGATATATATGCAAAGAATATGATGCCATGGCCTAACAACGCCATTGTATATGTACAGTATATCTACTTCTCTATACATTTATATCAATCTATCTTTACAATGCAGCCACCCCTGAAAAATCATTATCAAACACTTGGGACAAAGATGTAGAATGAAGGAAGGATATTTTACAGTCTAACAATAAACTTTAGCGGCAAAAATAACATCGGTGCACTGAAACAGTAAACTTAATTGGGAATATAATAATTATAAATGACTCAAAGCATCTTTTTTCTGGATTTTGTTCTGGAAAAATTAGGGGTCAACTGATATTGTTTTTTTAGGGCACATACTGATACCAATTATTAGTAGTTAAGAAGACATATACCCAATATTTGGAACCAATATGCATTTACAATAAACATAAAAGTGTTTTCACCAATACTTAGAATTTGGAATATAACAAACTGGGACACAAAACTTAAAATGCCTTTAGCAAATGTTAAATAAAAAACAAAACGCTCGATCATATACAGCAAATCCAAGGAAATATCGAAAATAAATAAATAAATAAATAAAAATAGTTCCTACCCATGCTGACACTTTCTTTAAATTCTAAAATACATACATTTTTTTTGGCAATCATTAAAGTAAAATGCAGACACAGATAGTCTGCAAAATGCCAAATATCGGCCCCAATAATTGTCCAGGCGGATAATCTGTCGACCCCAAGTTAGAATAACATCTTTTGATATTGGTTTCTATCAGACAACATATACACCAATATATTTGCAAGAGGCCAGTATCGACCATTAAAATCAGCTGACTAATATATTGGTTGGATTCTATCATGTAGCACCAATTTCAAAAGCATTTGTGTCTTTCTATTGCAGAGACATCCTAGTTTTATTAAAAGGCTGTCCTTCCAGCAGGGAAATACTTCTTTAAGTGGAGGCAGCAGCAACAACACACTCGCAAAGACAGATAGCACATTTCAATTTGCCTGTACACACACACACACACACACACACACACACACACACACACACACACACACACACACACACACACACACACACACACACACACACACACACACACACACACAGAGCTACCCTCCAGCCTCTACACACATGCACACACACATTCACACACAGTCCCCAATAAAACTCCACTGCTCAATTATGCTCACAAATACCCACATACCTCACAGCCCAGCGTGGGCCTATAAATCACAGTCTCCTCTCACAACTGGTCTTAAGGATGAGCAGAACAAGCCTACGGGGCAATTGAAGAAGGGGTGGGGGGTGGGGGGGTGAGAAAGGAAGATGGAGAGGTGGAGGCGAGACGTTTAGCCGAGCCGTGGACGCACATGCTTTCTTGCTAACACACATTTTTCTCAATCTAGCCTGTCACACGGTGGAACGTTCTAAGCAAGATTAATCTGTGGTTCGAGATGCAGGTGACTAACGTGGCATTTCTCATGTAACAGAAGGAGAGGAAGCTGTGCTGAACAAACACACAAAAGGCACATATGCTATCTGAAGCGCTGGAATGCAGAGATAGGAGAGAAATCTCTTCTCAAGAGCTTAAATGATCAACAGGTAGGGTTAAGTGTTCTCTATTGAACTGGTGAGCTCTGCTTTCCAGATCTGATCCTCGATCAATTGACTTTTGCCGGCAGCATGACAGAAACATCCTGCGTTTGTCTCCTTTCACATGAAAAAGAAAACTTCAATGTGCAGTAGATTGGACACAAGTGAAAGCATTGAAAGTTTGATATTTCCTAATGAGAGTTTTGTGCGTAATATTGTGGAGAAGCCTGACAGGCAACACTCCATTAAGGGCGATGTTAACCTGCGTTTGCATGGTGGGCAAGTCCCCAGCTAGCTGCTAAAAATTAGCCACATCTCAACATGAGACAAGTTAACGCCGAAGAATAATGAGCGGGTCAGCTAACAAGTAGCCAGCAGCCCACATCCTGATTAGCAGAGGAGCCGTGAAAGGACCACTCACACACTAAGAGAGCCATTTAGCATAATTAGATGTCCAGGGGAGAGAAGTGCTCGGACGGAGGGTTCATCGTTTTAGATCGCATCAACTTGCAAGTGTGTCATGATATTAAGGAGGAGGGAAATCCGGACTGTGAGCATTAGCCAGAGCTATTTTTAATTTTTAATGTAATTTCACACATCATTGCCATTGTGGTATGTATTGTGTCTAACCTGCCCTCATACCTCACAGTCTGTTTTCTTTAGCCGAAAAAGAAACCGCTTCATCTTGTTGTGCACTGTCAATCACTTACCATTTGAAACCTAGTTCAACATCAGTTTTCTTGTGCTGCCTCTCATAAGCTATTTAATCCTTTGGACCATGAGCAAATGACCAACTTGGCAAGAAATGTCCCACAAACTGCAAGAAATTAGTAAAAGGTGACAAATAAATTTATCTGGAATTTTTTTTTTTTTTTTAAAGAGGGGGAGTATTATTAGAAAATTATGAAAACTTTCAAGAAAATTACATTCATAATCATTATAATTATATATTTAAAATGATTTTTTGCACATTTTACAGGTCATTTTCTTGTTCGGTTTTTATTTTCACTTTTCCATTTTAAATTTTTTTGCTTATTTTCAGGGTTATTTTCTTGTCATTTTAAAGCAATTTCTAGCTATTTTGCTTTCTACTCATGTTTTTTGAAAGAAATCAAACTTGCTCAGGTTTCAAAGGGTTAATGCATATTAGGACTACAACGAGTGATTATGTACATTCACCACCTGAGGAATAATTTGCCACATGTTCATCACAAAATGCAAGACAACCTGAAAAATACCAACCGGTTCTATTGAATCTCATGTGCTATTGTTAATGAATTGGTTATAAGCTAATTGTTTCAGCTTTACTGTACATCTCCGTGAAAAGAAACAGGCCTGATGTCGCAGCTGGTACACATCACAGGACAGTAATGGGTTGACTCATCAGAGGGTTATTTGAGCAACACTTCAAAGCACTCATATTGATCTTAGTAAAGAGTAGCTCCACGGCAGATTTTGGGAGGAGGGAAAACATTGTAATATTTGCCTTTATTGGCCAAACTGCTACTACTGACACACGTGAGAAACTTTTAACCACTGGCAGTCAGCAAAAACAGGATTTACAGCTGGTGTTAAGTCAGGGTTTCCTACACATTTATTTTTTGTGGCAGACCCACCACAATAAAAACAATTGTTGCCAGGTATTGATTTTATAGTTTTGGAGATGGACTGTTCATTAGGAGTGCTGTTGGAAAATACATTTTTGGGGCGACTGTGGCTAAGAGGTAGAGTGGGTTGTCTTATCGGAAGGTCAGCAAATTTGATTCCCAGCTCCTTCAGTCAACAGGTCCAAGTATCCTTGGGCAAGATGAACCCCAAATTATTCCCGATGCTGCGCCATCAGAATTCAAGTGCGTATAAATGGTTACTGGGAAGCAGGTGGCACCTTGTACGGTGGCCTCGGCCACCAGTGTGGGAATGGGTTAGTGTGACATGTAGTGTGAAAGCATTTTGAGAGGTCAGAAGACTAGAAAAGCACGACACAAGTGCCGTCCATTTACCATATATACTGTTGTTATTGATTACATTGCACTCTAGGAGTGCAAAGCTACTCTGGGCACAGACTGAGCAGCAGAGTGTCAAGCAAGCAAAGTGAAAGCAACCAGACATCTGCCTTTGATCTGAGTGGAGCTGCACCCAGCATGGTTTAGTTTGCTAGCATGTTTACTTGTCTCTCAGTTGGCCAGTTTGCATTACGCGACTAAACGCCACGTGAAACTAAACGGGTTAAAGCTCACGCATTCACGGAAAAATGTTTATATTGAAAGATAAATTTGTGGATTTCTGTTGAATTGATAATCAATATGATAAATTTTGAAGTGAAAAAATTGATCATTTAAACCAGGCCTTCTGCCTTCATTTAAGAATACTGGGTGCGATGGAAACACTAAAACGGGTTACATACTGGTTTTACCAAAAGTCTTTGGTGTAAACACAGCTAAAGTGAAATGTTCAGGCATTGGTATTAGACAGGTGCTTGGTACCAAATGAACCAGAGACTGTTAAGGAAACAACATTTTTACTTCTTTTTCCCCTCAATTACACATTTGAGTGTTGTTAGAAAGCATTTTACCCAGTCTTGAAGTAATATCCCTTTTTGCCAGCACACTCTGTTCAGATGTCTATACGTCACTATGTGGCCTGTCTAGACATAGATCATTTCACAGGTGCTCTGAATTCACCATGTGACGCAAAAGTGTGGTAAATGTCTGCATTTTTTTTTCCTTCAACAGTCACAGAAAATTGGAAACTGATCATGATCACTTCTTGTGATGTATCATGTTGTTGGGTAATTTTTTATCTTACCGTAGCATTTGAAAAAAGCACATGGATTACATTATGAATGGCTATTACTTTAAAGCGATATTTCACCCCAAAATCATAAATACATATTTTTCCTCTTTCCTCCAGATTGTTTTGGTGTGAATTGAAACTGCTCTCAAGGTCTGTGGATTATCTTGGGTAACCAGGTCATGATTTTGGTAGAGAAACATTTCTGTTGAGTTCTTCAAATGTATTTTTTAGATGCTTCGAGCACCACAAGCTGAGTCCCATCTAGTTCAATTACACTGAAGACATCTCTGACATCTCTAAGATCTCGACATCTCACACCAAAACAATCTAGATTCATAAATAGCACTACAGGAAAGAGGAATTATATGCATTTTTTATTTAAGCGTGAATTGTACCTTTAAATATATCGGTAACATAATCAAACTGTGTTTTGTATACTGAAATGTTGACGTTTTTTTTATATTAAAGTTAACAGTGGTCAAGATGGTTTCTGTTAACATCTTTTGGAGCAACTTTAGGCAATGTGTTGAACTTTTGTGCAGCTTTAAATGAGAGCCGTTTCTGGACATCGCTGAGCCTAATGCTGTTATGTTGCAACAGGAAAGATAAGTTATCCTGAATTGAGTTAAGACCCATTAAAAGCCTTACAAAACCAATATCACTTCTGTGTGGTTTTTGTGGTATTAAATGGACCATCATTTCTTCTGAGCATTTTTTTTCCCAGTGATAGTTACATAAGCTGGCCGGTGTTTGTTTGCCGAGCTGTGCTGAATGTTTTAAACTGTATAAAGATGTTAATCTGACTTTAAGCGCTGGAACAGTGCTGTTTTTAACACATTCAGAATTAACAATTTTGCTGAGCAGCCTTTCAGTGGAGCTGGAAAAAAACATGAAATCTGTGCTGAAGGAAAAGAGGGAGACAGTACAGAGGCAAGGAGGAAAAATTGAGGGAAGCACCATTAGTTTGAAGAGACAGCCATGTAGGGGGGATCCTAATTTGCTCTGAATTTGTTGCTTGTTATTTTGCATTCATTCAAATTTTTGGCGACATCTGCACTTTTTTTTTTTTATTTTACCCCCATCTACTTCAAGTTATGAGTCATCCCGAGCAAAATCCCTGCATTACTAAACAATTAGATCAGAAGCCTCCGGTAATGCAGCAGGGATCCAGGGCTCCTACCTACTGCCGCGGTGAGAAATGGAGGGGGAGCGGGTGTCTGGAAGGGAGGGGCGACGGATCTGAGAAGGCGGTAGAGGAGGAAGGACTGCAAGAACAGGAGTATGACTCACAGATCAACATGGCCACTTTCCAGATAGAAAAAAAGTTGTTTTTTTCTGTAAAATTTACATTTTATCTTCTGTCTCGTGTCTCTTTATGTCCATCAGATCAGCTTTGACGCAAATGTTTGTGTTGCGAGAGGTTGATGATGATTGGTCCGTTAATGGCTCAGGCAGAGAAAAAAACACAGTCACTTAGTGTGGTATCCTCCTTCAACACACTCTGCCTCTCTCTTTCTGGTTTTGTATTTTTCTTGTGATACTCAGTAATCTGAAGCATCAAAGGGTATTTGATATGAATCACTGGTGTGTTTTAATCTAAATTTTGCTAATTCATTTCCCTCGTGGATATCTTCACAAAGCCTCTTAAAATCATCGACTGATAATGAAGCTCATTAGTGCGGCTTCGTATTCTGTCCATTTCCCCTCCGCAGCTTTCTTAGTCCTGACAAGCAACACTAACAAGCAGCTGTGGGTCTCACTGCAGATTTTCTTTTTTTTATTGTATGTAAAACACCAAACTGGGGCTTATTATCTTTAGAGCACCGGAACCGGTTGCTAATCACTCAATGGACTTTATTAGAAGTATTACTATTCAGAGGAATATGGTTTTAAAACTGATAACACTAATTAAGTGTTTTTAAATACTAATTGTTTTATTAAATACCTTATTGTGAGGGATGTCACTTTTGTTCAATTTTGCTTTTGATAGACACCCATTAACCATTAACTAACCAGTTAGATGTTAAGGGGAAAAAAGGGGAAATAAAAGATTCCTTTTATATATAGTCAACTGGAAACCACTTTATGGCCTGTAGTAAACCCAACAATGTTGTTTCCTATAAACCTTTCTGATTAAAATGTCCTCTTTAGGCTTGGCAAAAACCTAACTTTAAGTGAACTCAGTAAGTTATGTAAATTGTTTGCTTTTTGGTCCAATCTACATGTTTCTACCATTCAAATAACTTAAGGAGCCAATTTTTGACCATTTTCACTTCTCAATTTTTCATAAAACATTGTGTTGTTATTAATGATCGTGCTAATAGGGGCATGACAATTAAGCTAGAATTTTTTTTTCATTTATATTCACTATGGAGTACATTACCATTAAAAATAAAGTTTCTCTGGGAAGTTTATGATGATTTTTCATATCACTTCTATATGTGAGGCTACCTGATAATGAGCTAATCATGCTAATTGCCCAACATGCAACTCTTAGCAACCAAGTTGTAGTAGGCTAGTAGGCTGCAAAAAGTTTAGTTTGTATTTGTAATATTAGCCATGTATATATATAAAAAAAAAAAATATATACAATACCATAAAACCTTAATTAATTTCCCGGGCTATTAATTGCTTAAACCTCTTTTTTTTTTTTTTACACGTCTCTTGTTTACTTTGCTGCTATTACTGTCTTAAATGATTAAATCACAGAAAATGTTTTGCCATCTTTAGAATAAGAATCTGTAATCTTAAGCTAACCGTGTGCAGCATGTCCATATTGACAAAAGTTTAAACATTTATATTTATATGTGCGATCTAGGCAGCTAACTAACATTAGCTCCAGCCAAAGAACTTATACTTATGTTTGAAGTTTTACAGTGTGTATCTGTGTATCTATATTGCCATGCAAAGATTTGCAATACTATGCTGTATCGATTTTTACCTCGCCGCTAATGTCGAGTAGCCAATACTACCTAACCAGTGGAGAAATGAGGGTGGGACGAGAACATGTTTACGCTTGTTGATACAGCAAATGTACGTCTACCACAATATCTGGTTGGTGCACCCTGCAGTTCACTGAAGAGAAGAAAAACTAACCTTAAGACCACCACTCATAACTGGTCAAACATATTCAAATTAATGGTCAATAATTGAAATTATATTAATTTATTAAATTGCATCACCTGTTGGGAAATACATCTCTATTTAGACATAATGAGAGCTCTCAGCTGCACAGACCGGCAGATTTATGAGGCTGATCAGAATCCACACAGATTTGCTTTCGTTACACAGGGGGGGGAAATATATTATCTGACTCATCATGCAGAAATTCATTTAGGAAGTCATGATGGCTGCCTCTACAGTCATACTTCATCCAATCTGTTATTTTTCTGGCAATCATAAAGTGATGCAAAAGTGCCAGAATCGATCAAAATCATCATATGCAGATATCTTATAGGCGGCAGCTGTCATGTAAGTCATGTAGTAAGTAAAGCATGAAAAGGCATTATGATTAAATCAAACATGTACTCCACATTACAGTTTATGTCTTGTCAACTTCTGAATTCCAACAGAATTCTGTACTAATGAATGTCAACGTGTCGCAAGTTCCAGTGGTGATCAGGTGTGAAAGCTAATGAAATCTCAATGATATCCTGAGCTAAATATTACATTGTAAAAATGTTGTTTTCTTTCCCTCTGAGCCGTGTTATGTCTTTGTTTCCTGTGATTTTGTTAAACAGAACTGCCAATTACATGTGCTTTATGTCTGCAATATCACATTTTCATTACGTAGATGCAAGATGTAATATGGATCTCCTGTCATATCCGCACATTTCCCCTTCCAGATTTGCCATACCTAGAGCAGCATTATTTTGAATGGTCAATCACTCCACCATAATTAGATTTTCCCCCAGTTTTGGCAGACATTCTCCCCCAGCCTGATACTGGGCATTTGTCTGTGGTAATAATATAAAAACAATTCTATGGCAGCTGAAATTGAGTTTATGCCTTCCTCATTTTTAGTAAAAGAGAAAGGCGGTAACCGAATCAATCCTATCATCTAATGCCATTTCTTCTCAGAGCTGCGATTATGTAATATCATATAATAGTGGACATAACCAATATCTTCAGACAAGGAAGCACTGAGATGCTCCACAAGCTAATAGCTGCTCATTACTTTGGGTTTTTGGTCTCCAATGTTTTCCTTCCTTGTGTGAAACTTGCTTTCATAAATGTTTTCTTTGAGTTAACTTTTTCTTTGTGTCTGCTCTTCCGCACACACCGACTCACACCAGTGTGTTTTCTTGACAGTGAAACTGTCATTTAATTGCCTTTTTCTAAAACTAATCCTGTGGTGTAAAAGGTGTATTAGGAGGAAGAAGGCATGCAGTAGGAAACCTATTTATAGCGTTTCTGCAGGATGTGGGGGAAGAGCGGCAAGCATGCGTAGTGCAACTTTCTTTTAATGGTATGTGAGCCATGTCAGAACATAGGAGTCACTTATTGATCTTATGGTTTGGTATATCAGATTGAGGTAACATGCTAATAGTTTGCTCTGATGCCATGGTATAGTAGGGGTCAGACAGTGGGTGATGTGCGTCTCTAGTTTTAAGTATTTAACTGCTAGACAGATTTTTTTTCCATAAAACTTGGTTTGTGTATGTTGTAGAAAGACGGTGCAACATAATCAGAGTAAACAGAGGAAAAAACACTGAGGCATTACCTTTTGCTCGAGAGGTAGAAAACCTACAACTACCAGAATGCACTACGCTGCACTGTACCAATAAAGACTTGTACGCAGCCTTGGCTGTTTTTCCACAGCAAACAACATGGTGGTCTGCTGGTAACTTACAATTTTGAATTACAGTGAATTAAATGTTAAGCTTAAACATGTTTTTGAAAACATTCAAGGCAAGAAATAGACAGCACATTAACAGAATCTTGCTTCATATTTGATCAGCATTGCTTAGTTTTAACGTTTGATCTCAGTTTCTTCAGCCTCAGTATGACACCTGCTTCTTGGTTACAAATTCTCATATTACAGCAAAACTGGGCTTTAAATAAAGACCTTTCAGTTAAGAAAAATAGGCAATACAGTAAAATAATATCGTTTCACGGTTTGATTGGAGTTTGGTCTAAGAGAGAGGGGCAGCTCTCGCTCTCTCTCGATCTCCTTCTATACATTTTCCATGGTGACAGGCAAAAATGCAAAGTACAATCTGTAGTTCAGGCATCAGCCCTAGAACCAAATAAAATCCCCTGGACAGCACTTTTGCATCATTTGGCAGGTTTAAGCTGAGAGATGAGCAGAAGATTTGGGCGCTGGTAAGATGGAGGGAAGTTTATGTAAATAAAGTTTATTTACATATACACTGCTATGAGAAAAAGCTGGTTGAAAATCAGCAAAGCCCTTTAAACCCTTTAAACACGCGGTCGAAGCATAACATGTTTTTGCAACTATATGAGTGTCCTGGGCTAATGACTGGCACTGTTTATCAGATATTTAGACAAGTTTGAACTTTTGGCTTTGATAAATTAAAATGGAGTATCAAGTTTGAAGACTGAGAGTCAAGGAAGTATTTTGTGCATGAAAATGATAATTATAAACCATAGTGTTTCTCACAGCCAGACGCCCAAGCTGAGTTGTTAATTAAATCTGTTTCCTGAGGCGAGTGGTTCGTGTTGCCTAATTAGAGCCAAAGTTAGTTTTTCTGCCAAACTGCTAGTTGGTGGTTTTTAAGTTTCAATTTTAAACGACAGATATACATATGTATGCGTTGCTACAACCTGCTGTGCTCCTGAGAGTTTCTAAAGGTTTCCTTGATATAAATACCTTTCATAAGTCCTTCACTACTGGACATGTATATCATTTGAATTTCATCTACAACAAAAATCAGGATATGACAACATTATGACAGCTGGTCGGGGGAATATGTTTATGAGTCATTTGACCGTCACTTATAATACACAAGTGTTTATGTGAGAAGGAGTGAAACACCTGCCAAACCAGCAAAGATAAAAACAGACCAATTTTTTACAATTGTACCAGAAAAGACCGATATGTATGCAAATCCATACAGCTCAAGCGAGGCACTGCAATTTTCTCCCATGTGTATGAGGGGAGGGGAGGGGAGAGGAGGGGAGGGGGGGTAGGACGTTGCAAAATGCAAAAGATTTCCTCAAAAGATTTGCCAGAATCCCCCATCTTTATCTGCAAGTCATCTCTGGCGGAAATCAAAGACTTTCACTTGGATTTGTGTCAAGCGATGCAAGGGTCTTCATGTGAAATGCAGATTTTTTTTTGCACCGGAGCTTTGCCAACTACAAACGACTTCTGGGGTAACCGAGAAAGTGTGGATCCCCTGAGCTGCAGATGTGTATGTATTGGATAATGAGGATTCGGGGGGGTGGAGGAGGCGAGCATCAGTGTTAGTAGATCTATTTTTGGCTGCAATAATTCCTGTTTTTAGACAGACGCAGTCATTGAGGAACTTTGATTAAAAGCAGCTTGCATTCCTGCTTTCTTTTTTATCCATAAATCTCACAAAAGACACTTCATTTGTGAGAGATGTAAAGCTCTATCGAGGTAGTCTTGATGGAAGTGGAAGCCTGCTGGAGAGTTAATGAATTTTTGAATGAATTACTTTAATTTATTCTGCAACAAACATCTTCATGAGCAGAAAGCTACAGTCTTACTCGACTTTCATTCTTGACGGTTCATTTTCTCACACAGGTCAAGGTCTCTGCTGGACATTCTTCGTGCTGGACACCCGCTGTGATGACTTGTGGCAGCATCATCTGCTGCAACTCATTTACTATTCTGCATCAAAGAGAAAACACCACGACAGCTGCAAGTCCATCCACCACGACAAACGCCCACACACACTCTCGCACACAGACGTGTCTATTAAACCAATCTTTGAGCAGAGAACGGGATTCATTAGTGCGACCAACGGTGTGCTCCTCACTAATACTGATTCTCATGTCTCTTTGATACATCTCCCCTGTTATTCCTCCCGACACTTCAATCCCGTAATTGTGATCCCTGAAGGTAACGGGAATGATATTAGAGTGACAAACACTATATTTCCCTCTGTCCATCAGCCAGGTGAGATAATGGAGAGTAATGTGCAACTCCCTTTGTAACTTATTGACTTTTGAATTAATGCTAATAAATTAGATTAAAAGTTGAAGTGAGCTGCATATGAACTCCGAGGAAAGTCGGCGTTCATCCTTCGAGGCGCGAGACACGAGCCACACAAGAGGCCGCTTTAATCAGTAGCGTCACGTTCAATGGAGAACAATTAAGACGTGCGTATAGAAATGATTTGTACAAGGCTGCACTCACTGAAGGATCAATAGCAATTAAAGGTGCTGTCACCTCGCTCACCTGGTCAGTATTGACAGAAATATTAGAGAACTTAAAGGGATCTCAGCAGACTTTGCATTTACAAAGCTCATCCTCCTTCCTATTATCCTGAAGGAATGTTGTCTCCAATTTGTTCCAAACCAACACATTAGGCAAACCAAAACACTTTGCAAAGGTTTTCTCCCACAGACTCATCACTTCTGTGCTCTGGTGTTGTCACCGAGCTACTGTTTTTCCAGAAGTGTTTTTTTTTCATGGCAGACCTGCTGGGATTCCCTGAAAGAGAGCTGGAGAATCTTTTTATACCTGCCCTGAAGTAACACTGGAAGCACCGCAGGAGCAGAGTGACAGTGTAAACACACTTCAATATGGCCGTGAGGGGAGACACACTTCCCTCACCAGCTCAGGATTTTCTGCATTGGGAACCTCCACCGCAGTTCACTTTTTGCTGTCAATAAGGTCAACAGCAAACATACCCACCCATATACACCCATATTACCACTGCAGGCACCAAGAGTCTGCTGTCTGTAGCTCTTAAAGTACAATATGATGCTGAACAAAGTAGAGTTTTAACCCTCTCACCAATTGACGTTGTTTTTTTACTGTATATTTTATGCAAAATTAATTATATGCATGGACTTAAAGTCCGTGTGAAGTGAATTCAGATATTTCAAAACACATTATAAATGTTGGAAACTGGTTGCTGAAAACATGTTACAAAGACTAACCAATATCTAGACTAAGACTAGTACTTAAATGTGGAGTTAGAGAGTTCACAGTTTTTTTACCATTTTCCTGTTTTAAGAGTTTTTGAGCGGGCCTAAAACCATAGCTCGATGACACACTGGAGCTTTACTCAGCATAATCCCGCCCCTGACAATGTAGCAGGATATTAATGAGAAGCGTCATTAGCACAGTCCCGTGACTGGGTGTGGCCTCCGCTCCTCCAGCGGACAGGGAATACTGTGCATTTTTTCATGATTTTTTTTACATACTTGGTGATTTTTTGGGTCATTCAAATTTGGTCAGGTGTTTGATAACACATCTTTCTGTGACATGACAAACTCAGAAGACACTTTACACAGGCTTTAAAGCCTATTCCTTAACCCTTTAACACCTGGATCGCCCTCAGCTGTCTTGTGCAGCATTCAGACCCCTTTCACAAGCAAACCTGAGAAAATTGGTTTAATTTAATTAAAAAAAAAGAAAACAGGAAAGAGAAGAGAAAGACATGTACAAACTACTTTTTTTACTTTTTCTTTTCTTTCTTATTTTCAGGTAATTTTCTTGTAACTTTTTACTAATTTCTTGCTTGTTTTTGGGCCATATCTTGTTAAGTTGGTTGTTGCCTTCTTCCCATGTTTTCAAAAGACAATTTGCTCAGGTTTCAACCTGAATCATACCCTTGTCTAGAGATGCAAATGAAACTGCTGGGTTTCCCACATATTCATCTTTTGGGGCGGCCCATCACAATCAAAGCATCTATTGCCACATCATTAGAAGCGCTAATAAATTATAAATTGTTCAATTTTCACTGTGCCACACTTCAGAAATGCAGAACAAACTCTGGGCACAGATGGAGCAACAGACCACCAAGTGCAGTGACAGTAGCTGTGTCCGAAACCATCCTCTATCACATATATAGTGCACTATATGGTATGTTCACCATTTTGTAGTCGTGTCTGAATTTTATCCACTATATAGTGCACTATAAAATGCCGACAATGCACAGCAAATTTGAGTGTACATACGATGTACACTATATTCAACTCCCGTCTACCACAATGCAATGCTGTTGTGTTTTTCAGGGGGAAAAAATTCCAACGTAGTGTCCGAAAACTCATTTGGTTATTCCCTATATAGTGCATTATTTCATACA
This sequence comes from Plectropomus leopardus, assembly GCF_026936395.1. NCBI lineage: Eukaryota > Metazoa > Chordata > Actinopteri > Perciformes > Serranidae > Plectropomus > Plectropomus leopardus. Next base: position 27,723,787 of record NC_142187.1, on the reverse strand, counting down.
CACTACACAGTAAATAGTGAGTAAGTGAATGAGGGGACGGTTTCGAACACAGCTAGTGAAACTTCCCCATTAATTGTGCTGGCTCTAAAAGTTTGCATTCACTTGCCTCTGCAACAGCTGCTCCTCTAATCCATTGATCTGATCTAATCAGATCATCCGTAATTAGATGAACTCATCATTTATCCAACCCGCAACTCGAACTCCGCAAACTGCTACTGAGGAAAAAGATCTCACGAAGAATTCTACCTACACTGTGTTCATAGACCCACAAAACTGTCCTAATTAAGAGAGGGGACACAGAATGGGGAATGTCTTAAAGTAGCTGATAGCTGTTAGCAGCTATATCAAAGACAAAGAACAGCAACCATAAATGTCCGCAAATTTGTAAAACAATGAGGTTTGTGAGCTCCTCGCTTTCCGAGCAGAGGACGAGATCAACCGCCATATAGAAGAGATAGTAAATTACTGTTACTGCCATTGTCATTATGTAAATCACTGCTGACATGTATGTTTTATGTATGTAAATAGAAAACTGATCAGAAAGAAGAGTTGCAATCAGGAATGATGGCGGACACTAGTCCAGATTGAACTTTTACTACAACAGAACTGACAGTGTATCTGAAATTTCACTTTAACAAGGCACTGATATTCCAAAGTCATGTTAAGTACATTTGCCTCAAGCTACTCAGTCGGTAGAGTACACACCTTGGGAGTGACCTTGAGAAGGCTGGCTACGCATGTTAAGACTGAAATGCAAATAAACATGCAAAATTGTAGCTGCCGAAGGCATTATTCAGTAACGCAGTCATAAATTACTACATGAGCCCAAAGCTGATCCACAAGATTCCTTAGAAACAGGTGGTTTCTTCAGATAAAAAATCAAGGATGATGCTTCTAACTCTGATAAATTACCAATTTTGCAATAAACTCCTTATACTATGTGTCAGGCAATGCTTAAATTTTGCATTTTAGTTTTCAAACAGTCTCATGAAGAAAACATAAATTCTCTCCTCTACCTCAGCATTATTTATTATTTATTTCTGGGATACAATTCAGCAGAATGCCAGGATGCTCATTTAAAAATTTATGTTTTTTTTGTATGCAAGCAACTACTCCCTGAGCATATTGGCGACACCCAACTTCCAAGAAAATTTACTTCTTGTTTATTAGTCATTCACAACCCATTACAACAAGTCTAGTGCATGGAAAAGTCTCACCGACACCTAATTTTTTCCCCCTAAATTACAGCAAACAATTTATCATGCCATGCTCAAAATCAAGGCCACCTCAAGGAAATAAAAAGAAACTGGTCCTCTGGGCATCAGCATGGGCAGCTCCCTTGAAAACCGTGACTTGAGAAAATACGTTTTCTGATTAAAATTCAGTGGATGCCAGTACCAAAGTGACTTGCTCATGCTTCATTTTGGTCTGAGAACATTTGTATGTATATAGATGAATTCACTATGTGTGAGTGTGGCGGCTGAAGAGAAGATTTGATGTCTTTCATGGTCTCATATCATCACACTCTATTCTTCCTTGTTAACGGTTACCAAGTGTGCTTTTATAATGATGCGCCATTTCTGTATCAGGCTTTGTGCAATGTTAAAGGTGTGAATCTCGTTTATGTTGCCCTTTATCAGCATTATTTTGAAGATGCACTAGAAGAAAAAGAAAGACTACATTATTTTGCCAAAAAATGACCTACAGCAAGCAATGTGTAAATTTCATATATTTTCTTGATTGTGCCTTAGACAGAACTTAATACCTGGGAGAGACAAACTCCTTGTCCCACCCTTTAAACAGTTCATTTTGTTGAAGTTTGTTTGTGCACCAGTAACTTAGTTGTATTTATGGATTGCTAACATGATAATCAATGTTTTATTGTCTGATATATCAATTTTCCCTTTGTTATCACCATCTGTCCAATGTTAAAACAATTTAAAGCCAGTTGAGACTGCAATTAATGGCAAACTGGCTCTACAAAAACTGAGTTATGGCTTATTTATGTTCAATGTCAGATGTGTACACCCCCATGGACAGAGCCTTCTGTTCATTTCGTCCATATTTGTGCCAGTTTCTCTGAAACTTTGTCATAATTATCAAATAAATTCTTGAGTTATGGTGGAAAATATGTTTTGTGATGTTAATTGTTGAGTCCAAGTGGATGTTTGTGCCAAATTTTAGGAAATTCCCTCAAGGTGTTCTTGAGATATCGTGTGCAAAGGAACAAGAAATGCAAGGTCACAGTGGCATTGACCTTTGACCATGACCACCAAAATCTTATCATTTCATGGTTAAGTCCAAGTGGACGTTTGTGCCAAATTTGAAGAAATTCCCTCAAGGATTTCCTGAAATATCATTTTCACAAGAAAAAGACAAATGTGAGTTCACACTGAGCTTGATCTTTGTCCACCAAAATCTAAGACATTTAGCAATGAGTCTTTGAAGAAATTCCTTCAAGTGTTAAGATATCGCATTCACAAGGGACGGATAAGATGAAAACATAAAGCCTACATCCACGGCTACAGTTTGTGCGGAGGCATAAAAAATCAAATAAAAATTTTTTTTTTGTGACTTAAGAGCTCTTAAGTTGGTTTATTTTGTGTGCATGTTTTTTTATTTACTGGCATCACATTAAAGCTTAAAATTCTGGTATCCTGACAAATTTAGAATTGACTATATATACAAACTATTTTCTCATCTTTATTATACGAGTTGACTTGATAATAATATTAACGTTCACAACTCATTCAGTTGTGAATAGTTGGAAAATGAATAGTTTTGCTTGTAGGCAGTGGGTCCACTGTGGGGCAGCATTAGATGTGGCTGTAATGTTAATTAACTCAAAAGTTAACATATTGTCCATGAAGACAAAGTTGAAAATCGAAGGTTTTCAAAGCGATAGTTGAGGCCGTGAAGAACAATCATAATAAAGTACAGAAATTTCTCTGAAGAGCACAGTCATGGCACTCAGAATGTGCTGACATCTTTAAGCAGTTCTTTTTTAATGTAGTGGACCTCTTTGTGCACTTCCTACATTCAGTTTAATTAAACATTGAGAGAGTCAGTGGGTCCGATGGGATTGAAAACTGTAACACTGGTAATATTTCATCAAAGCATCAACAAATTTGCCCACACAAGGAAACAACAAATTTGCCCACACAGAGACATAAATAGAATTCATGAGCATCATCACCGAATGTGGGAATCCTCCTTTTTCTGCTTCCCCTTCAGTTTCACATTGGCAGCAAGACAATACACAAAAAATGTAAAAGGAGAAAAAAAAACAGCTATTTCACAGCAGTTTGACTGAAGGCTTTTGTTTACACTTTATCATGTAAACAAGTAGGCTTCACTCTGCTGGTTTTTCCAGAACAGAGCGTTCTTTATGAATCAGATTCTTGTCCCGTTTTATTTTTTGTTTAGTCATATGTGGACTGGTGTAAAGCTGTTACACGTCTGGTGCAGTTTTGCATACTGTGCATTAATGTTGGACGTACATTTATGACACGTGTAAGGGTGGCCGGTTTCATGGTATATATATATATATATATATATATATATATATATATATATATATATATATATATATATATATGTACCAGGGTATTTAGAAATCCCAAAAGTGTGATTTTTAAAGAATCATTTTGCTATAATTGCAGAACATCTGCCTTTTTTAACAACTCAAGCTAAAAGTGAGAGACAAGTTCTGTAGCTAGTAACACATGGTATATTAATAGTAAATAGTCCCGAAATTTGCATAAAAGTGTAGAGAGAGAGAGAGAGAGAGAGAGAGAGAGAGAGAGAGAGAGAGAGAGAGAGAGAGAGAGAGAGGGAGGCTCAATTCACATGCCTCTGGGCTACAGCATTTAAGATGGATGCTTTTCTTTTCTGGGCCAAGTAGAGGGTGTGAAGCTATTAGAAACTAGAGTTCAGATGGGCTCAGGTGGTTATTAATGGAAAGAACCAGGAAGAGATCAGCCTCGGAGGATGAGTCACACAGGCAACGGCCCATCCCCAGAGGCCTCCGCTGGGCAGCTCTTTATTACCCGAGCCTTCCAGTGGTTGGGTGGGATCTAAAGAGCTACCACAAACTGTGCGTTTTAAAGGCTTTCCTGCCTGATGTCTCCTGCTTCGCAACTACTCAGTGTTCAACTCGCCAATAGCTTGTTTGCACAAGAGGCGTTGTTATAAATAAACATGTCTGACGGAGGTGGCTAGAACGGAAGATTAAGAGGATACAGTGGGGGGACCTAGGAAGAAATTGAGGGTTATCTATTTTGTATGTTTTGTCCGAGAAAATGTAAAACAGGAGGAAGTATGAAATGCAGGAAAAATATGTCTTGTTGTGGTTGTGGAAATGATCGTACAAGATTTGCATTTTATTCTCCGTTCCTGTAAAGCTATTAATATGCATTGTTTTCTAAATGAAGCCATTAATTCAGATGAGCCTTTCATTGTGGAGAAAACAGCGCTAGCTTCAAGGACAAAAACATCTATCAGATTCGCGTCTCCTGAGATTATACAACAAATGCTTTAAAAAGAGATTGTTGCAAGGCTCAAGAAATTTCAGGGCTGAAGAAAAGTCAATCTGGGCCGTGTCACAACACAAGCAAAAGCTATTGTTTTTTAGTCAAGATCAACCACACATCTAAACATAGCTACTCTTTTGTCTGAACTGACCTAGACGATCGGATACTCTGTTAGGATCTGGTTTATACAGGAGATTTTTGGAGTAAACATAAAAATAAGACAAACTTAGCAGGACTTTAAAAGTGCTCTATGCAGTGAAAGTTTAGGGGTCAAAGGTTACATATGAAGGTTGGAGGAGGGAGCTTTTGAATCGGTCCGTGTCTGTTTGAATCCTCTGACTGGCTGGAAATGTCAGAGCTGTCCTTGAGCCTGGCTTAACGTCCAGCTGCTGCTCAGCGGCAAACAGCAGACGACAGCCATGTATGTTCAAATACAAACACACTCAAAGACTTGAGCTCACGTCTGTTTGTAGATGTGCTGGACTATAATGGCAATAGTCAATATACTGTGTGTCAAGATATTTATGGAGTCAATATTTATGTTGTGTTAACCTTTACATCTTTAATCCTTATGAATCTCAAAGTGTGAGCTACATGTTAGCAGTCGAGGAGCTCGTGTTTTGACTGCACGTGAGCGCAGCAGGTCTTTTTTTCTGGATGATGAACTTGTGATATTTTCCTTGTTTTTAGTTTGGTTTTGTTTGCTTTTATTTATTTTTTTTTTACTTTGCAAATTCGATAAGTGTGCTGTATTCTGGTTAAAATCCAACAAAGATTTTTTACATTAAAACAAAAATATCTCATTTCTTTATGTTTAAGGTTCTTTTGGCCATTAAGCACTCGCTTAATGGCCAGATTCACTTATTAGGGGAAATAAATTGCCAATGGGCCATTCTTAATAACCTGCCTTCTCCAGTGTTGGTCAGTGGACCTTTACATCACACTATGAATGCTCAGGCTGGATTTCCCACACATCTATTTATTTGTGGTGGGCTGCCGCAATAACATTTGCCACCAGGTATTGATTTTTTATTTCTGTGTAATTATCCGTTTATTAGGAGTGCTAGATTAAGTGAGTGCAGAGTGTACTCTGGGCATTGACAGAAGAAGAATGCCAGGTGCAGTGAAAGTCAAACTTAACCTTTTATTGTGCATCTTCCCTCCAACCCAATGTGGACTTTCTTGCTCTTTGTACTGCGGCAATGGCTTGGAGCATCAAAAAATGCTTGCCGCTCATTACGTCTCATACTGCCACTGAAAAGTGTCTGGGTGTGCCAGTATCTGATGCTGGCTGACCACTGACCAAGATAACTGGGCTGATGTAATCTGTTACTTCCCATGTTCTGTTTCCACTTAGGACAAAACACATGGATAAACACATTTTGCAAGAGTGATAGGACAACTTGTTGAGGTTATAATGCTGAATGAGCAATTTACAATGAATCAAATTACCAAAAAAAAACAAACAAGTATTGACACAAATGGACCAACTGGGAGTCTGTGGCCCTGGGACAGTAGCACAAACTGCCCTGTGGATAACTCAGCCAACCCTGCTGTTGGTTTCTATTTATAACTGCTGAATATTTTCTTATATACTCCTCTGTGAAGTGAATGGCTTTGTGTGCACTGTCAAGAAATGTCAATGTATACTGACATTTCCCTGTTCTCTATTGTGGATTGTGTTTTGTTTTTTTTTATTTGGGTGAGAATACATCTTGTGTCTATCCCTCAGCCCCAGTGTGCAGACACAGATGCACCCAGAATGTGAAAAAGGACTTTTCAATAAAGAGCAAACTTTTTGGAAACAGAAAAAGTTGTGAACTCAGGACCCCTGAGGTGCATTTTACACCTCTGTATGCCATCAGCAGCCAAACACATAATTTCCTAACCCTTGAATGCCTTGCTATCTGGCCTAATATGTCCGTCTGGAGCTCAGGAGACAATCTCCAACACAACAGGTCTGCAGATTTATTCAGCCGAACTGAACTGCATTTGACTTGTGGCGTGGCGGTTCCCATTATCGGTCCAGCAGTGCAGGTATAAGAGGGTGGCAGAAGCTGCTACCTATTCGCCACTTCTCTGCTGAGCATAGCACCGCGCTGACACATCAGTTGGACCAATTAGCTTTTTCTGTCACTCTGCTGTCACACTGGGGCCAAGCTCACTGTAACACAGAGGCTGGATGCTACAGCCACACACCAGAATAGACCCTGTGGGAGGCGTAATCCAAACCCACAACATGTGGTTACAGTTGAATTAAATTTCATAGTCTGCTTTGACTGAGTATTAATATATGTACACAGGCAACATGTTGTGGATTTAAGTAACTTACAACCAATAGGATGACTACTCCTCCTCAGTTACTGCCAAACATAATTATTTCAATAAACAAGTCATATCCAGACCTTATGTATTTTAAGTATATACATATGTTTAAGTTGTATGTTTGTGAATGCATATTTTTTTTCCCCCTTTCTCTTTTTTAGTTTTGTTGTGTTGCTTTATCTGTATAACTTTTTTGCATACATTTTTAAGGTAAATAATTTTCATATTTTTTTAAGCTTAAAGCAGCAAATCTTTACATGGAAGAGGCTAAAACTGCTTGATGATTGGCATTTTTACCTGATAAATTTATTTGATAATTTGATCATTGAAAAATTGTTGCTAAGTACGCTCCTGTCAATTGACAAAGTGAATAATAAACAATAACTAGTGCCTGGACTTCAGTGAGGGATTGTGGGTGTTGCAGGTATTGCACACAATTTTATATGATACATCCCTGCAAACCTAGCAGTTATATAGCCGGAAATTCCTGCACATGTATACAGCAATGTCCAGTCAATTTCAGCTAACGGCTGCATTTGAAAGCAGGAGTTGAGGGCATGCAAATGAGGTGACAAAACGGAAGAACCGCTGGTAGACTCAAAATGTCGCACAAATTTGTTTTTATCTCCATTATCTTGTTTTAAAATCAAAGAAAGTCAAAATCGCAATCGAAAATTAAATTATTAATTAAAAATTATTGATAAATCGCCCAGCTGTAGTTGGTGGTGTTTTTGGTGGTGTGTGTTGGTCGGTTGTGGTGTGTGGCTGCAGGTGGCTCATCGGGATGAAGCCATCAACTCACCAGTGTGTAAGCTCTCCTCTTTTGCAGCTCTGCAAGCTGACCAGGAGGTTTCCATTTGTAAACATCACCCCCATCAATCACATGACATGTTCAAACATATAAAAGTTAAAGCTGATAATGGCTGCAAATTGATAATGTGTGGATTATCGTAAAAATAGCTAACATGTAATTTGATGCACTTCGTAGTGTAACAATATTTTTCTCCTTAAAGTTTGAATCCAGGTTTTAAATTAGTTTTAAATTACTTGGAAATATGTGCACCAGCTGTGTGTACCGGAGGTAAAGACACAGATGTAACAAACAAATGCAGTTAAAACCAAATGAATGTCTCTCACTGTCTATTTCTGTAACGTGTTTAGCGAGGAGGATGCCTTCGTCGGGAACATTTCAAACATGTCAAAACTGAAATCTGTAACTTTTCCACACATTGTCACCTTCTCCAGCAGTGAGAAGTACCTGAAATACAATTTCAACTTTGACAAAGCTGGCAAAGTTGTGAATAAAACTGTGAGGAAGCCTGCTGTTTCTCTGAATCATCCCCAGGAAAACATGAAAAAATCATCAGTTAGTGTGTCGCTAATGAAGCTCAGTGTGGAGGACGTTTCATTCCTTTCATTCCTTCATCTGTCCTCCTGCAGGTGAATTCCTGCCGTCTGTCTCTCACTCCGTTCATTCATCTTCCTGACCGTTTTCAACTAAATTAAGCGTTGAGACGTCTCCCATTTTCCCACAATCTAAAAGCATTTCTCATTCACAAAAGAAAGAGTTTTTTTGGATCTTAAAGCCTCGCTGATATCATCTGTCAGTCTGCCTTTCACACTGAATATTCTGCAGCTCTTCACCTTCTTTCATCACCATCCCGATCTTCAGATTGTCTCAGGAGGTCTTTGCATCTCCTGTCTTCGTGGATCTGCGTTTAATGAAGATGCTACACCTATGTCTATTCTATATCAAAATCCCTGAAAGGCTTCTCTGTAGCTCTAAAATATATTCTTTTTAATGTATAATTTCCATTTATTTTTCCCTTTTTAACTAATTTTGTGGTGTTGAGCTAATCACTCCCAGAGGCTTTGACTCAACCAGGATGGGTACGACTCAAGAAGTCACACATCTGAAGAAAGAAAAATCACGTCAACTGTGCAATATATGACAGTAATTAACGAAAATAATATCAGCTTTACCATTGCAGTGTGCCCTCATGTGTCCTCTATGTACATGAGTCTTGTTTGAGGTTTGTTGCGTAGGGAGCGTGTCGTGTTCACAGACACAGGGGGGACCGGCAGGAAAAAAAAACAAATAACATCAAGGCATTAATAAAACATGAGAGTGAGCTAACCTGGGACCAAAGACGGAGGTTTGCAGCATATTTAGAGGCAAAAAGAGCTTCAGAGTAATTGGGTTTGGGTGAGGTTACATTCGGGGTTACGTAATACAAAAAGACCAAAACAGATCTCAAAGACGGCTGCTAAACATACAAATACATTCGTGCTCACACTTGGTGACGTGGAGCACAACTTTCACTACTTGATGCCACAAAGTTACACAAGATATTAAAGTTTTAGTTGTTTGCCTTAAAGCCTCACCAAAGCCCTGTTTCGGGATGAAACGCATCCTCAAGGTCCAATTTGAATTACAAATCTGCCTGGAAGCCTTTTTGTATTATCTTTAAATATTTAAGAACAAAGTGCCTTCCCAACTCTGACATTAAGATGTTTTATAATAGCAGTGTTGTGTTGTTAAGAGTACAAATGATAACCTAGAAGCACAAACTGGCATTAAACATCTTCCTCCCCCATCTGGATAGTCCAAGACCAGATGTGTAAACACAAAACAACATCTGCATGTGTATTTCCTACAGAAACTAGTGTTTATACAAAAAGACCTTGTAATTTGAAATGATAAATTATTTTATCGGTCATCATTAAAATAAAATGCCAATACAGATATTCAGCAAAATGCCAAATATCGGCCCTGATAATCCGCCCCATCGATAACCTGTCGACCCTCACTGTAAAGTGCTGTACCGACTATGTGGTTTATAGTTTGAACTGTGAAACTGTAAAATATGATTTTATAATCAAATATTTCATTATTATTATGTCTCCTTTGGTGCCAGTACGTTTCTAACAGTTTAAAAAAATAAGTGAATCCTACTGGTCCAAGTGTATTTCAGCCCACCTGCCAACTAAGCTGTCACATATCATCCACTGCTGCAGCCACGATTCATGCTCGAGTTCTCAGGAATCCGTGTGATACTCCTAAACACAGTGGAGACAAGATAAAAACACTGGTGGAGATCCAAGGGGACAGACTCTCACAGGGAAATCAAAAACCATGGAAACATATCCACATGGGGCAATCGAACGCCATGGAAACAAATCTATGTGACGCCACAGATTCCAGCCGGGTTTAGAAGTTTGCAAGCAGGCAAGGTGAGAGTCCTCCTGGGAGCCGCTTGCTGAGAGTGGTGAGCTGGAGAGGAATACAATACGTTTCATCACCAACTGCACACACCCTTTTTCTCTGGTTCACTCAAAGAGCTACACAGAATACACAGACGGAATTCAGATTTAACCGTTTTGCTTTCAATGCAAAGTCTTTTCAAATGTGTCATTTGTGCCGATTTCTGCGTGTTTGCCCAATATCCAAGATCCCTACAGACAGAGAGAGGTCAGACGGACAGAAAACCAAGAGGAAGCCACAAACAGCTGCTGTGAACTATCAGGGGCTGGTGTGAGATGACTGGTGGGATTATTCATTTGTGGAGAAAGAATTTTATATATGTGATATATGTATGTTTGAATTTTAATATAATTCTGCTTTTTAATTTATGGCACTCCCACTCTCACTCGGAGAATATTCTGCGCCGTCCAGCTCGGGTGCATGGCTGAATGATGCAGCAGTGTGTTGGTGTCGCAGCAGACCAGAGCAATGCGATATGTGATATCTCAGAGCCTCTGTTTCAATGCCTTGCCAAGACTGTGAGTGGGCTAAAACTGAAAATAGAAAGGCGTTTATAGGGGGAGGTCAGATTGCTGATAATAGCAGCACTCTACAGTATATGAAGCCTTTCATCATGACATTCACTACTTAAGTTATCTCTCAAATATCTCAACACTAGCTTGTATAGGGAGTGAGTTCTAGGTGAGAATATATTGAGTTATGTGATATTTGACTTGTGATGTGAAGCAGTCCAGTGTCAGATTTTTTCTGACAAAAGAACAAAACATCACGTCCTTGAAATGTACTCTTCAGTCCACCTGGCATGAATTCTTACCTCCCACTGATAACTTGTTGGTCCACCACTTTGGTGCAGACCGATTTATCTCAACAACTATTGGATGCATTCTGGTAAAACTTTGGGCAGTCATGGTCCCCTGCACTGGGGGTCCAGTTGATGGGCCACACTGATGGTGTTTTACCCTTTTGCCTAGGGCCGTGCATTGTGATGAAAAAACAGGAGTGTTTCATATAATGCTATATCGTTTATTTCGTTTACGTCATCTGATAATAGCTTTGCATCCATCCGTGTGGCCAAAGGGGGGTGTCTGCACAATGTACGGCACCAAAACTAACATGGAGGAGCTGGAAAGCGATACTGAATGCTGGGATTCAGCACTAGACGCTGACACCGACCGGCCTACTCGAAACGAGGAGGAGCTCGTACCCAAAGGAGGGGCCACTGCTGTCGTTTGGACCTGGTGTGGGTATGGAAAGTCAGACACAGTAGTAGGGGTGGGTGAATATAAGAATAAACTCGATGCATCACAGCTTGTTCCATGTGCGATGTATAAAATTACCTTATTGCAAACATACGAGTATAAATTGTCTTGCTTTTTAGCCATTGCATGAGACTCTTCGGTGTTTTGTTTTTCCCTCTCTCCTACGGCTCTCTGCCTCCCTCAGACACGCACACACAGGACCGCAAATATTTCCACTCCTTTTCGGATATGTAAATCAAATCACTAAATGTTAAGCATTTAATATATAATTTTTATTTTTTATTCTATTATTTTCTTTTGTATATTTATTTTTTTAGTCTGCTTGTAAATGTATAACTTTTTCTTTTCCCTTTTATGTTAACATGTTCAAAATAAAAATATTCATTCAGTCATTCATGCATACATTTTGCAACCATGGAGCACCACCTATGACTTGCAAATAGTATTAATATATGAGCTCGAAAGCTGTTAGTTTGTTTCCAGCTAACAAAGAATAAATCATCACGTTAAACGGCACAGCGGTAACAGTCGAACTTAATGAGTGGTAGTGACGATAGTGAAAGCAGGTGAGGCTTTGTGTTTTTCTATCTGCTGGTGTTAACGTAAACCGACGCAGTATGTGTTAACGGATATTGCAAAAATACCACCTTTTGCTGTGGTGATTTCCTGTGGGTGGGCTACACGCATCCTTTTGTCAGAACGCTTGTGAATTGTTCACAACTTAAGTTTAAGACTATCAATCAGTCAAGCAAGTAACTGAATTTTAAAGAACAGTGCGTCATTGCAAGGCTGCTCTGAAGGCGAATGTTAGCACCCCATGCTCCTTCCCTGCCAGTCTGCACTGATATTAGAGAAGCAGAAACAAGAACAGCAGCTTCACTGCTGGACTTAAGTTACATTTTGGGTGTATTTTTGATCAAAATACCTCAATATCAAATATATAGTGAATACTCTTACTAATGGAAAACAGATACAGATAACTGTGTGGAGTTTGGCTCCATAATACACAAGCACACATTTATATTCTGAAAAACACACATGGATTATTGTTTTACTTAGTTTGTGTAAACTTGGTTTTCCAGTTGCCATTCCCTGTGGAGAGGATGAATCCTGCTGATATGTCTCTGGGATGTTTACTACTGTACTGGCCACATGCATACATGTTGACATTTACGTAGCAAGAGAAAATGTGTGTGTTACAGCTGTACCATTAAAGGCGACTCTCCACCACTTTTGCCACTGCAGGCATGAAAGTAAGCTGATTATACAATCTTTTGATTACAGTGTAAGGATTCTAATAATTGTAATGTAAAAATTATTTTGTTAAATTTATCCTATGGTGCAAATCATACATCAGTCATAGCCCTACTTATGATTTGAATAAAGGTGGTTATTAAAGGAACTAGTTAAATATATCAATAGGTACATTCTCTGTTGGATACTGTTTGCGAGTCATTAGTCTCTAACCAATTTAAAACTTCACAAGTTCTGTGAAGCTGAGTCCAGTGTTGTCATCTTGACGACTTCGTCATTAGATCTGACTACTTTTCACATCACCATTTTATAAATTATAAAAGAAGTAATTAGCAACAAATCAAGCCTGTCTGCGGACCATATGAACCATGTCTAAACAAAGACAAACTGACACTGACACTAATGAGCACTACCTGCTTGTCTCATCTGAAACAAAAAAGTGCAAAAGGGTGCATCTCAAACATCTTCTCTTAATATATTTTTACATACAAGCTAAAGTTGGATATTTCCATGCAACACAACCTAGCAAGTTTTTGAAAGGCCAGTACTGTAACACTGTAAATATACAAAGAGGAGTTGAGCGTCTTTGTAATTCTTACCTTCTGCTTTTGCAAGATTGATTTCATATTTTGTAACAAATTAATTAGCTAAAAAAAAGTACACTTATGTAGATTTTTACATGTGTCATTAAAATTACTGTATCATTATTAAGCCGATGAATAATTCGCTAATGAATAGCTAAACAAAAATGTGTGCTGTGAGTTTTTTGTAGTCACACCTGCCTGGAGGCCTTTGGCAGAGTGAGCTACAAAAGCTGTGAGCCGTACGACTGAAAAGAGTAGCAATTCAATTAGTACAAAATAGCTCTGGTTGTCAAGCAACACCAAGGACAAGCCACTCTTTTGCACTGTGGCATTCAGCTGTTTTCTAAACTGTAATGACATTAAAGTGAAAATCACAGCCAAGGATGATTACAGAGCTTTTGAAAAGCTTGGATGAATTGCGGTCCTCGCCCACATCCTCTTTTGTTTGATTCAGTCAATTGATGTGTTGATATGTGACTTTTGGTTTGATAGCATCACCACGGTGGCAATGAACACTCAAAACTAAATAGTTAGACGTACAAGTGAAAGACAGAATTAGTCTATATTGACCAAAATTTAAAAGTTACGTTCATAGACACAATCTCATTTTACAGAGTTGAAAAACGAAATGATGCTGTGACGGTAAAGGACAACAGGATCTTAGCAAGGTCAAGAAACAAGACTGTTAACTAAAGTTAAATACTAGGCGAGATCTTTTTTAGTGGTCGACAGATTAGCAGCCTGGCCAATTATTGAGGCCTATTTTTTTTTTGGCAATTATCGATGTCAGCGTTCTATTTTAATGATTTTTTGAAACGAAAAAGGCAGTCTGCAGTCTTTTGTAAATGGATATCCGTTCCAAATATCAGTTAATGGTCTCATTAAGTACTAATAATCGGTATTCGTATCGGCCATGAAAAAGCAATATCAGCCAAATCCTTTTTTTTTTTTTTTTTACATAAAGTTCCAGCACATTTCAGTTTTCACTGTGGATCTTTTTATTTCCAACTCAGAACAAAGACCAATTTCCTTTCTTTTTGTGTTGTTTTGTTTGCCCATTAGTTTCCCATACATTAATGTCTTTTTGGCAGCCTGCCACTTTTATCATTCATATATATATAGTACCACACTCTCGGAGCAAAGTGTATTCTGGGCACAGACAGAGCAGCAAAATGCCAACGCAGTGAAAGTGAAACTGTTCATTGGGCTGAGTCTAAAAGTTTGCATTAACTCGCTTCTGCAGCGGCTGCTCCTTTCATACATTGATCTGATCAGGTTTGGTCGGATCAACTGACAAATCATTCACCCTGCAACTCAAACAACACAAACTGCTGCTGAGGAAAAAAAAAATCTCATGAAGACTTCCACCACTGCATTCACGGACGTGCACTAACATCTGGATTTATAGAGGGGACACTGAATTATACAGAGGAGAGTCATGCCCCCCACCGTCCGTCGTCAGCCACATCAATTCTTATTCTGTGAGAAACACTGAGTCCATGTGAGATTTTGTTTTCACATAAACATTCTGGGTTGGAGCAATTGCAAGCATGCACTGGGTATAAGAAAGGGTTGACCTCGGGCAGGCTGTCAGTTCGTCAGCCCGTCATGTTTTAGGACATCCCTCTAGTAAGCCATAAATCTTTCTTTTTGTGTGGTTCTAATTAGAATGTCACACATTGGACATATAAAATATTAACTGTTTCTGTACTCTAAGTTATTTAGCAGTTTTTCTCCTGCCTCCTGTTCTTTCATTATCTACTGTACACTGATGCCAAGAGGTGAGTTGTCTTTGGCAACAAAAGTGTAACCACAAACACCTTGCTTTAACTGTGAGCTCATGGGGAAGCTCTGGTCTTTTAATACAGACCACACATGAAACACTCAGTTCTGAAAATAAGTAAGGAAAATGATGGCGCTGTAAACCAGTAAACAATCAATCACAGTGGTATGTTTATGCTTTCAGCCCGTTGACCACAAATCCCATATACTTAACAGTACTTTCATCTGATTTCCAACCCATAACATGCAAATTTAAATTTTAGGAAGTGCTGAGGGCTGTTTAGAAGCTCAGAGTTCACTGGATGGCCTGAAGGAAGATTTTTGGTTTGTTTCCAGACACTGATTGCCTGTGTGAGCTACTGTTAATGGGGTCAGTGCCAGAAGCATTGGCAGGATGCAGAGGTTGCAAACATAATATAATATAAAAAAAATAATATCATACAGAGTAATTAAAAATAAATACACTGCCACATGGTGCCCCATTCTAATGAGCTTGTTACTTGCATCATATTGCAGTCATTCCATGTCTGCATGCTATTGATAAAAATCTCCACTTAAGGTTCTTGGGCTGCTTAAACCTCAATTGACTAAGCTTCTTGGGAGAGATGTTAGAATTTCAAATAAAAACGTCAGATGCCAGACTGAGTGTGCACATGTACAGTACAATCCACTGCTACTGAGTGAACTGCTTGCAACTGAAGAGATTCAAGCAAACACCAATGATGGTAGTTCATCAGCTTGCCTTTGGGGGCAGAAATATCACCCCGCCTCTAGCAAAACAACCTGCAACCAGGCAGAATCACCTTTGGGGGGCAGAAATATCACCGCCTCTGGCAAAATGACCCTTCAGGGTTATTCTGCACATCTGTCAGCATCATGTGGAGTATTACAGCAGCTATAAGACATGTGAAACTATTATACCTTACAGCAAGAAGAATGCCAACATCATTCAAACAGTTTTATGACTATGTTTAATTTCCTATATTAATTTAAAACAGGCTTAGGAACGCAAGGTGTGTCTCCACTCCACCAGTGAAATAAATAAAATAATTATTTATTGCAATTGATTATTAATGCATTTATTTATTTATCTATTTTTTTATCATCATAGTTTAATCTAGTGTTTCCATAGTACTGCAATTTTTAATTGCTACACAGGACATGAAAAAATATCAATGTATAAACTTTGCTACCAGGTTTTCCAACATACTGATTTATTTGTGGCGGCCAAGCACAATTAAAACATCTGCTGCCATGTATTGATTTTTTAAGGAGAGCTATTGGAATATATGTATTTACACCATTTGGTTATTCATTGCACCACATTTTTGGAACACAGAGCATACTCTGGGCACAGATGGAGCAGCAGAATACCAGGTGCAGTCAAAGTGAAATTTAACTGTTCAGTGTGCTGAGTCTAAAACTCAGCATTCAATTCTCACAAGTGCTCCTAACGTCTATCAAGCATGACGAAAAACTGACACTGAGGGCAAACAAGTTCAAATTTTTATCAAAATATAAATATAACAAGGCCATAACATGACAACAACGCGTTTTGTTTTCTTAGTTAATAGCAGAGAAATGCAGAATATAGTAAAATATAACCATACAAGAGAGGGAGAAAGCACAGCTGCCACCAGTACTGCAGTATGGAAACCGTTTTAAAAATCCAGAATCAATATTGCTAAATTGCAATTTTTGAAAACACGATTCAAATAATATTCAATTTTGAATCTTAAAAAGTTTATGGATTACACTGTAATCTAACGAATGTATAACTAAATAAAGACTATAGAGGTGTAAAAAACATTTTCTTTGTCAAATGATTCCAAGGGGCATATCTAAGAGGGTCCCTGTCGAATCGTCTATCTTATAAGGGGTCTTTGAAAAACAGTTGAGTACTATACTATACTATAGACCACCTACTGTATTTAAGAGGGTAAACAAGAGCAAAACAACAAACGTGGTTAAACTTGGCCAGCCACTTTAGTGTTTCATTAAATCAGCAGGGTTTCCACACTCCTTTGATCAGCCATGCCATCCCTTCAGTGGATCAGCCAGTTCTCTTTTATTAGCTCAGCCACTTGTGGAAAAACACAGAGTATTATATACAGTAGGTGGTCGTGCTCTCACAAAGACCAATAACACAACAAGGTGTTATGAGTAATGGATGCCTTCTCAACTTTTCACTCCTATTTTCTCCTGACAACAGCAGAAACACGACGAGTCCAGACGAAACAGACTCCCACTCACACATATGCCATCTGATTCTTCTGACACTTGAGTGTACTTGTAACATTTACAAAAACATCAACAGGCACAAGAAAAAGTATCATTTCACACTTATTATGAACTATACACACAAACTATAGTATTTGCTTCAAGGTTAGCTTCTGGTTTCCCTTTGTTGGACTGGGCTGTATGGAGAATCTATCCGCTCCAACATCTTGATCACTAATATCATTCATGTCATTTGGCCGTGTTTTTGAGTGCTAATGGGTGTATTTTTCTATCTTATCCATATTATTAGTTCTTAAATTGTATTAATTCCTTTTTATTTGGCTTTGATCCCTGTATTTTTATGGTACAGTCTTGTGGCCAAAAAAAATTTAAATAATAAATTAAAATAATTCCTGGTTTTAGTGAGAGAGGCACAAGCTCCCCGTATATAGAAACATGTTCTGGTGGGATTCTTCAGTTGGCCGCTGGAAACAGAGAGGCAACTGAGGGACAATAACTGTTTTTCAATGTATTTTTGTAGGTAGGTAAACGTAATCCAAGCATATTTTATCAGTAGAGTTGGCAACCTTTACTAGTTTATCTGTCTGTGTGTTTTATTGTATTGGTTGCTTTGTTTAAGGAAAAATCAGATATCAGGATGCCTCTGATACCATATGCATACATAGGCATATATCTATTTATAGAAATTAGCCAAATATGTGTCTTCATGTGTTTCTGTATGTATACAGTGTGTATGCTGTATGTATGTGGAGTAAATTAACCAAACAATACAATAATGGCATCCAAAAAACCTCTTGTGTGCTTTGCTTTGTTTGTTCCACTGGCCATTCCTATTATTTTCCTGCAGTGGCTTTAAAAGTGGCGATTACGACAGTGCAGCCTGCTAATGAGGACAGCTCGTTTACTGATTTCACAACACATTTGCTGGACCAATCATGTCAAGTAGCACTGCCAGCTCTGCCGAAGGCTCCAGGAATAGAGCTTTAGTGAGAAAAGCAAATGTACACACATTTAGTGTTGAATGTGTGAGAGTTCAAACTGTTGTTCAGTGCTGCCACTTTACAAGAGCTGCTCACAGTGGTGATGTTCTGTTAGAGCTGTATAGAGTAACGCACTCTGAACAACAGCCTCACATGTGTAAGACCAGAGTTACACAACACATTAGGTTGCTGGTGAACGTGTTGCTTTAATTAACAAAGTGTTTTAATTAAAGCCTGTTGTAGTTCTCACTAACGTTTCAGAAATTCAACATGAGCACAGCCACATCGCATTATGTAGTTAAACCTTGCAGTTACAGATGGATATTATTATGGGCTGTTTCACTGTTTTGTACCTGCTATCCAGCTGAACACTCAATGGAGCACATAATTTAATACCCAGGAACACTGTAATTATGTATTAATGTAAGACGGAGGCCACCTCCTCACTGGTGAAAGCCCTTACAGAAAACTGAGAGGTAATAGAATAAGCCTGGAAAACAAACGCATGAGCCTTTTGTTCTGCTACCAGCTGAACACACTGTGTCAGGTCAGTAAATCAACAGTGACACTGTACACAGCAGCCCTTATTTATGAAACTAATGTACGACAGAAAACTGAGTGAACGGTCATTTCCATGCAACGCTCAGCATTTATCAATGTCGAATTGAGCAGAGGCTACAACCAAATCTCATGTCAGGTTTCAGCTCGTGTACACATGTTTGAGTCAGAGCGGACGTGCAGCACAGTAAATGGCTGAGTCGGAGAATCGTTATTAGTCCATATTTTGACTGGCGTCTTTGCAACCAGAGATTCATCACTGAAGAATGTATAACTTAGCCCAGGCTGTAAGTTGGTGCATTTCATGGATGTATATATCAAATATTCCAAACTCAGCTGAAGTTCAATTGTCCTCTGCAACACTGTCGCAGTGGACTACTTCATTTGATGCTACTTTTCAGGCTGTCAAATACAACCGGTTGGTTAAAGTGGACCTGGGTTGGCACGTTTACTTTTCTAGCTCAGGAAAGTTTATCCTCTTGGCCGTATTACTCCTCTCAATGTCACAGGAGCGAGGCCTCTTCCAAGAATATATCATGGCTGGATATTTAAATGACAATTGTTTTCAGTGGCCACATTTAGCAACACCCGATCACTCCTACGTTGTGGTCAGCAAAATAAGAATATCCCATGAACCACAAGCGAACAAGTGAAATGAGGGTCAGTGTGTTTATATTCAGATGTTTTTGTGCACTTCTTTACCACTACATCTATGTAAGTGTTGGATACATATAAACATGGACAACATGACAGTTCCCCCAAAGTGTAACTTTTCAATCTTGATTGCCCCCTGGTGTCTTTCTGCAGAATAGGTCATAAAGCCCACCCCTCCATGTTAGTAAACGGGACATAGGCCAACCTAAAAGCTCAAAGTACACTCCGAATAAATGATTCCCAAAGATGGTCTCTGACACTGAAGGTAGATCTCATCACCCTGGTGTTTGTTGAAGGGCTTGTTTTTATGATAAGTAAAAAGGGGATTTTCCGCCATGATTGACAGCTGTGTGTGCCACACAGGTTGGATAAAGGGCTGCCCTTCTCAAGTCAGAGATTCGAATCATCAGTTGGAGACCTTCAGTCTACTGAGAATGCTTCAAGTCAAGCAGTTTTTTGTGCAGTATGCTTCTGGTGACAGTTTGGTCCCCAGATTTTGCTGTGGAGTGACTGCTCTTGACTTTATCGTTAAAAATAATTGTTAATGTTTCTAGGTCTGTGGGGCGTTGTCCAAAAGTTAATGATCCAAAAGTTAATCAGTTCACTATCATATAAAACAAAGAAAACCTATTCCTCACAATTTAGAAGCTGGAACCAACATATTTGGGTTATTTTTCCCTTAAAATTGTTAAATAATCAATTACTAAAATAATTACTTTAAATAAAGATCAACTAATTGATTCAACTAAATTCAACAGGATTTCTGAGATCTGCCGTAGGTGTTTATTGTATGTCTGATACGTCACAGAGAATTTCAAAGTCAGTGAACCATGTAATGTATTCTGACGCCAACACTGGGAACCTCCCAATTCAAAAAAACACAGCACACTCATCCTGAACCTGCTGTTACTGGTTTGTGGGTGTCAGCAAAAAGCTAAATTAAATTGACTACAAGTCTGGACTCATCCTGCCTTTGAAACTGGTTGTTATGACAAGTGTTGTCATTGATACTACTTTAGTTTCTCACTATAAGTCATGACTTAGAATATTCTATAATAGAATATTGCTTTCTCTGTAAAGTAATAACTTTAATCATCACATTTTTATTAGAAACTTTTGCCTGCAACCTGTAAACCATCTGACCTCATCGTGACTGTCAGGGTCTGACAGAAAGGACCGGCTTAGGAGGTTTTTGTGTTACATTTGAAAAGACACAAAAGACAGTTTAGTAAGCTATGAAGAATGTTAGGAAAAATAAAAACTGTGTATGCATTCCACCGATAAATTCTATTTTATTTTGAAAAATCTCATCCAGGCGGCAGATTGCATTGTGAGAATGCCATTAATGTTAATTGTAACATATATCACCAGGAATGGTGAATGTGACAGCACTACGGTGGCCCAAAAAGTATCCCACTTTTCATTTAATATCCCAGGAAAGTGCTTACTGCTTTACATAAATAATGTGTTATCCCCCAACTGTGACTCTGAGAAACAAATCTGGAACCACATTTTTAAACACGAGGACTGATCCTGCCAGCGGGGCTCATCACGATCTGGCCCACTGAACAGATTTCAAGGTGACACAGAGTGCAGGCGGAAGTTAAGTCAAGGCCTTTCATCTTTAATTAAAGGTGAGGTGATGAAATAGTCATTACGTGGGAGTTTGGAGGGGGAAGGGTGGTAGTATCTGTGGCGTGACTCCCTCTGCATGTTTGAACCTTACACTAAGCCCCCCATCGGGCAAGGTTTTTCTCAGGCTCCCCGTAGCGCTACATTACCCAAAAGTCACCAGCACAACACAGCAAGGGAGCTTGTGAAGGTTACCAATTTAAACATCGGCCTCACCCCTGAGTAAAGGTGTCAATTCACCAGGGAGAACGACATGGTTTGTCAACAAGAGCAACAGGTAGATGTTTAGAAATCCCTGCATTTGCTGTTGTTGTATTTCAGCCCTTAGAAACAGAATCAGGATGAACACACTGATCTCTATGAGAGTATTTTCGTCTTGTGATTGATAGCTTCTAAAGCCTTATTGCCTGTGGTTACCATGATATGTCACCATGTACGCAGGGAGCTCATAGTGGAAAAAAAAACGTGCGCTGTTAACATCCAACGTAGAGCCCTACTCACACGGGAGCAATAGAGGATTGTGACGGCAACATGAAGGATGAGATGAAAACACTCAGGTGTAGTGATGGAAAGGCTGACAGGGAAAAAATCCATGCACAGCCTCATGTTCCTGTGTTTTGTAAGTGCGGTGGGATTCATTAACCTGGTCTTATAAGAACTAATAAAGTTGTTTTGCCATTGTTTGGTATCGATTTCTTTTCTTTTTTTTGCTCTTCTTGATGACTGTAACACCGGCCCTCAGAGAGGTGTGGGGATCCATATGTCGGTTCATATGTCTGTCACAGCCTTAGCGGCTTTCATTGGCTTTTCGTGGTGAGTTATTGAATGTGATGTGCAAGGCTTTTATTAAGGCACCTGTGTGTTTGGGGGGAGATCTCGTCTCAACTGACCCGTGGTAAGCTGAAGTTATTAAAACAGTCGCTCCTTGTCTTTTTCTCACCAACCTTGTCCCTTCATTCCCCTACCTCCCTTAGAGCCGCACACCTACTTGATCACTTTCTTTCTGCTTTGACAGTTCCCTCCCACTTGCTCTCATTCTTCATTATTACTCTTCTCTAAATCTATCTCTCACCCTCTTTCCTCTCCTGCTAGCCTCTACCCACACTCTCCCCTGGGATATTCTCTAACTCTCTGTAAAGCGCTTTCAACTTGTCCTCTATCCGCTGTCCTGTCAATTTACCTGTCTTCTGTTGCCTGAACTTGCCACCGCCTTGTAACAAGGGATCGTTTCCCAGGGTCTTGTGACAGCGAAAGTGAACACTTGTCATATTACTTTTTGTGACAGAGTGGCTCTTTTCCTCAGAAGTGTCTAGGCTTGCTCGTCTTTGTTCTATTTGCCATGTTGTCCCCGGCCACCTGAATTCAGAAACACACACATGTACACACACAGAGCAACAGCGTGTTTCCTGGAGAGTATCGGCGTAGCGCTGTAATACTTTCAATATATTCATTGTTTGGAGCTGCATCATCAGCATGACAGGATTGAGAAAGCAAAGATTTTCTATGCTTCAAAGTGCAATGCAAAGAATTAAACTTAAGAGGCTTAGTGAGTCATTTGCGGAGACGTGACTCGGGCATATTGGACTAGCTTTGTAAAGACGCCAGAGAAAACAAAAACAACTTTTGGGGGGGTTGAACTTTTCAAAAAAAAGGTTACAGAAATAATGTGAAAACACTGCAGTCAAATATAGGCAGTAAAGGGTTACAAAAACCCTAATGGGTACATTAAATAGCAGGAGTTCTAATAAATGGATCCAAATATAGTTGGGAGGCACTGTGTTGCCAAAATTATGAATGCCCCTCCATGTGTAAACAGATATGTAAAGGAAACAGGGTGTAGTACTGTTTCAGAGACAATAGGATTACATATACCAAGTGTATTGTTCTGCTTAAGAGTGAGCTCTAGTGGCAACATGCTGAACCACAAAGGAAGTACCATGCTGTACTGCATATGTCTTGATATAGATTGTAAAATGGATAATGCGACCATAGCAAAAATCCCTTTCTTGTAATAAAGCATGAATATATTGTGTGGGTATAATAGTGTCAGTCTAACCTTCCTTTTTTTAAGATTATTTTTTTCAAAAATTGCATGTTTTTGTCTTTATTCGATGAGACAGATTAAGGGGAGACAGGGGAGAGAGAGAGAGAGAGGATGACATGAAGCAAAGGGTCATAGACTACTGAGTAAAGGACAAAGTCTTGGTACACGGGGCGGCTGATCTACCAGGGCACCCCTTAACGTACCTTTTGTAGAGAAAACATCTCGCCGATATGGCACATTTGTCTGCTTTTTTTTTTATGGATTATTTCTAGGGATTTTGCCTTTGTTACTTTATTAGTTAAAGGGCACATTAAGCTTGAACAGTCGGTGGGGGGGGGTAACATGCAGCAAAGGGCCTCAGGTCAGGGTCGAACCTGCGGCAGCTGCAGCCAGGACATAGCCTCTGTACATGGGGCGCCCTCCAGTTGAGCTACTGAGCACATTAGTCAATTTATGTGTAACACCAAGTAACAGTAATAACAGCGCAAACACCACAATCATCAATTTTTCCCAAGTTGACTGTTGGATCCACTTCTCTCAAACCACATTCATAATTGCTTTAAGTTTTAGGTCTGCTCACGTTGAGAAATTGCCACCATGTCAAACATAAAGGAAAATTCACAGCCTTCCTCAACACCAAAACAAACACTTCAGTCTCTGACAGCGGACATAAAAAACGTCCAACCACCAGAAAACACTCACTCAAAATGACTAAGAGAGGGATTCTGGTGAAGGAAATGGTACTTTAATGGCTTTCGCAAAGTGCTTAGGAGCACACAGTCTTCCAAAACAAAACAATAATCAGCAGTGTGGTAGCCTGGAGATTTCACTAATGAGGAAAGATAGTGAGATTAACTATTGACTTATATTACAGTCACAGCTGAAAGCCCTTTAACTGCTTTCACTTGGCAAAGATCGTGGATTCAGTGACTGAGTTATGGTGCGAATTCTGCATTGCCCGTTTGTTTAAAGACAGACTTAGGAGCAATACTTGATGATGATCAACGAAATGAAAGAAATTCAATCACAACTGCAGTCTTATTTGTTTTATGTCTTACATTTAAGTGGTTAGATGCTGTTTCTGCCTAATAGTAAACTTTTTAGTGACCAGTAATAAAAACTTTGGCTCCTAAATGGACCTGCACTTGTTTAGCGCCTTTCGTCTTCCGACTACTCAGAGTACTTTTACACTACATGTCACATTCACCCATTCACACATACACGATACACTGATATAACCAGGCTGCAAGAGGCCACCTGTTACTCAGTAACCATTTGCACGCTAACTGAATAGCCATCCTGAGCAATTTGGAGTTCAGTTTCTTTTGAAGACGATGTCGAGCAGTTTGGGAAGAACCTGTGCAGTTCTCAGCTGCTCCAACAGTAGTGACAAACTTCAACTTTGGACAAAAACTGAATGCGAAATACACACGCCTTTATTCCATGAAGAGTGCCCCTATTTGAGACCACACAGTCTAGATTGGGCGCGCAGAGGACCAAGACGTTCGTTGTGTTCATTATGACAGTTATTAATGGACTGTGAGTATCGGACACGTCCTTTTAGAATGATGCATTCATCATCTGGTAGAGTGCAATATCTGGCCACCCCACCTGGAGCGCAGGTCATTTTGACCCGTTATCAGAGGATCTGTGTGCTTTTTGTTGCTCATCACATGCCAGGTGATTAATGGAATAATCTTGAATAACTATAAAACAACATGAATTCCTATTTTTCAATTTTTCTACTAACTGGTCTATATTGATTAAGGTTAACTCTTTATTGATTGTGCTAGCCAGCGTTAGCTAGTACAGTAACTTTAGTAACGTTACATTTCAGCACTTCATCACTTGATTATACGCAATATGTAAATGGAATAACGTTGAGATCACCATCCATATAAAGTACCTTCATCAAAAACTGGGGACCACTGCCCAACAACGTCAATCCAACTACCCATGCTGCTGTCACCATAACATCATAACGTTATTGTTTAACACTCTAACTGCTGCTGTCACTGCCGTCGCCGCGAGATGGAGGAACATAAATTGGTCACCGGATTCGTCTATACAACCTAACAGGGCTGGATGATATGGCCTCAAAATAAAATCTCAGATTTTTTCACACCAAACACGGTTTACAATTTTAACAGATTCTTTTTCCTTCTCTAAAACAAACAAAACAAGCTTTGCTTTTATTTTAGCAATAAAAAATAAAGGCAAACTGAATTTCCCCTCTCTCAATAATGGAAACTGCATTTCCCTTTTGGGATTTAAGTGCAAGCTGCAAACTTGTCTTTCAAAGTGTACGATGTGGTTTCAGGGGAGTTGTTAACATTTGCACTGAATTCTACAGGTATTTTTTTAGATCACATCTTTAGCGATATGCAGCACGGCATCATCAGTAACAGCTTTGCAGCTGGTCGCTTTCCTGTCACAGGACACAATGAGAAAATTATTCCACTAATGTCGGCTGCTTTTTACCAGGTTTTTGTGGGCTGACGCGGTCTTGTGCACCTCATTTCTCCCACTCAGCTGCATGCCTCTGTTTGAGATGTTGAAACAAAGTGGTTGTGCTGCTGCCTTTAGTTGCAAAAGTCTTTAAATAAACTTGCAGCGGACTGTGGTCTGTTCGAGATCCACAAAACCGAACCAGTTCCAAACGACAAGACTGTGGCTTTTATTGGGAAAGTACTCTTTACTAACATTAACACTTGCTCTCATGTTGCTGTGTGTTTGTATCTCTGGGAGAGAAGCACGGGCGGAGGGCGCAGCCCACTGTGACTACGGAAGCCCAAAGGCAGCAAAAATCGAGCTTTTAAGTTGCCTTTTAAAAAATCGTCCTGAACCACAAATTGGAATTAATAGATACAATCGATTTATCGATAAGCCCTTAGTTGAGAGTCAGTCTCATACAGATTCTAAAGGTACGTGACGCCCTGGGAATGAGAGCGGGCTGCCCTTGACTATGAAAATATGGAGCTTTCCTTCAGGTAACTGATAGAAAGCAACTCAGCAATAAATCTCCTGCCGATACGATGCTGTATGCATCCTGATTAAAAAGCAATGCTATTCTGTCTCTTGTTCACCTTCAAAGACCGGTCCTTCCCCACATACAGATCACTGTAGACACTCGCTCCCCGTGTGTGTGTTTCTCTCAACACTGCCTCTGCAAAAAACCCTGTTTATTATTCATGTTTATCATCACACCATGTCGACTGTTTGCTACCAGTTTCATGGATGGACTGGCAGCAATTTGGAGCTGCTACATGAAACCCAGCTTTACCGTCAACACTGAAACGGATCCCACTTAGTTTAACACAGCCAACCACAGTGATGTGTGCTCGCAGAAAGGCTTGCGCGCACACACTTATTCCGACTGCCGCTGCAACCGCCCACACACCAAACATTCACATACAAACACACACACACACACACACACACACACACACACACACACACACACACACACACACACACACACACACACACACACACACACACACACACACACACACACACACACACATCAGTTCTGGGAAATGCCTGTCAGATGTCCATTTGAGTTCATGTGTTTTCTCGACACCATGGGTTCTGGCTTCTCAGACGCAGCGATCATTCAGGACAGTGGAGGAAGGAGAGACGAGCGTTACACTGCAGTAATTTCAAATCCACAGAGATGGGAGATAATTACCTCACAATGACTTTCTTGCTTATTAAAAACCTATTGAGGGAATAATACCCTTTTCTGTATAAAACATGAGGAGAAGATAAAAACACAAAGGCAGGTGTGTGCCATTATCCTCCAGCATCCCATCTGAACTCCGTGTTTCTGAACACCCTGTGAGCATCTGTTTTATTGATTTACAGCCAATCTTTCGGCTCTACAAACTTTTATATTCATTTTCAACAGACGTCTATTAAAAACTCATTCTGATACAGGGTTCTTATTTTTCAATGAGATGCAGCAGCATGAAAAAGTCAAGGTCCAGTCCAGACCTCAAACACAATCAAAAGTAGTCCTGATGAAAAATGAAAAAAAAAATTAAAAAGCCCAATGCAGAACAAGAGACATATTTCATTCTGACATTGATTATGAGAAGTCTGTACACAATGACTAACAGCATGTGACAAGATCATCCGATGTTTTCAAATACAGACAAAGAAACTGACTAATGACTCTGACTAATGAAGGTTTGATAAACGTTTTCTCATCCATCTTCAGCCAAACCCTCTCGTGGAGAATTGTGAGGAAACTAAAAATTTTCTTTTCCAAAAGTCTGGGTCACACAAAAATGTCTAAAAAGAGAATATACAGAGTTTATTTTAATTGATTTTTTTCAAGTTCAAGTAGAAAATTTTAAAGAATTTAAAAGATAAATGGCTTGAAATGTTCCTTGTAAGGTTGGGGACTGTTCATATTTGAACAAATACTGCTTCTGGTGCTTGGTATGCTGTTTTTTTAGTACTTTATTTCTCTGTAATAACAATATCTAAATTTCTGAACAAGTTTCAGGGGCGATGTAGAGTAAAATGCAATTTTACTCATATAATCACACAGAGTCTGTCTCTCTTGTTTGTGTGTGTGTGTGTGTGTGTGTGTGTGTGTGTGTGTGTGTGTGTGTGTGTTTGTGTGTCAGCTTGTCTAGCATTGAAACCAGACTATTACTGAAATAATATAGAAAAGAAATTTGACCAGATGCCCAAACGATCGCAGCAGATTGACGCTGCAGCAATAGTTTCGGCTTGCACTCTCAGGTATCCAAATTTGGCACTGATGGATTTAATGTGAATTGGTTCTGGGTAGTACCAACATAATTCTGCTCTTAAAAGCACAAAGTGCAGTTGAACCAAAAAGTTGCATTACCGTTGACCATTATGAACGATAAACACAGCACAGGAAAAAGTCTTCATGAGATCTTTTTTCCCTCCAGCAGCAGTTTGTGGAGTTTGAGTCGTGGGCTAGATAACCGATTAGTCGATCTGACCACAGCTGATCAGATCGATGGATGAGAGGAGAGAGGAGGAGTGTAGAGGCATGTGAATGTAAACATTTACAAACATCTCAACAGTTCTCCTAAGGAACAGTCAAGCTCCGAAAATATAGTTTCAATACATGGTAGGCGGCATTTTACTCGTGGCAGGCCGCCACAAATAAATGGATGTGTGGGAAACCCTGTTGACCCATATGATGCTATGATGGATCTACCAGTCAGCACCATTCAATAGCTAACTGAGCTGTCAGGCAACTGAGTGAGTATTTTTCGTTTAAAGAAAGAGAAGATTGGCCAAAGCTGACACTGCAGCCTTTAAAACTCAAAGTTCGCTCTGCACTTACCGCAATGACGCTGGATTTAGTGCTCATGTTGGGAAGAAATCAGTTCTGGTTCAAGCAGCAGCAGCAAACTCTAAGTAGCACAGCACTGTAAACTAAATTTTCTTTATCTAAATCCCTGTGTCCCATAAAATTCAAAAGCAAAGAAATCCCATTATTTCAAAAAACACTGTTAGACATTTCAAAGCGTTTATGCTGTAAATTACTGGCAACGTAGTAGACAGTAGTAAATAGACAGTTGGCATTAATGTTATTTAATTTGACAACCTGACAACAGCTAAATAGAGCACAGGGAGGGAAACACTTCTCAAAGAGACCTGAATGCTTTTGACACAAGTTCTAGCTAACAATACACAGTGCAGTCACACTAATTATGGTGTTGGCTCTGCATTCAAGCACATAGTCTTTGAAGTAAAACAATGATTAACTTTTGGTTTTTAATTTGTGTGTGCTAAAAATCTCTACTGGCCGCTCAGTGTAGGGATAGTCGTAGTAGTAACTATCACTATGGAGTCTTGGCCTGGATATCAACATGCCACAATGGGCCTCCCAAATATGGTTCCGACAGTATGAAAGATTCATGGTACAATAATCATCTCAGAAACTATTACGGCTTTTACAGTATTACAACATTAGTATTATTATCATTATCACAACTATTATTATTATTATTATTATGATTTGTGGTAGGAGTAGTAGTAGTAGTACCACTTACCATGATCCTTAAATGAATAAAAACAGAAGGTTTTTTATTGAACAAACACTGGAAACATTTTTTTTCAAATGGAAGTATGTGTAAAAAGTATTCATTTTGAAAAAAAATCTTTAAAAAAAGTTTAGATTCTCTGTCCAATTGCTTTTTTCAATACTGTATAGGTTAATGTACAGAGTACAATAAATGTCATTTTTCATACCATGGTATACCTTAAAAACAGAATACTGCTGCAACCCTACTTCTGAAATATTATCGGCAAACAAATAGGCAATAGGTTTCAAGAAGAACTGTCAAACGATCCATTTTTTAAATTGCAATTAATCACTGAATTTCAATTGTTAATCTTGATTTATCGCACTTTTTTGACCACATTTTCAATTCCATTATTTTGCATTTCAAATCAGCTTTGAGGTCTATATTGACAAGGTCAAGCAATTCTTACCAGATTGTCTTGATTAGGAATCAAATGACAGCAAAAACACTGCATGGGATTAGCATAACTTGGGCATGGGTGTATAGGGGAGACTCGTAGGTACCCTCAGAACCCATTTTCATTCAGGTATCTTGAGGTCAGAGGTCAAGGGACATCATGTAGCCCCTTCCTGAGAAGCTAGCATGAAATGGTTTGTATCATTGGATTTCTAAAGAAGTATAGGCCAGTGATTAACGTGACCTTAATCGCATCACAATTAAGGCATAAACGCTGACAGCCCTAGTTTCAAGATTGGCAACAGTTGAAGAGGCTGAAATGTAAAACACTGAAGGCTGGGACTTGCTTTGTAAAAATGGTGTCAGACTGGACAAAACATGCTTCTTACACAGCTTGAAATTGTGACATTTAAAATCAGATTTAGTGGTGAGCAACTGCTCCAGATTCACTGAAGTGAAAAGGGACAGCATTACGATTTGAAACTATCAAATCCACATGAATACTCACCGAGCACCAACCTCTGCCAGTATTCATCAGAACAAAACGTATTCTAGCTCAACTGTCGCCACCACTGTCATCCACACCAACGTCATCATCAGAGGAGATATGGGGGTGATAACAGCATTAGGCCCTTCAAAACAAAATAGGGCTGTCAAAGATATGGCTGCAGCTACGGCTGTAACCCACGCTTGACCAATCGTGCCGTAGCCTGAGAGCTCAAAATAACCCGAGTAAATGGTTTGACCCTGTATGCACCATGGTCTAATAACAATGCCACCTCTCACTATTCCTACTTAACAATAGGAAGTCAAATTCCACAATCACTGCCTCTGCCCAGCCTACAAACATTTCCTATTGGAAGAAGGTGAATCTATTCAGTGGAAAGTCAAATTAACACAGGTCACTCAGCGAGAGGATATTTTCAGTGTAAATTAATCCTGTTTTTGATTGCCTGAAGTCAGAGCATATACTGTCACCTACATTAAATTTCTTGGAACAGGGCAGCAGCATCTGACTTTTAAAATGATCCTCTGGGCGGGGAGTGATTTCATTTTCTATCACGCATATTTATTTCATGATGCCTCAAGAGTTCATGTTTCACCCAGCTGATGCTGATATCACCAGACGCACAGCTCACATTTCTACCTGCAATTACCATTCACTGCACACCGGAACAAAACGAGAGCCTGTAATTCCTGACGAGCACCGTGTCTTAGCAGCCATCCTCTGAATCTGAGGACTTATCCACCCATAACTCCTTCATCTATCTGTTTCTTTTCGTATCTGTCTGGTTATCAAATGGTATTATGGCTGCATCATTGAGGCATGCCGCCGAATGCTCTCACTCCACGAAGTAGGAGCGTTTCATCCGAACACTTTCCACCACTCCACTGGCGGGAAATGAGATGGTGTCATGATGAATGTGGTCGATGCCTATTTTACAATGATGAGCTCAAGGGTGACTGTGGCTTTCACTGCTTCCCAGATGTTGAGTATGATGATGTCTGAAAATTGAGCTCATAATAAATAAAGTGGCAATGGAGGAAGAAGAGAGGGGTATTTAATAGCACTACGAACAGTAAACATCACAGTCAGGGCTCTGCTT
Source organism: Plectropomus leopardus (assembly GCF_026936395.1). Lineage (NCBI taxonomy): Eukaryota > Metazoa > Chordata > Actinopteri > Perciformes > Serranidae > Plectropomus > Plectropomus leopardus. The sequence goes on along the minus strand of NC_142187.1, from coordinate 27,692,594 downwards.
TTTTATGTTTTAACTGGAACTGTATCGTTTACAGAGTAACACCTAAATGCACTCCCACACGCATTCACACTCACATACTATCCAAAAAAAAAAAAGATTTGGAGTACAAAAGCTTCACTGGGACACGACCATCTTCAAGTGCATTACCTTACCCATTCTTTGCACATTTTTGTTTCTATACAATTTATAACTGACAAACAGCAGTTAACAGATGAATCAGTAGGAGTCAATAAGAAATTGGACTGGACATGATCCTCACTGGCTCCCAGCCACATGCACCACCAAATGGGAGCCATCTTCCCAATTAAAAAAAAAAAAAAAAAGGTAATTTCAGGTAATTTCAACAAACAGCTTTTACCTTCAATGCTAAATGCTATGACAGTATATCTCAGTAAAGGGCAAATGATATTGACACCATAAAGTATATGTTTCCCTTGCTTTGATTTAGTAACAGGGCTGCAACTTACAATTTTATTATAGGGGTGTCAAGATTTTCCAATACCGCAATTGGATTTGACTTTTATTTTCCAGCAATGATGGCTATGCCATTGTTAGTGTTAGAGATGAGATCGTTAATTTTTATTGATACTGATACTATTATTGAGACTTCTGTGTCCTTATCGATACCACTATTGATATTTTTCTATCATTTGGTGGAAAGACGAGGCAAAATTAACTTTTTAATGCAACTGGTTTTACTGTCACTTTTAGTCGTGTTTTTAGAGATTAGGAAATAAGTTACAGTATTTTAATTTAAATATTTAAAATCTTGGCAACAGTAGTTTCCATTATGTATTATAAGATGATTAGAGCTCATGATAGAATGTAAATAGGTTGTAATTCCATCTCTTCTATCAATTTTATTTTGCTGGGAAACAAATTTCTCACCAAAACAACAACTGAAGTTTCTAGCCAAAAACTAAATTTCCTTTTTCTTGATGTTACATTTGAAACATCATTAAGATGTGTTATTTACTTTTGCCTAATAGTCATTTTACAGAACTGACCTTGGACACATCACAATGAAATCTTATACAACCTCGTTTATTTAGCTAACTAGCTCTTTTTCTGCCGATTTCAACACTGGATTACTATCTTAACTGACGGGACTTCCTACAAAGTTTGGGTGTGCTTACCACTGCTGCTGTGAATGGATGATGATGAGGATGATCAATGAACAGTATGCAGAGTTAATGGATTTAAATTACGTGATTCAACTCGAGATGTTTTCTTACGTTACACAACCGACTGCTCGATAGCAGTATCGATAAGCTCAAACGTTACTGATTTTCAGTTTTTGAAAAAAGCGGAACCAGGTCCTTAATAAAACTGCCCTAGTTAGACTAAGGGATCTTTAATGCTCACACTCAACCCCCCTTACGAAGGAAAGACTGCACCAAAAAAAGAGTATGACGTTCAGTTTTGACGGATTTGTATTGAAACTCACAATGATCTGCAACTCCCTGTACATTCCTAAACCTAACTATAGCTCAAGGCCATATAAATCATTTTTTGGAGTCTGTGTGATGGTAAGTGCATGGATCCTCCCTGCACTCGTAGGTGTGCTTGTCTGCATGTTACCTTAACTGACTTTAGTAGCTGTACTTTTTATTCAGGCTGAGTTGGTACACTTTGTACCTTATAGTGTTGGAAAACTACTTTATATCTTTAAAGTGAGTGAAACGTTTTGTTTAATTATGTATTTGTGAAAAATGTGCTTTTTAGTAGAAAATGTACTTCACCTGTTCCTCTGCTTTTGGGTACTCACACACACACACAAAACATCTATGGGGTGGTGTGGTTTATGATCTATATGCACTACCCAAGAGTCGGGTCTAATCAGATGTCTATATATATTTCCATCCCAGACGTGGAGGTGGATAAAAAGACACACACACACACACACACACACACACACACACACACACACACACACACACACACACACACACACACACACACACACACATTGTGATTCTAGATTAGACAGTCATGCATTGCACTGATGTGCTCATGCCAACCACATCTACACATTTAAATGCACAGAAATAGATGCTTGAAGAGACCTGCCTTCAGTAAATCATTTTTTGATTAGAATTTTATTTAGTGAGTCAATATCTGTGAACTTGCTCCCCATAATGTATTCATAATGGACAAACGTGTGGAAACATATTAGAGTGAGGACACTTTTTTCTTTCCCTTGCCAATAACTCAATTTCTTCTTGGAGGGTTCATGGCTTAAAAAATGCATTGGCAAGCGTAGCCCCATTCACCATGACACGACTGCTCGGCTAGGGCTCTACCGAATAGTTTGAAGCTTTGAAGCTTCATTCATACTGTTGAAATTCTAGCTCTAAATCAACACTCAAATGCTGCAGAGTGTTTTTTTTTTGTTTTTTTTTTTGCATGTTGATTCATTCTGTTAAAACCCAATATTTCTGAACAGCTGCAGATAAGTTTGGTCTACACAAACATAATTGAGCAATTAATCAGCTTAACATTGTTATCGGCCGATATTCCCCTTTTTTGATAGTTGTCGGCTTATTGGCAAAAAAAATGACAGGCTACAAAAAGAGCTTGAGACTAACAGGCACAAACTGAAAAACTGATTGTGGGGTCCAGTTATGATAATAATAATAATAATAATAATAATAATAATAATAATAATAATAATAATAATTTTATTTATATAGCATACATTTAAAAATAGAGTTTAAAAAAAAAAACAAAATGTTTGGCTCCAATCCATATTTGTTGGAGTTTAGCCTTTAAAAAAAAACACTTTCATGGTCAAAAAACTGTTTTTTCTTCCACTTGATGCACACAAAGGGAGGCATGCACCTTTAATAATGGAGAAAATGTAGCAGCATTACATTGATTCTTTAAAGAAAATTATTTAATAGAAAAACCACACTTACTCATTTAATCCGATGAATTACTTTGGTCCTCAAATTGAGGATTTTGTTTAAAAATGTTTGAATTTTTCGGTGTGTTGGCATCATAAAATGACGGACATTCGAAGGTTCATTCCAACACCTCAATAGAAGCTTCAAATGTAGCCTAAAAAAGACATTCACTACAGCTCTATGATCGACATAATTCTGAGCAAATTGGCTGCAATCACATTAGTAGGTACAGCATCTTTCATTCAACCCATTATCCTTTTATCTCCCTTCATAATGATCTATACTAATCCTCACAGAACGTGGTGGCAAGCTGGACGGGTTTTCAGTGACCTGACAAAGTGAAGCAGAAACTTTCAGCGCAGATCCTCTTAATGCCGTTGTTCACTGTGGAAGAACATCGCTGACATGTACTTTGACTCTAACCACTGACTCAATTAACAAGAGAAGGAAGGCACCCTTTTCCTAATGTCAGTCTAAAAACCTTTCCTCAGAAACCAATTACTGGCAAGTGAGCTCGCCTAATTCACCGGGACATGTCTGGCTGTGTGAAAAACACAAGAAGACTGAGGCAGAGTTGTGATGAGGGATCAGAGGTTCAGGCCACGGTGAGATGAATTGTCTTTTTTTTTTTTCTCCCCGTTCCCATTTCTGTCACTGCGTGGTGACCTTAAGCTGGGAGCCAACTGGGGTTGGTGCCTGACACGGGCAGTTTTAGTATTCAGCATTCAACCCACTCATCCATCACATTTTTAAGGTCAGCTTCTATTTTCAGTCACTCTATCAAATGATACCAAGGCTCATGCACTAAGCAAGCCATGCACACACATTACCAGAACATGCACACAGGTCAGGCGTGAACATACACAGGCATTCATACTCAGTTTGGTCATCTTTCTTAAAAGTATCTTACTACTTTTTATTTTTTTATTTATTGATTTATTTTTGGTTTGTTTGTTTTTAATCTGAGATGTCTTTGAGAATGTGTAGAGCACTGTGCTGTTAGGCAAAAAAAAAATCCCAAATAATCATTAAAAAAAAAACGATGCAAAGTTAATGAGCAAATATTCCCATCAAATATTTAATCTACCATCTCCTCCTTTTTTCATGTCTCACTGAAAGCTTCCTCTCACTACCAGGAGAGAGTATTAAAACTTTTAATCAAGGAATTATTCAATAAAATATTTTGATTAAGAAAATGTGTGATTCAGTTATATTAAGTCAAAATTAAACTATACACAGGAGTATTGCTGTAGAATTGACAATATTACAGGATGTAACACTTGAGACGCCATCCTGACACATTCTCTAAGGAGGCTTCACACCCATTCACACCTTCACTGATGATGTTAAGTTTTCAATGTAGCGGCCCCCGCGGTATCCAATGAAATGTGTTTTTTGACAAATTATATTGGAAAACTTGCGACTGATTTAATAGTTTCTACGTTTTTTATTTATTAATTCAACATTTTGAGAAATATGCTTATTCTTCTACCCCATTCTTTCTGAGAAGAGATTTTAGGTCTTCCTCTCAATCACTGATTCTGTGCACAAACAGGATCTTGTCTTGTGTGAGATATATGTGCAAATGGTGAGAAACTGGCGTCCGCCTGTGAAATTTCTTTTTTCTGCCCCCTAGACAACTAAGCATCATGGGACAGGGTTTCCCACACATTCATTTGTGGCAGCCCATCATGATTAAACAATCTGCCGCCACGTGTTTATTTTTTATTTTTGGGGCTGAATTGTTCATTAGGAGCGATATTGAAATAAATATAGTGTTCACTTTGCACCACACTCTCGGAGCGCAGAGCATACTTTGGGCACAGGCAGAGCAGCAGAGCAGTAAGTGCAGTTAAAGTGAAACTCAACTGTTCATTGTGGTCTTAAAGTTTTCTTTCTGCAGCAGCTGCTCCTCTCATCCATCGATCTGATCAGTTCTGACTGGATTGAAAGATCAATTATCCATTCAAACAAATTCAAACTGCTGCGTCTGCCTGCGCTGCATTTACAGACTCACAAAAATGCTTGAATTCAGAGAGGGGGCACAGAATGATTAAAAAGGGACACATGCCCAAGAGCCGTCTGTCCTTTAAAGGCCCAGACACACCAAACCAACATCAGAGCACTGATGGTGACTAAAGCCAGCTGCTGAATTAACTCAAGTCACCTTTCTTTTTTTCTCTCTCAAAAAAGTTAAACTGCAGTATTTGGAAGCATGTTAACGTTTTCCGTCTGTGCACAAATAGTGAAATAAAAGTGTAATATACTGAGCACAATCACTGCCAGATATATTTTAAAAAGCAGAAGCTAATATCTATGTTCTGCAGTATTTAATGACACACAAATATCTATTTCTGTACGTCAAATCTTTGCCTAATTAGCACAACAGAAGTTTCTACAGCAGACGTTTCAGTGAGTACAGTCAAACAGCAAGTTAGTAAAACTAATAGATTTGGATGTAGGCACAAAAACTGCTACAACACTAATTAGTGTAGTTTTTGACTGTGCACTGCTCTAAATATATAAATAGACTACACACTGGTTTCATGGTTCTCCTTGATATCTACTTGGAGGTGGCAGGGGAAGCTTTGTCTCAAAGTAACCCCAGAGACGCCCACAGGATAAGCAAACAAAAGAAGATGCCTGAATCCTTCGCTTCAGTCTGCATATTCCTGCTGCTGGGGCTCCATCCTTTAAAGCCAACGATTGTAGATTCAACAGCTGGGATGAAGTAGCTGTTTACTACATCCTAAAAATAGTGAAGGAGACAATAAGTCAGTGATACTCAACTTTTGGCCCCCGATAGGAAAATAAAGTGATTCACATTTGGAATTGTTTTTGTACTTTTCGTATACACAAGGTGCAAGAGTGCATGAGTCTGCATCAAAACAGAGCTTGATTATAAAAAAGTGCCAGTGGAGGATACCCCCCCCCCACTCTCTACAGGGGTCCTAACTTAGAAATGTCCAAAAATCCTAGAAATGCCCTAAAATTCTTGAAACATCCTAAAAACAGAGCAATGTCCTTAAATCTTAGAAATGTCCTAACATTCTCGAAACATCCTAAAATCTGAAAAATGTCCTAAAATCCTAAACATGTATAACATGTATGGGACGGCTATGTCCCCTAGTGTCCTTTACTTTTGCAAAAGTGGCCCCGAAACAAAGCAAGCTGAGTATCCCTGCAATAAGTAACTGACTGCACGTCAGCAGAGACGGTTTCTCATATGTACCTAATGGATGAAGATCTGTTATTTTGTTCTACGCATTCAATTTGACAAGATTTTAGAAGAAATAAACTTCAGTCGAGGTTACATCTGTAACAGAGAGAGGAGAGAGTGTATTAATGCACGCTGCTCAGATGTTTCCTTGTTTAAAGTGAAGCAGGATATGCTTGTCTCATTAGCAACGAATGAACATGATTGGAGGCGGATATGTTCCGATTAGTGGGAATATGCAGAAGGAGAGTGTGACACAGCGTTAGCATGCTCCATTAGAGAGCATTGTCATCCTGGTTATGTCCGTGTAATGAAGCTAGCTATTCAAACTGCTAGCCGAGTGTGTGTGTGTGTGTGTGTGTGTGTGTGTGTGTGTGTGTGTGTGTGTGTGTGTTTGACATAACAGGCAGTACACACAACTGCCATCCATCACCCACACACTGTCAGCAGGGGAGCAGAAGAGTACACACATATGCACACACATATACACACAAACACAAAGCCTTAGTGTGTACTCCAGTTTGGCACGGACTGAAGACAAATACACACACACACACACACACACACACACACACACACACACACACACACAAAGGGTTAGAAGAAAGAAGTTCTCATCTTTTCTCAAGAAATGTTCATCTTCGCAGTCTCATTCCTGATACTTTTGTGATATTTTTATACCAGCCAGTGTCTGCCAACACTAAAGCCCTGAAGGTTTCGTAATCAATAACACAATTAATACAAGACCTGTGCTATTGGGTGCATTGAGTTAGAAACAGCATGGCATTTAGCCAAGTCAAACTCTGACATCAAGACATCAGGCCAAGCGTTTTTATTTTTGTCATACTGAGCTGGCAATCCCAAAGATGAGGCCTGTATTTATTCTAAGAAGTGGTGAGTGTTTACTTCCCATTCAGCCATATCATGATCGTTTCCCTATTTTTAATTGGATACACTTTGTAACCTTCTGCTCCAACTGGCTGGTAATTTACTGGAAGGGATAGCTTTTTTTTTTTTTGAGGTTCATTATTTCCTGTGTTAAAACATTGCACAGTGTCCTCAGAAAAGAAGTAAAGATGGATAAATAAATAAATAAATAGGTGAAAAAAAAAGAATTTAAATATCATGCCATGGCTGGCAACATGTCTCTTGGTATCTCACAGAGCGGCCATCATTAGCACTTTGTGGCTCTAATTAGACTTATGAGTTGATTCTTTGCGGTTGTTGTTGTTTTCTAGGAGGCAGACAGGCATGAAAACTTTGGGAAGGTAAAAGGTTCCTCTCACACTTTCACGCAGTGACAAGACATGCCGTGTTTGGACTAATGGCTTGTTGCCGATGTAAAGCAAACAGATGAAAAAATGCTGCTTATTAATATTGACAATGCACGTCACAGAAGGGTGATGCGGAAGTGAAACACGCTAAATTACACCAGAATAACATGGTGCTGTCAGGCTGATGTGCAGTTATATTCGAAATGTTAAGATATTTCAGTGTGTCAGGCAATAAATGGCGTCTAAATACGTGAGATATTATGTTGACGTTATTGAGGCAGAAGAAATAACAATGCTTCTGTGGTGGGGATGTCAAAGGTTAACCGCCAAGAATATTTTTAACAGGTCACACATGTTGTTCAGGGTTAATTCTGCTACTCTTTCGTCTGCTGCACTGCACACCGACTGGGCCTGGTGGGAGGTAGATAGTGACACTGCTCATTCAAGCAATTAGCACCACTCTGTGGGTTTCCATTAACCCTCAAATTGCGCAAATTGAAATAGGAAGTATAAAATTGGCCTAATGGAAACACTTTATTTATTGCACACATGAGGTGGTATTTCAGGCCATTCAAAAAAAGTGATATTTCACAAAACTGCAATGAAAACACATTGTTCACTTTAACAGGTCACATGATGTTAAGGCAATGCACCTTTTGGTAGGAACTCAGCAGAGACTCAGCAGGTAGACATTTTTCTATTATCTGTTTAGGACAGGCTGAGTCCACCATAAGGGAGCCTGAGAGGCTAACTTAGCTTGCTAACGTCAATCGACAGTAGACTAGCAAGACACGGGAGCTTTGCTTGGCTCTTGGATTTGCGTATTTATTGACTGAACTGTTCACACACTGCGCTGTTGTTTTTGACTTCATACTCTCTGCTCCACTGACTGCCGTCTCACCGGCACACACACACACACACACACACACACACACACACACACACACACACACACACACACACACACACACACACTGTTGTTCTGACACATAAATGAGACACTGAATTCTGCGTTATGATTCAGTCCGGTAGGTACCGGTCACATAGAAATAGGTGCCAACATGGCACCAGGTTTCTGTATCCTACACCCTATAGTGACGAACCAAAAAAAGCTGAACATTGGCTGTAAAGTCTGTGTATCGGGACAATAATGAGATACCCTATTACTCTATGAGAAGAGGATAACAGCAGCCACCATATGACAGAGATGGTAAATAACTGTTCTTGCCATGTCATGCCATTGTTATTGTTTAGGAAGGGCTGCAGACACGTTATATGTCACACAAGCAGCAGATGCTGTTGTGTTAAATGTCACGCCTCTTTTGCTTCTGCAATGATGTTATACTGTCTAAAATCACATGAAAGAGGCATAACAATGCCGTTGTCTGGATTTGTTTAATAATACAAAGGTGGCGTGAAGAACAGACTAAGTAGCCTATCACACGATCTTTGTGTAGAATACAAAATATTTAAGTTTTACTGCCTCTAAATGGATAGCACTTTGAAATGCAGTACTAAAACTCACTCAATGCAGCTCAGGACCAAAAGGTTGGTTAATGGGTAATGAGCTATCGAAGGGAAAATTAACCAAAACTGATTTCCCTACTTTGTGGGATACAGAATAACATATTTTTTGAGAATTCTTCATCATGCAAGAAACTTGGGGGCATCGTATGTGAAGTAAGAGCACTTGTTGCTCCCAAACACAAAATCATGTTTTTCTGTTGTGCTTATGGGTCTTGTTATCTTCAAAGATCTCCTGTGCAATGTACCTGAACTAAGAACTTCAGATAAAGGGACATATGGTGTTATGGTGCCACGGTGAAATTTCACCTTCACACGTATTGGTCACGAGCACAGAACCCGTGTGCCATGTGTCATGGAGAAAAATAAAATAAAATTGCGTATTTTACAACTATCATTGTTGGCCTCCTTTTCTTTTGTAGAGGGCAGCAAAAGCCTCCATAATTTCTGAGGCTGCGTTTTTATGAACTGGATGACAGCATCATCAAGTTTTTACAATGGATCAGTTATCCTGTAAAATATGATCTATGGATCTCAAAAACAACACATAAGCCAGTATATCCAAATATATCACTGAGCTCAAAATACAACCATATTAAATAAAAATGATCATATTAAGGATGCATGTAAAACAAGACTAATGGTATGGAAGTGATAAATTATGTTTTATCAAGAGCATGAATTACTAATACCAGAGTAAGTATTATAAATTGCCCGTATCCTCCATGACACCTCCTGGCTCTGCAAAATAGCCATCTGTTAAGACAACCAAAGCTTTTGTCATAAGGGAATTTTTTGGAGGGTTTCATAGTTTTAGGAGCCAAACAAACAACATCTAAAAAGAAGAAGCATCAATAACGTTGCTGTTTCTGTAACTCACACACCACCACAAACATACAACATTAATATATAACGCCAATGAGGGAGGGCGAAGCAGAATATTATAAGATCCATCAGTTCAACACAACAAAGTCCCAGGGTACATTAAATCCATTATAAAAGTCTTATTGTCAACAGGTCAAACAAGTCATATTTCTTTATGGCTTCTTTCCAGTTCATTGATTTCATTATGTGCCCAATTTTTGGGCCGAATAAACAAATGGGTGATGGTGGGTGATGGTTGTTCTGGGAATACAAAATAGAAGATGAGACCTGCAAGAACTTCACAAAGTTGAAATTTAACCATAAAAATACTAATGGAGAGACAGCCATCTGTTACAACAAATGTTCTTTTAAATTGTTAAATACTATTTTTGGTTCTGACTTTAGTTTGTCCATTTTATAATCCACACTTCATTTTATTCATCTATTTAAGAGATAAAAGGGCTTGTGAAACGGCAAACTTGATGCTTACACACTCAATATATAAAATAAAGCCACGATCTCTAATAATCTATAACATAGAAACTCTCAGCTCCATGACTGGATATACCCCAGTGACTCAGATGGAGAACACTGCTCAGATTTTTTTATACCTAGGGACTTTTTTTAGTATTTCAAATTTGGCAGTTTATAACACATTTTTCTGTGATGTGGCAGACTCACTACCAGTGTTGGGGTTGTTACTTAAAAAAATAATTTATTACATGCAACTAGAAGATGAATGCATGTCTTTACTTAATTACTCCCTGTAGAAAGTTATTTGCTACACTGCACTACTCTGCAAAACTGCCTGAGACACTTTGTCAATTCATTGCAACTTCATAATATAACGTCATTAAACCTTACACATCAGAACAAAAAGGATCAGGACAATAAAGACAGGCAGCGGGCTAGAACTCCCTCAAAATTAAACTATATCAGGCAAAAATAACTATAACTAAATAATAACTAACAAATATTAACTTCAGGGATTAAAGCATACACAGTGTTCGGTAAAATGTCAATGAAAGGCACATTTATTAAGTTAATCTTATATTATCACACCTGCTCTGGCATCGTTGGAGAACCTGGACACACACAGCTATTTTTCAGTCGTGAATCTGTACAGAGTTTTATGCATCTAAGAGGACTCTGAGAGAGGTGCCAAGATTTCACTAAGAAATATACTCTTGAATCCTCAATTTCCTGCACTAAAAACACATATTTTCTGTGAAAATGTTTCTTATTGCAGTAAAAGGTGAAAGCAGTGCAGTACAGCACCCTCGCTCAGGATGCACCTGGGCACTCTGACACCTGTCAGAGCCGGCTGTCTGACTTTTAGCCTTGCAGCAGCAACAGTCCTGTTTTAAATGAGCTCATTTGTGGCTACCTATCTACACAAGGGTGGACTGTCAAGAGGGCATGGCGGGGCATCAGAACGTGGCGATTTTCCTTAGCCAGCCTCATCACGACAGAAAAACTTAAATGACCTTATATACATTATGTCCTGTTCTCATGTCCACTTTAAATGTTTTAACTTCTGCTGTTAAACTTCTGTCTGTGTTAGTACCTGAACAGTCTGCGTTGGATATGGCCTAAGAAAGAATTTGACATTTCTATATATATATAAAAAAAGGAAGAATTTCTTCACTTTTCATCCTCTGAACACTGATCATGAGTTCTACATCCAATGGTAATCAGTAGCCATGATAACGCGCTGGTAGTCTGGATTTCCACAGTGTATTCTGGTGGAGTTATGATTGATGACAGGCTTCTGCGCTTCTCTCTCCATCAGTGTGTCTTTGGCGTTTGATGTCTCAGCCCTGCCCCAGGCCCTTCCCTAAACTCTCGCCTCCAGCAAATCATCTCATCACCAGAGCTGGATAAACTCAGGCCAGGGGGAGCCTGAAATAAGAACCACCAGATACAATACAAGCCACTGACCACAGAGATTGTCTTCTATTTGTTGAGAAATATCTAGAATATGTGATTAAACCAGCTGTGGGCAGAGAGGTGATGTGCTTAAGGGATCGGAGCATAAGCTACTTGAGTGTTTTTGAGGTGAACACAGCACAGTGAAGATAAATGTTGGGATTATTTCACAGTTAAGGAGAGGGTGCCTTTATATTTCTTGCCTGGAGGGTGGAGTGAGTGCTCATTTGCTGCCCTCTTTTGCAGCACAAATCGCTGCATGAGAAATATTAAGGGTGTAAATCACCAGTTTTATCATGATGCAATATTAAAGATTCCATGGACAACAATACAATATCTGCCAACAGGACAAAATCTGTCACGATATGATTTTGATTCGATTCATGCGCCTGCGATCTATATGAAACGATATATTTCGAACATTCTGCTCCCAAAGAAGCTACAATCTTTTTATTTTTTGCTTTTGGCACTGAAAGATAAAATCATGACATAAACAATCTTGATAATTGTATCTGGTTAAATGTGGTAAAGTTTACTTTAAACTGTATCCACTAACACATAGGAATGTAATGATTCACTCAACTCACGATACGATACGATTCACGATACTGGGTTCACGATACTGGGTTCACGATATGAGAAAATGAGTACAGAAAAAATATGACGGAAAAATATTCTATTGTAATTTCAAACAAAAATTATACAAAATACTGCATTTTCTCTCCTCTCTATATCAAATTAAAGAATCCCTTTGTATTTTTGAGGTAGGATATAAATGAAAAACACAAACTATGCAATGATTGTATTTCTGGACATTCACACTGCCCCCTGCTGTTAAAAAAAACCTTTCACCTTGGACAGAGGTGGCTGCTGTGGAAAGGTTTGCTTTCACTAAAGGGGAAAGCAGAGAGGGCGAGTTTTGAAGAACTAAGTTGGCTGTTTCCCACTCGCGGGGGATAAGATGGGCTCTGTCTTTGGCTCTTGTACTCGTTTGGGCGAGCGGGGTTTCAAATGCGCTTGTCAGTGTGGTTTGGCCATGTAGGAGTAACGTGCATAGGCGGAGCTCCTCACTATGATGCCAGCTCACATGCTGCATCATCATAGTTGTACTATTTGTGTAGTTCAACACTATTTTCAACAATATTTGCAGACTGTTTTTGTCTTTTCTGTTATCTTCTCACCTTTGTTACTTTCTGACTTAAGCTCAAATGCTGCCACACTTCCGATTTGAACCTGGGGGGTGCATCTCCTATTTCAATATCACCTGTGTGTTGATCCTCAGGTTCTCCGAAATCCAAAATATTTCCACACTGCTAATTTAGTCTCAACTTAATAGCATTCTCCTCATTGTCTTTTTCTTGGCTGCTTGCCATTACCTGCCTACCACTATTTGACAGTGACGGAGAATTTCTTTTCAAAAAAGATTTATCCTAAAGATGATATTTATCGATGTTTTCACTTTACATCAATCAAATCGTATTGTTGATCATTAAATCGATAAATTACACTCCAAAGCACTGTATTTATATAATGCCGTAGCTACTGAGTAGAAGTGTTGTAAGACTGTAAAATGGGTGTATCACGTGGCTGCAGTAATGTGAATCACCAATTTAATTTAGGCCTCGGTCATATCTAAAATATATTTTCTCGTGCTTTCAGACGGACAGTCATGAGAGCAGACAGACAGACGGAGCTCTTTGCAGCACACTGAAAGAGTTGTGATTTGTTGAAGGTCAAGCTTTCTTGCCTTACAGGGAAGTCTTTGTCTGCGATTTCAATAGCAAAGTATTGACTTGACAACATGTGGTCTGCTATTCAGATGGAGACATGGATCATTTCTCTCCCAGGAGCTCTAAGTGGCCCTGGCCAAATGACAAGCAACAGCTTGGCTTATGAATAAACCCCAGTATGGTGCATGTGAGGATCTTTGATCACTTTATTTCTAACACACACACACACACACACACACACACACACACACTGATTCTCTTGCCTCCTCTTCTCTCCTTTTTTTAACTCTGCTCCACACCTTCTTGATTTTCTTCTGGTATTTTATTTGTCAGTATCAATATTTCCCACCACATACATATATTTACAGACTTCCATCAAATAATGACATACTTGACACTCAAACTATTATCTTGCTGCTCTGGCCATTTAGTTAATATAGGTGTATACTGTGGAGGGCCCTGAAATGGCAATAGACTTCAAAATGGCATGAGAGGCAAGTTGTCATCATAGGTGGAAATGTTCTTGTCTGGCAATTGATCCGATTACTGTGATTTGTCATAATGCCAAGAGTGACATTTCATCATCCATTAGGGACCATAAAATCGTAGGGAAGCAGCCTCGTGGAATTTAATTAGAAAAACAACCGATATTGCAATCCTTTATGTTCGGCTGAGGCTCAGAGTGTTTGGAGAAAAAACAAAAGGGAGTTGTTTTGTTGTTGAGAAACCATTTGATACTAGAAAAGTTACATTGCGGAAATAAATTTGTCAAGATGTATGGACGATGCCATTACATTTATAGAACATATAGGCAAAGTATATTTTTGGTTGTTTAATAATAATGGTGAAAAGTAAATGTATTTATCTAGCTGGCACAGTTAAGTCAATTAATCAATGGGCAGATAAATAATCGGCTAATCAATTAAGTCAGCACTTACTGGTTCTAGCTTCTTTTGGTTTATATCACTGTTAATTTAAAACCTTTGGGTTTTGTTGTTGATCTGACAAAACAAGACATTCAAAGACATCACTTTGGGCTCTGGAAACTTAAAATGGGCAATTTTGCAAAATGCTCCGACACTGTACAGATTCAACTTTTGTATTGTTTTGCTCCCAGCATTTCAAGGTATGGCTATACTGCAAGCCTGAGGAGTCTGATAAAAATAAATCCATGAAATATGGAAGGTTTACTTCAAATTAGGTACTCTCTCGGTATAGCTATATGTTTAACAGTACTGGTATTGATACTGGTATCATTTTTTTAAACAATACCCAGTCCGAGTCTTAAAGGCCCCGTCAGTGTAGGTTTGTATTTTGATGATATTTCATATTTTTATGAGTCATGTCCCAACAGTGCTGGTTAGCCACACTGTTTGCCTGATATGTTTTGACAAAATATCAATTTCATGCTTAAAAAAAAAGAAGGTTGCTGCTATTATAGTAGAATCTGCAAATCATACATCATTCTCCATACTTGCGCAGGAGCGCTGTTATAAACATCATAATGTTGTTGGCTAGCCAGTTAACTTATGATGTATTTAACCTATGAGAATAATAATAATAATAATAATAATAATAATAATAATAATAATAATAATAATAATAATAATAATAATAATAATAATAATGATTAACCAATAACTGTAGCATTCTAGGATTAGTTATATCTCTGTGTCATTGTCTGTTTATCTGTCTGTCAGCTGGTCTGTCTTTCAAGGTAGTTAGCCAACTTAGTTTGTTAGTTAGCTATCCTAATTTGTTGTAATCATTGTAATTATTTTTTTTAGTTTCTTCCACCTTAGTTTGTGTTGTTTTTTTTACATAAAGGCATTTACAACCTATATGCAGTTAACAGCTGCAATAAATGCACTGAATTACACAGTCCCACTTGCAGAAATGACAACACAGCGACTGTCTCTTACTCTGTCTCTCTGTCTCTGTCCTCTTTACCATCTCTTGGCTACAGCTCACAACAGGATGAATAGACATGTTACTGAGGTCCAGCTTTTGAAATATTTTTTGGGGGCGTCTTGCAATTTTACAACACTGGAAAGTGCTCAACTTTCAGGCAAAAAGTCAATAAACTGTTAAAATAACAAGAATCAGGGTGCTGTGGGGCAGTGTCCATACAAGAGCAACCAGTGCTGGTGGACCGTGCACCTCCAAAACCTCAAATAACTCAATTTTAACACCAATCTATTCTAAATATGGTCCAGTGTGACCGACGTCTGACAGCAGCCAAATGGCGCTTCGCCATTGCAACAATCTACAACTGCATTAGAAAAGATGGTACAGAGGACAGCGTGAGAGGGAGTGGTGTGTCGTGCCAGTTGTTGTCTCATTTGTGCTCTGATGAACAGTAAATTCATCAAATTAAGAGCCAAATTGGTGTTTTCCAAATCACCTCAGCTTCATTCTCAATGCTATAGTAATGGATTACTATACACTCCCACTTTCAGTTTAAGAAAGAACATTAACCGTTAACACAGGTAACACTGTCTTTTAATGGTTAAAAAAGGAAAGATTAATTGTTTGATATTTAAAATAAACTTTAGTTTCAGCCCTGGTGTATCTGCTGTTCAAGTCCTTTGCTGTTGTCCTTGTACAATGTTTAGGCAATCAGTATGCAGTGTGAAACTCTTCAAGTTGTCAATATGTCTGTACACCAATGTCACCAAGACAAATCTGTCACTTATTCCCTCTCTGCGATACAAGCACATCAATAAAGGCTCAGAAATGAGAAGACACTGTACACACTGTGTTTGTACAGTATGTGCGAGTTTGACACCTCCACAGCAGACATCTCCTTTTAAACGAGCTCCCACAGCTTCTTTGTGTTTTATCACTTTGTGTTTGGTGTGGGAACTTTACTCTTCACAATGACAGCGTAGCCACCATCCACACGTCCGACACCTCTGACACATTCACAACACAGAACAACAGCCTTTGTTCTGATTTGAAGCGAGAGCAGATTACACTGCAGTCAACCTTTATGCTTGCCAGGTTACATCTCGGCAGCAACACCGAAATGATTGTTGACCTTTGGCTCTCTTAACCCCACCACGACAAGCACTTAAATCCGAGACCGGAAGAAAGTTTCACAGGAAGATTAAATAAAACTGGAAAAATAAAAGTCATTTTTTCTTCCTTCTTGCTTTTTGTTTGGCTCCAGTCGAGAGAGTGGACTCACCTCTGTGTGCACGCGCTATTAACCTGGCAGAGATATTGGCGTTTTGAGCCTAGCCACTCAATGAATCTCAGCATCAACCTATGAGTGCTGAAAAACAAACAAGACCAAGCTGCAGACCGTCGAGCCCCCTTGTCCCTTTGGTTCACACCGACCTCTCCTCAAACGGGAGTGCTGAGAGGTAGCCCGCTAATCAAGCTAACCATAATGCTTTCAATCACGCCTTTCACTCAGCCTTTCTACTCATTTTCCTCCCTTCCCTCCCCCTCATGGCTCCCACCTCTCCGTCTCTCCGTTTCTTTACTTGGCTCATTCTCTCCTGCCATCACTCCCACTTAAACCCAGTACGCAGGAGGCCTGACCGAGTGGATTGATTTCCAGTAAGGCGGTGTCTGGAGCGCGTTCTGGAGCTTTCCGGATGCGTTCATCCTCCTTTATTGCACTCTAATCTCCAGGGGCAACCATGTCTGCTCCTTAGGCTTTGCTGTAGACGCACACACACACACAAAATACATAAAAAGCTTACACACACACACACACACACACACACACACACACACACACACACACACACACACACACACACATCCACATGGAGCCCACAGTACAGTAATTTCGGTATTTGGCTCTTCCCTCCAAAGGCTCTTGTTTAATAGCTATGTATTGTTATTGCCATCTTTGTCTTAATGAATTTTATTGGCCTTTCACAGTCTCATCTTATTGAAGAATAAATAGCCATTTCATTTATAGCAATAAATTACACCTATATTAGTATTAATGCTCCAATACAAGAGGCTCACACTCTGATCAGTTAACCACAGTGTGACAGAGGGGATGCAATCTCCGTTGACCCGTACACTGCATCCATGTACCCTCACCCCAAAGCCCACCAGCTGTCAAGGGGAAGAGGAGCCTCGCAGCGAGAATCCCTCACCCGCTCCCACTGCAGGCACCCACCAAGTCATGCCCAATTAATGTCGGGGTCAAAGTTTTAATACACTAGCCAAACATAGTTGCTATTCAGTCCAGTACCCTGAGATCAGGACCCGGAATAATGAGATTTCTTTGCACCTGGTGATTACACCGAGCAGCCAACCAGAAACAAAACAGAACAGGAGAGCAGGATATGCCCAGTGATGGTTCTATCGCTTAAATCGACCCTCACAGCCTTGTTCTATTCTTAGCCACGTTCAGCCTGCCGTTTCCTCCAGGGTCAGGGTTTTTGGGGGAGTACAGAAGTTCTGAGGGGTTTTTTTATTCACACATTGAACAATTTCAAAGAAGGCTAAAAAAAAAAAAGGTGCGCTTCGACTAAACTTCATTTCATTACCAACATTTGATTGCTATTCAGATTAAAGGTTTAGTCAAGATAATGTTAACAAATGCCCCTCACAAGGTGCAAAAGCCAGAGTTGATCAATTCAAATTGCTAATTTTGGCTAGCCAAAGTTCTAAAACAAAAATCAGACTGAACATATTTAATTGGCACTAAGTGAATGTGATGATGGGCCCAAACTGACGATACAATGTTATTGTCTCGTTACCTGATCAAATAGACACTTGACATTGGATAACAACAGGCATAGGCATATTTCTAAATTACACACAAGGACCCATTTTCTGCCTTACCCATGGGGCACCAGTGAAACCGCCCTGCCTGCACTGCTTATATTTACGCCCCTGTTAAAAGTGCATGTAAAACCTTAAATTAACAGTTATTTTCAGTGTCAATTCATTTTGCCAATAGTAATTTTTCCATGAGTGGAAAATGCTGATTACAGTTTCCCATATGATGTAACATTTTCAAATGTCCTGTGCACTAAAAGGCTATATCACAAAGATCTATGAATTTATTTGCTTTGCCTTGGCCCCTAACCCTTATCTGACCAGCAAGTTTGCTATGTTCAGCAAGCTCTCTTAGCGTTTTTAGTTTAATAAATAAGCAATATAAAGTCCTAAAATTTCAAGAAAGGTTATATTCTTATACCTCTTTTCCTTATTAATCAGAGAAATACAACCAAACACCATCTGAATTTATGTTTCTCTTTAAACAGAGACCAGCTTGATTGTCTCGTTAACTCAACGTAAAACAAAACAAAAACAAACAATCAAACTTAATTCAAAGACCGTCTCAGTTAATCTAGTAAGTCGTTTTGATAGTTAGTCCATTGTTTCAAAACCAAATTTGCTTTGGTAGAAATAAATCCTTAATTCACAGAGTTAGATGTAATAGACAGTGTGTCGCTGCAGGCCGGCTGTTTACAGTTCTCCAGTGTTATCCCCACCACTCTCAGTCACCATGTTTACTACCTCAGCTGCTTGTTCTACCACAGAGACTGACCTCCGGTGGCGCATTATGTGAACTATTTATATTACATCCTCAATAAAGCATCTCAATACGAGTTCAATCAAAAGATTAGCGCCTGTATTGAAAAATCATACAGTTGGTATTTCTATATACCCTAAAATACCAAGTGTAGCTGCAATTAACAATTATTTACATTATAGATGAACCTGCTAATTACTTTACGGGAATTGATTTAATCTATTAAATATTTGATCTATAAAACATCTGAGAATATTATAAAAATGTCCAAAACCCAAGTTAACCTACCATATTCATATTGGTTTCTTTTTATTGTTTTGTTTTTTATTATTTGTTCCTTTGTCTGGTCAACAGTCCCAAACGCAAGATCTAAACTGTGAGTCTTCACATTTGAGAAGCTGGCAGTTTTGCACACTTACTCAAAAAATGAATAGATTGCCTAAGTTATTGTTGATTTTGATGCTGTTATTGTTGTTGTTGTTATTGACTGAATGATCGATTAATTGACTCATGATTTCAGCACTACAAAAGATATTTCTTTTGAATCTCTTTTGTTAATGGGTCTCAAAATGTAGCAAAAATTGTGAAATTTCCATTGAAACTCTTCTATAATTACACAAGGAACGTACACTTGGCAACTAATTTTTATTGACAAAACGTTGAGGTGTAAAAACTTTTAGTGCTGCTAACTAAAGTCCAAACCTGGGAGACAAACCTCTTCTTAGGATTCAACACACATAGTGAAGAGGCTCTCATCTATTGTGGTTGTGTCTGATCCTGCGCACCACGGCTGAGTGAAAATGCTGGCAGTGTGACACGGGCTGATGGGGTGCTGGTCCCCTGCAGCTCAATAATGATGAGATAGATATATGACAGCCACTCACAGGAGAGTGTCAGCCTATTTGTCTTTCTGTCTCCACAGAAAGATGGATGACCCTTCAACCCCGCGCCAGTGGAAATATTCACAGTGCTGCCATGTCACGAGAAGCCAATCATCATCCCTCACCCTCATGCCGGTCACCCTTCAAGACTTCACAACTTGTTTAGGCTGAATTAGTGGGCTGGTTTTGACGTTTGTTGTGGTTTTAACCAGTTTGTGAGCTGCTGGCATTCACTGGATCGAGATTCATCGTGTTGGAATGGTTAGCCTGTAAACATGGTGAAGACTTGTGATTATCACTGATAGACTATAGATGATAAATCAGTTTATGAAATTACTGTTTCATGAAATCGTCAAATATGTCAGTTTATTTTATCAAGTGGATTTTATCTATTAGAATATGCATTCTATGTATTCTATCCTGATTTGATTTTATTTTTACATGCAGGTTTTATTATGTCTTGTTGCCTTTCATGTGTTTTAATGTGAAGCACACAGTACATTTAATTTCTTTCTTGTAAAGCACGTTCGGCTGCATTTCTTGTATGAAAGGTGATATACAAATAAAGTTTATTATTATTATTATTATTAATTGTATTTCTATTTGTTTTATATGATTATTATTATAT